>NW_012102821.1:2164420-2172651 GCF_000951045.1 Mandrillus leucophaeus
CTGTGAAGTTCATCATATCTTTATGTATATTGTACAAGATGTTAAACAATCTGAGTGGTAGTCCTGGTTAAGTACATTATGACAATTCATCAATACAATGGAATATAGTGCAATTATCTTAAAATGTTTTTTCAAAGTCTGTTTAATAATATTTCTATCAGTCCAATAAGATCTCTTTTACCTGTGTGCCAGAGACTTTATTGGACTGATGAAAATGTTCTAAAACTGATTAATAGTGATGGCTGCACAACTTGGTAAATTTACTGTTCATTGAATTGCACACTTGAAATGGGTGAATTATATGATGTATAAAATGTGTCTCAATAAAGTTGTAAGAAAACTGCTGATTCCTCAGACCTAGATCACTGCTGCTATCCACGGGTCAGAGTAGGGGTGTCATGGACAATAGTGAATACGTGCAGTATAGACCGAGTTCCCTTGGCAGTTGTTGAAACGTCAATCATAGCTCCTAAGATTATTCTCCTAGTTCCATGTTTCAGGTTCTTATTCTCCTAGGAGAATACGCATACTTGGAATTGTTATTTTCAGTAACTGGGATAACTCCCATATTGGCTCCTAGACCCATTGAGTAGAAAGGAAAACTGAGAAGTCCATGAACCTGTTACAGTAATGAAATCGTACTCTGGTCTTACGCAGTACGAAGCGGTGCACACCCTAAATCACTGGGAAAGGCAAACTGCCAGAGGGATGGAGATGAACTCCATGAACATGCAGGCTCACCCTGATAAAGCACTGGGGTCTAGTGTCCTGGGGCACATCGGGATACCCCTCCCAGACAAGGGAGACAAAGGACAAGCTGCTAAACCTAGAGCTCCCCACCTCCAAGAAGAAGACACATTGGACTTTGGATATATATATATATTCCATAACTTTTGGGTGGCCCATTTTGATTCAGTTACTGTTTTTCCAAATTACTTCCAGTTTTGATTGGTAACCAGAGGAAAAAGCAGTTTTTCAAGTGATGCAGCTGCAGTAAAAGCAGCTGGGTTCATCAACTTACAAACTGGCAGAGCCAACTAAGGGCAAAGTACCAAAACAGCTAGGCTGCTGTCTGAAGCCTGCAGTGAGCCCAACTGGAGAATGAGACACTCCGCATTCCACCAGGAATTACCTTCCCTTTGAGAAAACATTTCTTAGTTTGCAACTAGGCTCTGTGGAGACTCAGCAGCTGACTATATCACCAGGTGCTGTAGACGCTGTTGGCTGTCAAACCAATTCCTAGGTGCTCAAGCCCTTATCCCCATGTCTGTATCATTAACAGGACCGGAGGAGCTATATTATCAAGTATCTCTCCACTTCTGTAGATGAGGGTGGGGTAGGATGCCACCGGTCACAGTTTTGGCCAATAAGACCAAAGCAGAATTCCCAGCAAAGATAATTGCAAAGGTGCAGGTCCTGGGTCACTGAGCCTGCATCCCCTCGGACTTATTTCTACAAGACTATAAGAGAAAAGCAAAGCCCGATGTGCTGAAGTCACTATGAGTTGTATACTCTGTTGTTTGCATGCTGAAGCATCCCTAATTGATACACCAGGCATCTGTGTGACTTGAGCAGCCCTTGCTGACCCGGGAATTGTCAGTTTCATCGTAGAGAAGCTTTGCACTCCATTGTCTAGCAAGCCTGAAGCACCCAATCTCAGAGAGCCTCATCCTACCACCTTGTTCCTTTTTCTTCAAGCTTCACTTTTATCTTCAGGGGACATTCCTGAGGAACAATTGATTAGGAAGAAACAGATGCCTCTGCATGGCATCACAGCTCAGCAGTGGCACTAAAGGACAGTGGAGGAGGAACTTCCCTGCAGTGAGCAGAACTTCAAGCCACATATCTCATTCCTCACATGTCCTGGAATGAGGGGTGGCTAGAGATAGGGGTGCACAGTTCACTCCAGCTTAGAGCTTTGGCCAAATAGCAAGGAATTTAGAAGCGGCAGAAGGGACCTGGAGACGAACAGTGTGGAAAAGAGGATATGCGTTGCCTTTTCGGAATGGTCCAAGAGTAGCAGAATATCTGTATTCTCTGCAGCTACTCCCAGACTGGATGAGATGCCCTGCTCTGTCACTGCGGGTCAGCATCCTCCTCCAGCCAGCCAATCTCTTGCGTGGTGGTATTCTAGAGAGTGGCCAAACTGTCGGAAAAGAGGTGATGAATTGGGTCAAAAGCAATTCTCCACAACCTACTCTGCCATCCCCACTGCATAGTGCCCAAGCGACTGGCACCATTCACCAAATTGAGATTTTAATATTTACCATACCCTGGGAGCAACCAGCTTCTGGGTGGCACAGTGACTGCACCGAGCATCTTCCATCATAGAAGCACGGCCATCTGCTTCCCTGGAATTACGATGAACTTTGTGCTTCAGTTTGCATTCATGCTACTTTCAGCATCACTATCCCAGACTTTCTAAACGTCTTATACATTGTCATGTTGCCCCACATTACATTGCTTCTGACAAATAATTAATTTTATAAACAAAAGAAAGTAAGGCACTACTTTAATGTTTGCGGGATTCACAGGTTTTATCAGGTGTACTATCCTCCAGATATAAGCAGTATATAGATTCTTAAATACATATTAAAAACTGAGTTTTGATCCCAGCTGGGAGAAGACACCTTGCGAGGCTGGGATGCTGTCCTGTGGGTGCAATATGTCCACTGAACCAGCAGTCAGTATGTGGTGCTTTCTCATCCTTGGCCAAAATACATGAATCTAAAGGTAAGAATAAAGGTGGCATGCCTCATGATTAGACCTATGGCCTAATGACACATTTGTATTTCCAGTCCTCGTACTTCAGTGCTTTTCTTATTTGGAGGTTTACTAGCTATGGAAGAAACCCTTCTATTAAGGATCACAACAATGCCTTCAACTGCTTGGCCATTTATGTTTTCAGGCCATTTGGCACAAAGAAAAAGAAAAGAAAAAAGTAGGGAAGAGAAGTTGTAGTGTTTGGGGGACATAGGTCCTCGCTATGAAGGAAATACTGAAGTTTTTTACACAATGGCAACAGGAAGGCAAGTGAATGAAGCCCAGGTGATTCTCCCAGGTCCTTATGCTACCGTGCCCAGTGCTATCACCGTACATGGGCTAGAATGCCAAGGGTTGACATTCGTTGATAATGAAAAGTTGAGTTATCCCAGTGGGTAAACAACAGCTTAGTTATTGGCTGAAGGCAGAAGGCACATAGAATACATTATGGGGAATGCAGTCTCCACTGATGTTGTCTTCCATGCTGGGTCATGGGCTATGTTCATAATTTTTTTAGTGATCTTCTTTTCCTTTCCCATATTGTATATAGGTGCACAATAAGTCCTGGTAGTACTAACAGTGAAACTGAGAGCATAGGTTGCAGGATATTGAGAAGGCACTGGAACTGCTCTAGAAGACTGTATTACTCAAGGAACGTGGAGTGGTTGAAGTCAATGACTACACCTTGGATTATATTCCGCTGAGGAGCGCTGTGCTTTTAATCATACAAGAAAGGGCCATATTATTTTAGGCAAGAGTTCTTTCTTCCATAAGATTGAAGAAAGGTTTACATAGGTGTTGAGTTGTCAAAGGGAGGAGATGTAGAAATATTTCCCACTTTCTTTAGAGGAGGACCGCTACCTTGATTCAAAGGCTCTTCCAGTTTTGAAGGAGTGCCTCATTATGAGGCTTTATGGGAGGCAGAGCCCTCCCTCCCAGGCCAGAAGCAGAGAGACCAGATGCTTCCTCTCACCACTAGCCTGGCAGCAACCTGGGCTGTGGGCAGGTAGCCAAGGCTGGAGCAATTGGATGCTCTCACCCAGGACTCAAATCCTGCTTCTTGGGTGAGCCTCTGAGACAGCTGAGATGTGAGCCCTGATGAAATCTGCACCAGACTGCTCTCGGCAGGGAGCTCAGCTCCGTCTGGCTGCCTGGCTTCCTGCTTCTCTCAAATGGGCTTTTGAACCTTCTCACTGCTGCTGCAAACTACTCAGCATCCTTCCTTCTCTGATTAACTGACCAGTCAATTTCTGTCACTTGCAACCAAGAATTCTGACTAACGTGCCAAGTAATTTCTCTTTACTCCGAGTACGCCTCAAAAATGAAACACTTTTCGAACAACAACTTGTTTTTCTTACCACAACTATTTGAAGTAGTTTGATAAATTGCTTGGCCTAATAACTGCGTAAATATTCTGGTATTCTGAGCTCACACACAACCAAATCAGGCCCAGCCTAAGAATGTTAGAAAACTGTCTTTTGCCATGAAAATGTTTTCATAATCTATGTATGATATGTGTGTAATCCATACATCAAACATTTATTATTCAACTCATAGATCCCAAGAATAGACGATGTCGCCTTTCAAGAGTTCAGACTACAGAATAATTGAAGTACTACATGTACCTACAAGGTTCAAGAATAGTTGAGAAGAAAGAGTGATCAGCACAAGGTTGGGGTCGTAAGGAGCATCCCCAGGAAAGGCAAATGCAATATGCATCGCGCTAGAAAACTACGAGCATTTCTTCAAGCAGAGGGCACAACATATGCAAAGACCCAGGAATATTTCACACACTGTGTCAGGGAACTACGGGATGTTTGAAGTGGCTATGGCAAGCTTAGGAAAAGAGCAATATAGGAAAATGAAATGAGTGTTGGGCAGAGGCCAATTCATGGATGGCTCTGTTGATTTTTTCCTAAATGTAAAAGGAATGTACTAGTTTCTCAGGGCTGCCATAATAAAGTGCCAGGCACTAGATGGTTTAAACAACAGACATTTATTTTCTTTCAGTTCCGGAGGATGGAAGTCTGCAATCAGGCTGTTGACAAGGCTGGTTTTTCCTGAGTTCTCTCTCTTTGGCTTGTAAATGCCACCCTCTCCCTATGTCTTCACACGGTCCTCCCTCTGTGTGTCTGTGTGTCCTAATCTCCTCTTCTTGTAAAGACGCCGGTCAGATAAGATTAGGGCCTGTCCTAAAGACTTCATTTCAACTTAATTACCTCTTTAGAGACCCTGCCTGCAGATAGTCACATTCTGAGTTGCTGGGGATTAGGAATTCAACATATAAATTTTGCTGAGGATAAAATTCAGGCCCAATACAGTGGTTCACACCAGTAATCCCAGTGTTTTGGAAGGCTAATGTGGGAGGACCACTTGAGGCCAAGAGTTTAAGACTAGCCTGGGCAATATAGCAAGACCCTATCTCTACAAAAAGAGTTTTTTTAATTAGCTAGGATGATGGCACATACCTGTAGTCCTAGATACTTGGGAGGCTGAGGAAAGAGGACTGCTTGAGCCCAGAAGTCCAAGGCTTTAGTGAGCTATGATTGTACCACTGCCCTCCAGCCTGGGGGACAGAGCAAGATCCTATCTCAAAAAAAAAAAAAAAATTAGCCCCAAACAAGGAACACTTACTACATGTTACAGTGATAAAAAGAGTATGGTACTGGTATAAAGATAGACATATAGCCCACAAACAATTGAGACTACAGAAATAAACCCATAAATAAATAAATAAACCCATAAACCTAATTGATTTTTAATAAGGATACCAAGACCATTTAATGGGGAAGACTGTCTTTTCAACAAGTAGAGCTGTATAACTGCATGTCCACAAAAGGTATTAATGATCTACCTGTAAGTGATAAAAACCAAAAAGCCCTTAGGAGAAAACATAGTAGTGAATTTTCATAACCTGAGATTTGGCAATGAATTCTTAAATGTAGCACCAAAAGCAAGCAGAACAAAAAATAGATAAGTCGGACTTCATCAAAATTCAAAACTTTTGTTTACCAAGGCACATTAGCAAAAAAGTGAAAAGACAACCTACAGAATGGGAGAAAATACGTGTAAACATCTGATAAGGGTCTAGTATCCAGAATGTATAAAGAACTCTTACAACTCAGCAGAAAAGACGTATCCCAATTAGAAAATGGGCAAAGAATTTGGACAAATACCTTGCAATGATATGCAAGTACCCAAAAACACATGAGAAGATACTCAACATCATTAACCGTTAGGGAAATGTAAATCAAAACCCCAATGAGATACCATTTCAAATGTACTAGAATGACTATAATAACAAAAAAAAAGGAAGAAAGAAAAATTGAAATAACAAGAGTTGGTGAGGACAAGAAGAAATGGAAACCTTTAGACATGAAATGCAAAATGGTACAGTTGCTATGGAAAACAGTCTGGCAGTTTCCCAAGAAGTAAATAATAGAATTATCATACCAGCAATTCCACTCCTACATATATAGTCCTGAAAATGAAAACAGATACTAAAAAAATACTTGTACATGGATGTTCATTGTAACACTATTCACAAAAGCCAAAAGGTAGAAACAACCCTAGATCTATTTAACATGAATGAATAAACAAAATATGACATACACATAAATGAAGTGTTATTCATCTGTAAAAATAGATGAAGTACTGATACACCTTACAATATGCAAGAACTCCAAAAACACTATACTGTGTAAAAGAAGCCAGACACAAGAGGTCACAAAAACACTATACTATGTAAAAGAAGCCAGACACAAGAGGTCACATATTGTGTGATTTCATTTTTTATAAAATATCCAGAGTAGGTAAATCTACGGAGACTGAAAGAAGAATGATGGTTGCCAAGGCTTGGGAAGAGGTAAGAATAACAAGTAATTGTTTAACGGGGTTTTCTTTTGGGGCATTTGCATTAGTCCATTTTCACACTGCTATAAAGATACTATCTGAGACTGGGTCATTTATAAACAAAAGAGATCTAATTGACTCACAGTTACGCATGGCTGGGGAGGCCTCAGGAGACTTACAATCATGGTGGAAGGTGAAGGGAAACAGGCACCTTCTTCACAAGGCAGCAGGAGAGAGAGAGTGAGATAGAGAGTGCCACATTTAAAGCGCCACATTTAAAACCATCAGCTCTCTCATCAGCTCTCTGATAGTGAGAACTCCCTAACTGTCAGGAGAACAGCATGGGGAAAACCACCCCTATGATCCAATCACCTCCTACCAGGTCCCTCCCCTGACATGTGGGGATTACCATTCAAGATGAGATTCGGGTGGGGACACAGAGCCAAACCATATCAGCAATGAAAATGTTTTGGAACTTAAAATAGGTTGTAGTTTTACAATATTGTGAATGTACTAAATACCACTGAATTGTGCACTTTAAATAGTTAATCTTATATGAATTTCCCTTCAGTTTGTTTTTTAAACTAAAAAATAATGGGTTAAACAAGCGTAAGTGTATTCCAAAATTGTATCCCTCTCAATCCCTTTAGGTAGAAGTTTTTGAGTTGCAGAGTGAATCAAAGGCTGGACGTTTTGGGTCACCCAAGGGAATATATCACACAGCAGTCTGTCATTTGTCGTATATGTGGTTAAAAAGGACAAAATACTTGGCCAGGAAGGTAGGGTCAGCTCTAATATCCCAGGTCCTGATGATATGTGATGATGGCTTTTTTCTCTGGGATGAGGGTTAATTATCAGATTTGCTTACACAATCAAGAAATTCTTCAATACAAAGGTTTTTAGTAAAGTGGCAACATTATTAAAATTTCTATGTCTCCATATGCTCATAGGAAAACACCAATGTGTTGAAAATTTTCTTCTTTAATCCTCAAGTTTTAGGGTTTTGCCTCTTAAATATATTTCCTCTTAATGGCATTTAATATCCCTAAACACAAAATGGAATGATGCTAATTCAGTCATTCTATAACATCAATACATCATATGGACCTGAATAAAGAATGTCCCTCATTGTTTAGGTGCATTTTGAATTCCCTGTCTGGTGCAAGGAAATGAAGGGGTAATAAAATCAGAGTGTGCATGGAAGCATTTGATCAAACTCCAGGGGCTGCTGCTGGGGCTTGGAGTGGGGGTGTTTCTAAGTGGACCACATAAGGTTGTGGCATCATTTTGGATAAACATGGAAAATATCTAAAGTGTAATCTATTCAGGATGATGGCACATTACAGGGAAACTATAATGGGTGTGAAGAATTCATAGGCGTCTGCCACGCACAATTTAACTAAACAATTTGCCAGTCCTGTCTTTTAGAGTGGCATTTTTAACACCTTCATAAAGCAACCACATAAAGGAAAGAACAATCTACATCTATTCAAAAAGACAGCCAGCTTTCCTAATAAAAACACAGCAAGAAACATAGATTCCACAAGTTAATATGAGGCAAAGCCACACGGGAGTCCCTGGAGTCATTAAGACAATTAAGTCACTAAATGACGTAG
>NW_012102821.1:2174162-2174771 GCF_000951045.1 Mandrillus leucophaeus
ACGAGAAACACCCACAGGTGTGGAGGGGCAGGCCATCCCCTTCATCTCATTTCGTCAAAAGGTTGTGAAAATAAGGGTCAATGGTGGGATTCATAAGTCCTTTCCTGAGTACATTCTAGGTTTTCATTAGCTCTTCCTGTTAATTCAGAGAACTCAGACTTCCCAAGCAGAGGGCAGGAGGGTGGCAGGGTCCTCTCTTCTGAAGAAAATCTTTCAGCTGGGGATACTGAGGCACTGTTCTGGGGCCCTGTGCAGAACGACTACCTGGAATGTCCAAACAGGGTTGGAGAAGTCTCTTCTGAAGGTCAGCCTCTGTCAACCCCGCATCCCTAACCCACCTCTCCTCTGCTAGGTCCCTGACTTCATCCTCAGTATAAACTCAGTGTTGAAGCATCATGGGGCACCATCTGCTACTGAGTGGGGAAAGGAAAGTGAGTCCAGACAGGGTAGAAGGTGAGTCAGTGAAGGCTTTGATCAGAAAAAAGTCACTCCAGGTGCTTCTGTTATGCCCAGTCCGTTTGTTCCCCAAAGAAGACCACCAGAGTCCAGAGTCAAAGCCAAGCGGCAAGGATCTTTTACTGCAAGTTCGAACTTGGTCCCTCCATTCCA
>NW_012102821.1:2179866-2184520 GCF_000951045.1 Mandrillus leucophaeus
GTTCTCAAAAGCTGAGGTAAGCAGAATTACTTACTGTTGCCTAAAATGAAACTCAGCTGACATCATCATCCTTATCCTTTTAGATACAATGAGAATATTTTTAGAAACCACATTTCTATATATTACTGAACAAAATTTGAGGGGCCTCAGAACCTGGTAAGTGATCATCTTTCAATGATGATCCTGCAGAGACCCAAAAGGAAAGCAACCCTAGAGGAAGGCTACTGTCCTTTCTGTGGCTTACCTGGAAGGAAACTCGCCGGGTGGATTTGAGGAATATCAAGGCCATCCCTTTTTGTTGCCTGATTCTCTGAACCTTTCTAACTCTAAGGGAATAAGCGGCTGGAGGTGCAGAGGGAGAGATATGTAAGACAATTTCCCATTCTGAATGGGTACCATAGGTGCCACTATTCTCTCATGTGAGGAAAAGAAAGAGAGATCAGCCTGTTACTGTGTCTATATAGAAAGAAGTAGACATAAGAGACTCCATTTTATTCTGTATTTGAGATGCTGTTAATCTGTAACCCTACCCCCAACCTTGTCCTTGCAAGAGACATGTGCTGTGGTGACTCAAGGTTTAACGGATTTTGGGCTGTGCAGGATGTGTCTTTGTTAAACAAGTTCCTGAAAGCAGCTTGCTGGTTAAAAATCCTGCCTGTCCTGGGCAATGGAACATCTCTGTGTGAGACCCGATTATATGCTCTGTTTACTGAGATAGGAGAAAACCACCTTACAGCATAAGGTGGAACTTGCTGGCGGGACTTGCTGGTGCAATGCTGCTAAAAGGTTTGTGGAGATGTTTACATATGCATATCAAGGCACAGCATTTTCCTTTGAACTTACCCATGTCACAGAGATCTTTATCCATATGTCTTACTGCTAATTTTCTCCCTTCAATGATCCTATTGTCCTGCCACTCCCTTATCTTTAAGATGGTAAAGATAATTATCAATAAATACTAAGGGAACTCAGAGACCGGTGCGGCGTGGGTCCTCTGTAAGCTGAGCGCCGGTCCCCTGGGCCCACTTTTTCTTTCTCTATACTTTATTTCTGTGTCTCATTTCTTTTCTCAAGTCTCTCATTCCACCTAACGAGAAACGCCCACAGGTGTGGAGGGGCAGGCCATCCCCTTCATCTCATTTCGCCAAAAGGTTGTGAAATAAGGGTCAATTGTGGGATTCATAAGTCCTTTCCTCAGTACATTCTAGGTTTTCATTAGCTCTTCCTGTTAATTCAGAGAACTCAGACTTCCCAAGCAGAGGGTAGGAGGGTGGCAGGGTCCTCTCTTCTGAAGAAAATCTTTCAGCTGGGGATATTGAGGCGCTGTTCTGGGGTCCTGAGCAGAGCGACTACCTGGAATGTCCAAACAGGGTTGGAGAGGTCTCTTCCGAAGGTCAGCCTCTGTCAACCCCTCATCCCTAACCCACCTCTCCTCTGCTAGGTCCCTGACTTCATCCGCAGTATAAACTCAGTGTTGAAGCATCATGGGGCACCATCTGCTACTGAGTGGGGAAAGGAAAGTGAGTCCAGACAGGGTAGAAGTGATGCAAGGTGAGTCAGTGAAGGCTTTGATCAGAAAAAAGTCACTGCAGGTGCTTCAAACAAGGACTTGGAATTCTGCAGGTCAGGAACAAGATAGTGGAAGAGCTGAAAGACTAAACAAACAAACAGAGATAGTAAGGTCAACCAGAGGTTCATCCCTCCTGCAGCTGCAGGGACAAAAGGATGAGGTGGTCGCCCACCCGAAGGTGGAACTGCAGCAGGCCAGTCTGGTGGGAGCTGAGCCCACAGAGGGGAGAGCATGCCTAGGGGATCCTGGGTCCACCAGGGGACTTGGCCAGAAATGCCACAAGGCAGACTGAGAGCTTCCCCCATCTCCTTGCCTCCAATTTTTAGCACATGCCTCCCATTGGCAAAACCTAACTGAAAGACAAAGGCAAGGAGACATGGAGAACATTGTTCCCTGAGATACAAAGCAGACCGGAGAGAGCGCAGCATGGACCGAGAACCAGCACTCTGGCATCTGATGCGGAATTTGGGCTCAATGAGTTTGCAGTCAGTGTAGTGAAGACAAAGATGTGTATCCATGTCACAGTTCACCTTCAATAGTCCCTGTTGCTTACAGAAACTGTGGTAAATAAGTGACCTTTTGTATGCTAATTTTGACCAATTAGCTGTGGTTGCCTGGAGCTATGTGTTTCAAAGGATTTTGAGGCTAAAATCAGACTCAGCAGGAAATGGTGCTGTGACCACTTAATGTTGTTTGTCCTGAATGTAGGAAGGATGTGGTGGCATATGTACACTGTACTGTTCCTGTCAGTTGTACTTTCAGTCAATACTAGACACGTGTAGCCCACCATACATACCATGTGATAGCTCACCTCCTTGCCTGTATCGTTTGTCCCCTCTAGGGAAGTACCTGCCTTTCCTCCCTGTTATATATAGAAAATGCTTATCCAGTTTTTAAGACTCAGGCCAGTATGTTCTCCACTACCTATTCTCCTTCCCTAAGTGGGATGAAGCACCACTAATCCATCTTCACATTCTACTGTGTGCCTGTCTCTCTCATTGTATTTCCCACACTCAGTGTACTTCCCACATTCTGTCCTGTGCCTGTCTCTATCTACTTTCCACATTACATTACAGTTACCTCCTTATGTGACTGTCTCCTTAACAGAAAACGAGTTCTCTGGAGACAGAGACCTTACCTCATCTAGCTCAAAATCCCCGACATTCAGCCTTGTGAGTGTCCAACACTTAGTAGGTAATCAATACATATTTGTTGAAATACCAAGTCATTAAAGTGGGGATGATATTCAGGTAACTATGGTTGCACTGCAGGAGACAGGCACTCCTGCCAAAAGGTAGGCTGGGAAAGATGATCAGAGGTGGAGTCCAACCTCACAGGGACGTAAGGTTTGGTTTGAGAGAGGATTCCATATTTACGGGGGACTGAGATATTAACCAAGAATTAGGTAGAGTTCATCATTATTACCAGGAAACCGTGGCTATAGCTTAATAGTACGTGGAAAGAGAGGCTTATTGGGTTAAGGGAACACTCACTGGCATGTGAAAGGGTCTTGACCCAAGAGGACATGAGTAAGGCAACACGGTAAAAGTTTGTGACTGCACCAGGACTCAGTGCACAGGTGTGGTGACAGATGCCCAGGCACCTGCTGCTTAGGTTATGTAGCCCAAAAGTTTCTCTTCAGACTGCTCACCCGCATTTCTTCCAGGTGGCAGAGCCCACCTGTGGCCCTGCTCTTCTAAGGGTTGTTTCTGGACAACTTGCTCCTTCTTTTCATCCCCAGGCCCAATACTGATCTATTTATTTGTCACTTGCTTTGTTCTCTGGAAAACTGTAGTCCCTTTCTGTTTGAGTTATTAGGTCCATCTCCTTGGCTTTCAGATAAATAATTGTCCCATAATCATGTAAACCTTGAACATAAGCCATCAACTGGACCCCTGCAACAGAAGACCCCCGACTAGCACTGCCAGTGTTGTGGGCATAAAACATGCCACCTGGTCCCACTCATAATCAGCCCATCTGATTTCCCAACCTGGACTTCTTTCTTCTCCCCTACCTTCCCTTCACCTCCCTTTCTCTCCATTTCCCTTTCATTTAGTTTTTCAAAACCAAAATTCTAAAAGAAAGGACTTCTCAACACCATACCTAGATATAATCCCCAAGGAGGACCTCCAAAACCTCCCCCAAGACTGAGTAGCAGCCACCAACCCCCCACATTTCCCTGCCCCTCAACATTTCCCTTCTTTCCCCCATCACACAGCTTCATACGGGCCAGGGCTTTGGGGGACACTAGCAGACAAACCTGTAACAGGAGTCCGCATCCTTCCCCTCAGATCACCTACCTACTTTAAATTCTATATATGCATTTCCCCCATGTACCCCTTTTAACCAGCAGACATTGGGGCATATTTCTGTGTTTGAATGTTTGTCACAGGGATTCCCTGAATTCTTATCTTGGCATATGAAGAAATGGTTCCATTGATTTAGTTGAGGGCCCTGCAATCAGATTATTGTAAAATGCTTCAGAAGCAATAGGGAATTTTTCACTTCATTTTTATTTACATGATCAACAGAAGTTTCTAAAGATTTTCCTAGGTTCACTTCAATCTTCACAATTTCTGGTTTCTCATAACTGTGAAAGAGTGAGTTGATGTGATTAGTGTACCTTCTTGAGTATATGCTTGAGATATCTAATGCACAATGTCCCCTCACAATCCCCTTACACCAGCAAACACCCTGCCATGGCAGGTGGTGGTGGTCTTCCCTTTGTCTCTACTGTGTAGACATGTTAACCCACTATCTTCAGGCTTCTAGTCATGCAGAGAAGAAGCCTGGTGTCAACTTAAGGCCATTTGCCTTGTAAGTTATTTTCCTTAGATCTTGGTTTTTAAAGGTTTGCTTTTTTCTTCTGGGAATTCAAATATTTCCAAAGAAATTAAACCCATCTGGCACTTGAAAGTCCTTTTCATTATCAGATCCAAATTTTTCTTTTGGTTAGATGTTCTAGCCAGGACCTTCGAGGAATTTGCCTTTTTGTTTATGATTTTCATGTCTTGGTATTTTGGCTCTAGGTTTTGATATTTTAATTCAACTTAATCACTTAGGTAATTAATTTGGTTCTCAAGA
>NW_012102821.1:2185375-2190882 GCF_000951045.1 Mandrillus leucophaeus
TTGTCTTCTCCCTTCTGGTAGCCAGGTCTGCATAGGTGAGTCTTGGCTTTGTTTCTGGTTTGCCTGCTTTTGGCTCTGTGAATCCTGTGTCAGAAAGTGCTCATTGCCTTCCAGTGTCCTTCTCTGCTTCTTTCTTACCAAAAGAACATTTTGTTGCACCAAATCTCCCAGCCTGCCTTCAGGTAGGAAGAGTACAGTCTTAGCCAATGGGACATAAGTGGAAGTTGCTACGAGATGATCAGCATCAGCTGACACATGCTGGTTGGCCTTCTCTTCTTCTGACTAGGTTCAGGAACTTGATGCTGAAGCTAGAGAAGTCATCTTGAAAACCACAAGGTAATAAGCACGCTGTCTGCTAATTGCAGTTGTGCAGAAGAACAGAAAGAGCCCAGGTCTCTGACAGCATCATGGACCTGCTATGCCAACCTCGAAATGCCTAGCTCTGGACTACCTGTTACAGTGAAAAAAATAAAACCCCTAATTTGTTCAAGCCACTCTATTAATAGCTGCATTTTCTATTATTCCTAGCTGGATGCAATCCCTAACCAGTACAGTCTCCACTGTTGCTACCTCTTGGAACCCAACCGGTATTAGGGAGGCAGGGTGATTTCCACCACTCTGAACTGGCAATAAGCCAGCCCACAGCAACATGTTGCCCCATGTCATGGGCTGAGCAGAGGATATGGGGGTCCAGTTCTCCTGAACTGTTAAGTACCAGCCACTACCAGCCTGAGAGACAAACCGTGTATCAGTCAGCTTGAATAGCCATAACAAAATACCACGGGTCACTGTCTTAAAGAACAGACACAGATTTCATCACAGCCCTGGAGGCGGGAAGTCCGAGCTCAGGGTGATGGCGTGCCCAGGTTCTGGTGAGGGCCTCTTCCTCGCTCCCGGATCTTCTCACTGAGTTCTCAAATTGTGGAGCGAGAACTCTGGTGTCTCTTCCATTTCTTTTAAAGGCACCAGGTCTGTGGGAGCAGGGCTCCATCCTTATTACCTCATTTCACCTCAGTCACCTCCTTAAAGATCCTGTATTCGACACATTCCATGGGTGTTTAGGGAGGACGAAATATGAGTTTTGGGAAGATACAACTCTATCCACAGCAGACAGCACCTCAGCCCTCCAATGCTGCTCCCTACAAATGTGCTGGTGCCAGCAAGTCCTGGCAGATACTGCCAGGACCACACACTCATGGTGGTGGGAGATGGCCAGCTCCACTGCCCGCCATTATTTCCAGTTCCTTGTGGAGAACCACTCTTCTTGGACTGAAGCTCTTCAATCGCCCCTCCAGGTCTCTGGGCCCCTCAGAGATAGAGCAGATCCCACCTTCCCACCTTGTCCAGGGGTCCATAGCTGAAGCCCTGGCCCCCAAGTCTACTTCACTGTGCTCCCGTGCCAATCCCAGGCAAGGACTCCAAACACTTCTACACATTGCATCTTGGTATCAGAGTCGCCAAGCACTGTATGGAGTGATGCTTTCACTTACACAGGGAAGAGACAAGCTTCAGTAGTGTGTGCTGGTTCCCTATAGCTAGTGAGTCTCTCCAGGCAGCCCATGCAGAGACATGACTACACACACCCTGTTCATCCCTCAGCAGAAGGACCCCATCCCCTCCTTGTGGAGGACAGATACAGCAGTGAGGTTGGCCAGGTGCTGTGTGAGGCACACACTTCAGCACAGCAAAGGGGAATGTATTAAGCTTGCAGTGGGGAAAGATACCCCCACAAAGGCAATTAGTCTGGCACAGGCTGTGTGGGCTCATTGTCTCTGGGAAAGGCACGGTTCCAGGCACAAGGGTCATTTTTACGTGGCCAAAAAGAAGTTGACCGGACACCTTGCATGGGACGGCCTTTCCCAATTGTGCTGTGCCAGGGGATTTAGAGAGGGACTAGATACGGGGAAAGAACATTCAGGCCACCAACACATCTAGGACAGGGCGGTCCCCAACCGTTCAGCCATTTCTGCTGTCTAGGATCACTCATAACACAATTGCTAACTAGATCTCATTTGGAAAACTTCTCTGTATTGCAAAATCCCGAACTACTTAAGATTCTCCTGCCTCACATGGATGGAGCAGGCCCATTCTTATTAAATGGACTGGTTCTTTCAGAGAAGGAATGAAATGGAGCTACTCACAGCCTTTTCAATGTTCTTCCAAGCATAAATTATCCGCTCACACTATCTCTAACATCCAAGTCAAACGCACTCTGGGAAAATGAAATAGCAACAGGCGAAACATGACATCCCAAACCATCTAGCAAATACCTGGGAAATGGAGACGGAAAAAGGATTTGTTTGTAGGGTCTATGGTTTAAAAAATTCATGCAATTCCCTCCTTTCCTTCTTCTGTTTTCTGAAGCCTTTTCGTCCCTTCATCATTCAATAATGAAAGTCTGAATAACAGCAGTTTTATCTTGAGAGCTTATAAATTGGAAATGGATTTTAAGTAATGCAGCAAAATCCTGTACCACAAAAATCGATAAACTCCATGGACTGTGTTATGAGGGATTTGACCTATTTAAGGAAAGTATTAAGGATTAATACAGTATAGTAGCAAGTCCTGGAGTGCAGCGTGTTTCTCTGGCTTGCCTTCCCTCCATCTGCCTGTACTAGTCGAGGTAGAAGGGACTCAAGCCAACAGACCTGCACCTGCTGAATAGAGCTGCTTGTTGGTACTCACTAGTCCCTGCTCCAAGGCCAGCCTTTCCACCCTATTTGTTCATATTGTGCTGTCCCACCTAAGCAGCTCTCTCTCCAAAGCCCCTCTTGTCCGCGCCACCTCATGCTTCTATAAGCAGCTCACCATCATCAATCTTCGCTATGCATAAATCTTTCTCATTGAATGAGGCTGAGCATATTCCTGTCCTGTGTGTCCTCCTCTGCCACCACAGACTCCTTGAGGGCAGAGACCACACCACAGCTGCAGCGCATGGCACTGGGAACAACCCTGAATTAATTATTTTAATTCAGCACAATTAGCTGAAACAAGCACGTGGCCCTCTTCCCACTTCCAAGTTTTGGCTCATGATGTTTTATCATCTACTAGGCTTTTCCCTGTTCTTCTCTCTGGCTGTGCAACTACTACCTGCCTGGTCCCACCTCCTCCATGAAGCCTTCTATGATTATCCTTTATTGATTTATTTTCCCCTCTAAAATCCCATAGCACCCTTTACAGGGCTTGGCTCTCAGTGCAAAATTCCTTGCTTTGCCTACTTGCGTGTTTGCCTTTTCTCTCCAATTATAGTATAAGGTCCCTGAACAGAAGTCTGTATTACTGAGTGATTAAATATGGGTTTCATGGGTAAGAGGTCTGTTTTATCCAAGCAGTAATTCCTGCATCACTTGGGCCATTGCCCAAGTCCTGGCACACAGCCACTGTCCTTGGCCACCTTACCCTAGTCCCCAGCCATTCGGCTACTGTGCACCAAGACTTAGCTGTGAATTCCTCCAGCCTATTCCACCCCTGGCTGGTAATGTCTGTATTCCCTAGTTTGAGATGAGAGTAGGGTTGAGTGTGGGGAATTTGTCTCAGCATTCCGAGTTCTAGTACTAGATGCCAAACTTCTCTGGGCCAGATTGACAAAGGCTGTGAATGACAGTGAAACCAGTGACCCAAGCAGCAAGCTAGGCCGTATGCATCATTAAGACAAACCACCATTATTTCGTAGTTGAGGGAACTGAGATCCTTCCCAAGGAATTAACCTCTCTGAAAGGGCTCTTAATCTGGAGTCTATGACCCCTGAAGGGCAGTGGATGGAATTCAAGGATCTATGAACTTGGGTGGTGTCTTAGTTTCCTACTGCTGTTTTTACAAAAGACAACAAACTTTATGGCTTAAAAATCACACAAATGTTTGTCCTTCCAGTCCTGACAGTCAGAAGTCTGACATCAAGGTGTGGGCAGCACTGCATCCTTCTGGGGGATCCAAGGGGGAAGCCACTTCTTTGCTTGTTTCCAGCTTCTGTAGACCACTGGCATTCCTTGGCTTGTGGCTGCAACATTTCAACCTCTGCTTCCATCATTACATCTCTTTCTCTAACTCTAATGCTCTTCTTTACCTCTTATAAGGACCCTTATGATTCCATTAGGTCCAAAATTACCACCCATCTTAAGGTCTTTAACTGAACTACATTGGTCCACTTCCCTTTGCCATGTAAGGTAATAAAATAGAATCATAAGTTTCCATGATTAGGAATGGACATCTTTGAGGGGCTGTTACGTTGCCTACAACAGGTGGAGAAATTACATCTTTATGTTCACTAATGGCAACTGAAATTTTATATTTCCTATTATTATGGATGTGGGCAATCATTGTAGTACTAGCAGTACTATTGTTGCAGACATCTTACAATATCAATTATGTTCATCTCCGCTTCAAAATTATTGTAGTTATCAGACTTGCCACTGAATCCTGATGTTTGTTGTGTCAATAAAAATGCACATATTATATCACAATTAAAAAAAATACTTTGTCCGTGGATTTCCAGTTTCGTTTGTATCTTAGGTGAGGTTTTCCAGACAAAAGACCCTGAGATGAGGGCTCATGTGCAAGTGTTTTATGAAGGCAGAGCTTCCAAGAGAAACGGGAGGAGAGGGGAAGGAGAGGGAAGGAAAGAGGACAGCAAGGTTCGGACTTCCCGTGAGGTCTCAGCTTCAGCCTGGTTCCACTGGGAGCTCTGGGGTGAACATTAGAACTCAGAGTATGTTTCAACCAGAGGTAACGGAACTGGAGTTTCGAACTCTGGTCACAGTCAGTCATTAGCTTAGGGAGCTCAGAACCCATAAACTCACAGTCACTGCTAGCTTTTTGTCTATGGGTAAAGAGCTCCCCCGGCCAAGAGCAATCCTCAGAAGAAACTCACAGGTCTGTGTCAGGATACAGCACACACAAAATCTGGGAAATGAGCACAAAGAAATGTACAGGGACTCCAAGTGGATTTGTGAAGAGCACCAACAGTGCCTGCTATACTTTATGGTTCTATGTATTTCATTTTATGTATTTTAAAATATGTTGAGGAGGGGTTCGCCATCCTCACAGGACTACCACAGAAGTTAAGTACACAAAAAGTTCATGGTGCAAAAAGTTAAGATCTTCTGTTTTAGAGTCTATTATCATAAGTGGATCATAAGTGGCTTCTTAAATGGCTGGGAGTTTCCATTCCCCAAAGGTAGATGCAGAGGATAGATTCCAGCAGGGTAATTCTAACCATCAGCATCCCTCCCCACATAAGTTATCACGTGTATTTATTTCAGCACAATCACACCAGATCTGTATTTGCCACATCTGTTTAAGGACTGATATGAACTCAATCTGTGAATACTAACATGTTTCTTGTAAAAGATATATATACATATAATATTATTATCTATATATAATATAGATATTACATATATCAGTGACTATGACTATGAATTTTTTTATTTAAAAAGTGCCTTTAAGAGATAGAATTTCACAAGGTTAATTTAAAATCTAATGTGCCATTGAGATTACAATGGAAAAAA
>NW_012102821.1:2191302-2219085 GCF_000951045.1 Mandrillus leucophaeus
ATTTCTTTTAGGTTAAAATATTCTTAAATTTTTATTTAAATTCCAAATTAAAAGCAAAGCATGTGAGAACCAAAATTGTTTATTTAAGTTCATTAAAAAAAATGACACTTTTTTCAGTTCAAATGAAATAATAAATTTTATAAGGGAGAATGAACGTGAATAATCAGGATTACCAGAGTATTCTGATTTGGGAGTTTTATAAAGAATAAAAAATATGTACAGGTACTCGCCAGTCCCACAGGCACAAGAGCAGGAAACATCATTGTTTCCCTAGATTGGCTTTGTGTTTCATGGTGCTCATGTTCCTCTCAATGAAGAGTGAATTTAGAAGCCAAGTGTGTAGTTTATGAAAGAAAGCCTCTTCCCAATAATATAATGGAGGGAAGAAAGCAATGACGTACACAGACACACACACATGCACAGCACATGCACACACACACACACAGGCCTACTCCTGCATACACACAGACACACATACACACTGACACACACACATTCACACACACATACACGTGGACACACACTCATTCACATAGACACACTACACATGCACTCATACAGACACACACATTCATGACACACTGACACATTCACACAGACACATCACATGCCCACACACATAGACACACATTCGCATACATGCAGACACACATATACACTGACACGCACACTTTCACACAGACACACACATTCACAGAACATGTTGAGATAAAATTATTTATGTAAAATATCAGTAAATGACAAACCCTATTTATAACCAGGGTCCAAAAAAGTATGTTACAAATATAAGCCCACGAGGAGAATACAACACACAATATTTTTCTTGTTTTTTGCTCTGGCTTTGAAACTTGCTAAAATTAGCAGCAGCACATTAGCTGAGAGCAGAAGAATGTTATATGCAAAGGACTATATATCAAAGAGCTAGAATCTGTGTAGCTGAATCATAGCAAGACTTCCAGATTTTGGAGGTTGTTTCTGAAAACTCCCATATACATTAAATCTCATCCCTTCACTGATCTCAGAAAGCTTGATAATAATGATTCCTTCTCTACCTACCTTTCTGCAGTTTTTTGTTTTGTTTTGTTTTTTTATTTTGTTTTGTTTTGTTTTTTACCATCAATGCTTACTGTGAAAGCCTGAGATTTGACTCTGCTTGCAGGCAAACAAGTAGCTTGCCATGGTTTTATGGATGATGGGAGAAAACACAAGACTCCTGGGTCAGAGGCAAAGGATTTTATTACTCACAGCAAACAGCACAAGCACCAACCTATTTTTTTTTTTTTTTTTTTTTTTTGAGACGGAGTCTCGCTCTGTCGCCCAGGCTGGAGTGCAGTGGCCGGATCTCAGCTCACTGCAAGCTCCGCCTCCCGGGTTCACGCCATTCTCCTGCCTCAGCCTCCCGAGTAGCTGGGACTACAGGCGCCTGCCACCTCGCCCGGCTAGTTTTTTGTATTTTTTGGTAGAGACGGGGTTTCACTGTGTTAGCCAGGATGGTCTCGATCTCCTGACCTCATGATCCACCCGTCTCGGCCTCCCAAAGTGCTGGGATTACAGGCTTGAGCCACCGCGCCCGGCCAGCACCAACCTATTGACATTGGTTTTTTCCTGAGCCCCAATGCCCACAAAATAATGTGAAAAGGGCCGATTAATACCTGGGGTCATTTCCGGGTGCATTATAGGAACCTTGTGCTTAGGGAAACCAGTTCTTTCATAGTGAGCCGTAATGCCTGCCTGAGCTTTTCCCCAAAGGGAGACATTATCTTGTTGACTGACAGTAAACAAATCTACCCCTTGATGGGAGGAAAACACTGTCTCTATCTTCCAAGCCAATTCCGCTTACAAACATTCCTGAAAATATAATTTTGAACAAAGGCAGTCAATGCCTCGGCTTGCAAGATGCATAGGAGTGTGACAGACCCATGAAGAACTGTCCACCAACACTTAAGTCTTTCTCAGTAGTAAAAACGAAACTCCCCCAGTCCTTTATCCTCTTCAGTCACTGCCCTATCACCATCCTCCGCAGCTAAATTTGTCAGCGCTGCCATTTGTTCATCACTCAGTCACTTCTCAGGCAGCTTCATTTTGCCTTTCCTCCTCCTCCTGAGTCCAAGGGACCCTGTGCCTTTCTCATCCAACCTGTTCTCTCAGCAACTTCCACACTGAAGATGACTCCCTTCTTGAACCTCTCTCTTCCCCAGATCCCCTGAAGTCACATGGCTGCATCTTTCTTGTGGACCTCCTTGTTGTCCTTCCTCATCTGTTTGCTGCACCATTGTGTAGCTGGCATTTCTTCCTCTATGTATATTGCTAACCTAAATCTCTCTTTTTAGTTGAATACGTTCAATTGCCTTCTTGGACTCATGGTTGAACAACTTTAACTGATCAAAAATGCAACCCAAAAATTTTCTTCCCCAAATCTACTCTGCTTCCAGCAGTTTTCACCTTTGTAAGCATAATTATCCCTGTAGCTGTGCAAATTAGAAAAAAGGTTTCCCTTCCACAAAACACTTTACTTTCATCTACTGGAAAATTTTCATAATACAGTTGACCCTTGAGAACACAGGCTTGAACCCTGTTGGTCCACTTACACACAAATTTTCTTCAATTTTTTTTTGATAAGTTACACCAAGTGTGCCCGCCTCTCCTGCCTCCCCTCCCATCTCCTCCATCTCTTCTGCCTCTGCCACCCCTGAGCCAGCAAGACCAACCCCTCCCATTTCTCCTCCTCCTCAGCCTACTCAATGTGAAGACAATGAGGATGAAGACCTTTATGATGACCCACTTCCACTTAATGAATAGTAAATGTATTTTCTCTTCCTTATGATTTTCTTTATAACATGTTCTTTTCTCTAGCTTACTTAATTGTAAGAATACACTATGTAATACATACAACATGCAAAATAAGTATTATTCAACTGTTTATGTTGCTGGTAAGGCTTTCAGTCAATAGTAAGCTATTAGTAATTACATTTTAGGGGAATCAAAAGTTCTACAAGAATTTTCAACTGGGCAGGAAGTTGATGCACCTAAACCTTGCATTGTTCAACGATTAATTGTATACTAATTTTGCTAGGACAAGACATTATCTTCACCAGCTGGAAAACTGTTGTCATAAAAATAGAAATCAATGCTGTCAGAGGTACAAATGTCCTTTAGAAGCAACACCCTTATTCACTGCACAGCCTCTGCAGCAAACCTGGTCACCTTAGCCCACTGAAATGCAGAAGATTTCTCTGTTAGGAGACACTGTGACATTTATCCAGTCACTGGTTCTGCATGTTTACTCAATAGAATGGAATAATTAACCCCACTATCAGATACTTCCATGTTTTAAAAAAAGGAAAGAAAATAAGAAAAATGGGGCATTGTTAAAATCCTGCCTTGAAAGTTCCCGGAAATGAACAGAAACAGTAGTGTGATATTCTTTTCACTGTGAATTTCACAGCCAAGAGGACAAAAGTTCTTTAAGATGCAGGTTTTTGTTTCTCTCCTTTCCCTATCTATCTCCTTAAAATGTAAATTTTGACACTGCAAACACAAAGCGGACTCTTAAAAGTAAAATAAAAGAGAGAGGGCCTATAATTTTCCAGCTTCAAAAAGCGATAAACAAATTCCTACAATGATGCAGCTGAACAAGTGCTGATTAAAAGGCAACCTCAGAAGAAACAGCAATTTTCAAAACAATTATTAACGCTAGAGACCCATAGATCATTTGATAAATCGTCGTTTAAGTGAAAGCCTTTTTCTGCTTTTCTGCACCCTCTAGCTGTATGTACTTGAGTCTTTAAGAGGTATTAAAATATAAATCTCAGTAGAATTTTCTAGCATCTGCATCTCTGTCTCAACTACTGTAAGGGTTAGCTTTACTTATATGGACTATATCAAATAATTCCATTTTTGAAATTTTCTATTGATTCCATTTTGTCATTGCTTCAGAAATTATATTCATACCCCACTCCTTTATGTTTTAATGCATCATTGATTTTTGTCTATATTCATATTAAATATGTAATGCTATTTTATTAACAAAAATGTCATTTAACAATATCGGTATTTTATATTCTAAAACACAACTATCAAATAGAAAACAGTATATATTGTAGCACATCTGTAAAAATTACCAACTTACAATTGGATAGGCTACACTGCAATATTCAGGCTTGCTCTTTGCAGATATAGGACATTACTTAAAACAGTCCAAAAGTATTCACTACCACCACATGTACATTCTGACAGTGTCGTAGCCTGCCTAACTCAAAATCGAGGGAAAAACAACTCAGGAAAATATGGGAGTTTCCAAAATTAAAATCTTGACAATGTACCTGCAAAGAATGTACATACAGTATAAAAGACAGGAAATAAGCTAAGAATGCTGCTGCAATAAGAATCTTGTGATAAATTCAGATTTTTAAAAGAAAGGAATAAAATCTAAACAAAAATTAAAACCATCAAAAGCTTCTAATGAGGACTAACAATACCCAGCTTTAAGACTTACTGTGAAGCTATCATAGTCCAGACAGTGAGGTATTGACCAAAGAACAGACACATAGCTCAATGAAACGGAATAAAGAGCCCAGAAATAGACCTATACAAATATTGTCCCCTGATCTTTGGCAAAAGAGCAAATGAAATACAGTGGAGAAAAGAGCATCTTTTCAACAAACGGTGCTCGAACAATCAGACATTCGCATGCAAAAAAAAAAAAAATCTAACACACGCCTTACAGCTTTCATAAGAACTAACTCTAAATGGGTTATAGACCTAAATGTAAAATGAAAAATTATGAAACTCCTATGAGAGAATCAGGTGACCTTGAGTTTGGCAGTGACTTTTGAGTTACAATACAATCCATGAAACACACACACACACACACACACACACACACACACACAAAAGCGCAATCCATAAAAAAAGGATAAACTATATTTCATTAAAATGAAAAACTTATTCTCTATAAAAGGCATTAAGAGAATGAAAAAACAAGCCACAGTCCGGGGGAAGGTATTTGCAAAACATATGTTTGATAAAATAATTGCACCCAAAATACAGAAAGAACTCTTAAAACTCAACGACAAGAAAAAAAAACAATTTTTAAATGGGCAGAAGATCTAAACAGACATCTCACCAAAGAAGATACACAGATGGCAAACAATATATGAAAAGATGCTCAAACTCATATGTTATTAGGGCATTGAAAACTAAAATAACACAGTGCAGTAAAATTAGAAATCAAGACCAATAAAATTGCTAAAAAATCATACAATTTCATGGAAATTCAATAACCTGCTCCTGAATGACTTTTGGGTAAACAATGAAATTAAGGCACAAATCAAGAAATTCTTTGAAACTAATGAGAACAAAAATACAACATATCAAAATCTCTGGGACAAAGCTGAAGCAGTGTTAAGAGGGAAATTTGTAGCACTAAACACCCACATGAAAAAATTAGAAAGATCTCAATTTACCAACCCCATGTCACAACTAAAAGAACCAGAGAACCAAGAGCAAACCAACCCCAAAGCTAGCAGAGAACAAAAAATAACCGAAATCGGAGCTGAACTGAGGGAGATTGAGACATGAAAAGCCATTCAAAAGATCAACAACTCCAGGAGTTAGATTTTTGGAAAATATTAATAAAATAGATAGACAGCTAGCTAGACTAATAAAGAAGAAAAGAAGGAAGATTCAAATACACCCAATCAGAAATGACGAAGAGGATACTACCACTGACCCCACAGAAATAAAAATAGCCATCAGAGAATATTATGAAGATCTCTGTGCACACAAACCAGAAATCTGGAAGAAATGGATAAATTCCTGGACAAAGACACCCTCCCAAGACTGAACCAGAAAGAAACTAAATCTTTGAACAGACCAATAACAAGTTCCAAAATTGAATCAGTCATAAATAGTCTACCGATGAATAACAGCCCAGGACCAGATTCACAGCCGAATTCTACCAGATGTACAAAAAAGAGATGATAGCATTTTTATAGAAACAATTCCAAAAATTGAGAAGGAGGAACTCCCTCCTAACTCATTCTATGAGGCTAGCAACATCCTGAAACCAAAATCTGGCAGAGACACACACAAAAATATATAAAACTTCAGGCCAATATCCTTGATAAACATCGATGGAAAAATCGTCAACAAAATGCTGATAATCCAAATCCAGCAGCACATTCAAAAGCTTATCCACCATGATCAACTTGGTTTTATCCCTGGGATGCAAGGCTGGTTCAACATACACAAGTCAATAAACGTGATACATCACATAAACAGAACTAAAGACAAAAACCACATGATTATCTTAATAGATGCAGAAAAGGCTTTCAACGAAATCAACACCCTTCATATTAAGAAGTTTCAGTAAACTAGGTATTGAAGGAACATACCTCAAAATAATCAGAGCCATCTATGAGAAACCCACAGACATCATACTGAGTGGACCAAAGCTGCAAGCATTCTCCTTGAAAACCAGCACAAGACAAGGATGCCCTCTCTCACCACTCCTATTCAACATAGTATTGAAAGTCCTGGCCATGACAATAGGCAAGAGAAAGAAATAAAGGGCTTCCAAATGGGAACAGTGGATGTCGAACTATCTCTGTTAGCAGATGACATGATCCTACATCTAGAAAACTTTGGTCTTGGTCCAAAAGCTCCTTCAGCTGATAAACAACTTCAGCAAAGTCTCATACAAAATCAACATACAAAAATCACTAGCATTCCCACACACCAACAACAGCCAAGCCCAAAGTCAAATTAGGAATGCAGTCCCATTCACAATTATCACAAAAAAGAATAAAGTACCTAGAAATACATCTAACCAGGAAGGTGAAAGATCTCTACAATGAGAACTACAATACACTGCTCAAAGAATTTGGAGGTGACACAAACAAATGGCAAAACATTCCATGTTCATGGATAGAAAGAATCAATATGATTAAAATGGCCATACTTCCCAAAGCAATTTATAGATTCAATTAAACTACCAATGACATTCTTCACAGGACTAGAAAAAATATTTTAAAATTTATATAGAACCAAAAAAAGAGCCTGAATAGCCAAGGCAATCCTAAGCAAAAAGAACAAAGCTGGAGGCATCACACTATCTGACATCAAATTATACTACAGAGCCACAGTAATCAAACAGCATGGTACTGGTGCAAAAACAGACATATAGACCAACAGAATAGAACAGAGAGCTCAGAAATAAGACTGCACACCAGCAGTCATCTGATATTCAACAAAGTTGACAAAAACAAGCAATGGGGAAAGGACTCCTTTTTCAATAAATGATACTGGGATAACGGGCTAGCCATATACAAAAGATTGAAACTGGCCCCCTTTCTTACACCTTCTGTTATACAAAAATCAACTCAAGATGGATTAAACACTTAGATATAAAACCCCAAACTATAGAAACCTAGACAATACCATTCAGGACATAGAGGGTTTCCAGAAGACACTGGCATTTGAGTCAGGAGACTGAATAAAGGAGATTAGCCCTCACCAACATGAGCAGGCATCATCCCATCTGTTGAGGGCCTGAAGAAAACAAAAGAGTGAAGGAAGGGCAACTTCTCTCTCCTTTGGCTGTGACTTCCATATTTTGAAGTCAGGTAGTGTAATGACTCTTTGTTTTTCATTTTGTTTGGTTTTTTTGTAGGGGGAGGCGGGGCTTAAACAGCAAGCATTTACTTCTCACAGTTCTGGAGGCTGGGAAATCCAAGATCAAGGTGCTGGCAAATTTGGTGCCTGATGAGAGCCTGCTTCCTGGCTTGCAGATGGCAGTCTTCTCATTGTGTCCTCACAGAGCAGAGAAAGAAGCAGTCTCTCTCATGTCTTGTTACAAGAGCCTTAATCCTATTCAGGAGGACTCCACCCTTATGACCTAATTATCTCCAAAAGCCCCACCTCCAAATACCATCAAGCTGGGGACTAGGCCTCAACATATGAAGTTAGGGTAAGGATGACACAAGCATTCAGTCCCTAGGAGGGAGCCTGTGAAACAGAAGGACCCAGGTTCCTTAGGATTCTGGCAGATTAACTCTTACTGTGACTTCAGCTAGTATCTCACTTTTGAAACATTTGTTTTCATCTCATAGAGTGGGGACTACAACAGGGACAATCTGGGCTGCAGTGGTCATAAACTTATTCCAGGCAGATTCTCTGTAACCACGTTTTTCTCTTTCTTTCTTTAAACCAGTCCTTGCCTGATTATTGGAGAAAAATTCTTTCCTTCCTATTTGTTTCATTTCATTTCACCTATTGATGACTTTTAAACATGAGAGTAGTATGAATAAAACATTTTAAAGCCCAAACAAAACCCTGTGTTTTGAACTAAAATTAGCTAAAATTAGCAGTGACAGCAAACATAACCAAAAAGCCCTGAAGGCGCTTAGAATTCTCTTTAAGGAAGTCTCCATCTGACTCCTCATCCTACTTTCATTGACTCCCCTCTTCCCTAAGCTGAGCCACTTAAATCGACCTGTGGACTTAACCCCTTTTCAGTTCACTGTCTCTGTTCTTTTTGCTCTAGATTGCTTTGGCTATTTGGGTCTTTTGCATTTCCATACAAATTTTAGGACATTTTTTCTATTTCTGTGAATGTCATTGGTATTTTGAGAAGGAGTGCATTGAGTCTGTAAATGTTTTGGGCAGTATGGACAGATATATATATAGAGAGAGAGACATCATGTTGAACACCATAAATATGAACAATTTTTATATTTTAATCTTAAAGAAAAAATAAAGTCAGTGAATTTTTGTAAAACAATAGATTCTAGTGTGCTTATTAGGGCTTGGGGAGGTGAGTGAGGGAGGGCAAGACTGGAAAACTGAAATTGAAGGGGAAGAGAAAGGCATTTACATTCGTTAAGCCGCTACCATGGGTCAGGTCCTATGCCAGTCACTTTCCGTGAATTTTTCGTGCGTTGTTCCTAACAACACCGTCCTTAAGGATAGCCATGTTGTCACTGCTGTGAGGTCAAAGTATCTGCACAAAGTGAGTGGAGGTGGGGCTAGTCTGATTTTGCAGTCTGTATGCTTTCCACCTTACCAGTTGTTATAGACTGGGTTATGTCCAGGGCAACACAATCCATACGTGGAAGCCCTAACACCTAATGTTACTGTATTTGTAGATAGGGCCCTTAAGGAGGTAGTTAAGGTTAAACAAGGCATAAGGGTGGCGCCCTAATCCAATAAGACTGGTGTCCTCATAAGAAGAGGAAGAGACCTCAGGGACGGTTGGGCACAGAGGAAAAGCCATGTGAGGACAGACAAGGCAGCATCTGCAAGGCAACGAGAGAGGCCTCAGGAGAAACTGCAGTCACCTTGATCCTGGACTTCCAGCCTCCAGAACTGTGAGAGAATAAATATCTGTTGTTTAAGGTCCCCAGTCCGTGGCATTCTGTTATGGCAACCCTAGCAGATGGGGACTCCTGTAGATCCCATGCCATGCTTTATGGAGCCTGGGGGGCTTTGTGAGAGTCTATTCAGGGATCACCTTAGAAGGGCAGAGAAGAGAAGCCTGTGCCCCTCCCCTGCCATCACCTCCTCTCCAGAAACATCAGTCCTGCTCATTTCCTTTTTGTTTCTTTACTCTCTGCTCTAAGATTTCTCTTGGCCAAGCTTGAAGATCAGTGGCCAAAACCACCCTTCCACAAAATCGGAAGAGCCCTGGGATGCTGATTGCAACCCCAGTACTGTGAGAATGATGTAGGACATCTATCAACTTACATGGGCATACAAACCTGAGAAGACTGTTCATCCTTGCTGGTCATGTAGTCTCTATAAAAAGCTCCTCTCTTGGGTGGCCCGCTGTGCTCATGCTGTCTGCTTCTGCTTACTGGATGTGACCAGCCACTCACTCTGTGGGTGTCTTCAAGGGTTGGGTTGGGTTGTGGGCATGTTCATAGGGCTCCATACTCAATTCAGCACATTTCTACGTGGTGAATGTGCCTTTTCATCCTTTTCTGATTCTGATTCCCCTTGAAAGGTCCCAAATGTTGCCCTCTGGGTCTCTGAAGCCAGAGCTTAAAGATAGACCCCTCTTGTCCCCTCAGCATGTGCCAGTGGGACCCAAGCTGGATGTCCCCACCTGCTGCAGGGCCCTGGCCCTTCTTCTCCACTGTGCTGTGTGCCCCAGACAGCTGACCCAAATGGTAACATCAGTGGGTCGTCACCTTCCAGGCTGGTTCTGCCACTGGAGGTGCTGGCAGACATCAGAGGGAGCAAGCAAGTAGAGGATGCTTGATGTATTTGTTCTCCACATGTGTCTCTCTCCAGCAATCTCCCCTGAAGGCCACAGCTCCTGCCAGGCAGTCCTCTTCATAGAGCTACACACTCAAGGCTGGGAGCCTTCATCTTGCTCCTCCAAGGTTGTCGAGAGCTTTGGGGAACCACATTAGTGCTCATTAGTTTCTTTTTCCTTTTTCAAAAGTTGTGGTAGAATTCACATAACATAAAATTTATCATCACAATCATTTTTTAAGTGTACAGTCAGTAGGGCCACATATATTTACATCGCTGTGCAACCAATCCCCAGAACTCTTTTCATCTTGCAAAGCTAATGCTCTGTACCTGGTAAATCACTCCCCACTCCCCTCTCCCCACCACCCCCCAGCAACCACTATCCTACGTTCTGTCTTTATGAAGTTGTCTGCTTGGGGACCTCATATAAGTGGAATCATACAGAATCTTTCCCTTTGTGACTAGCTTTCACTTAGCACAATATCCTCAAGGCTCATCCATATTGCAGCATGCATCAGAATTTACTTCCTTTTTAAGGCTGAATAACATTCCACTGTATGGATAGACCCCATTTTGTTTATCCCATCTATCGATGACAGGGGATGCTTCCAACTTTTGGCAACTATGAATGACAACTTGTTGACTTCTAAAATTCTCCCATTATCTCTGACAGTAAATCTACATTAAACTCTCCTCAGTTACCCAGTGAGGAGGTATCTGTTTTCCACTAGGACCCTGATGGACACAGAAGCCATGTTACCACATCAGCCTGCCTGACTGCCCAGCCAAGAAAGTGGACTCAGCAAGAGAGAGCTTAGAGGATACAAGGAAGTTACAATTCAGAAAGACTTCAACAGTCCAAATGACATCTCCAATTCAACAAGATGAAATCTGATACAAATAAAACTCTAGCTTTAGTTTAGAAAATTACACATTGACTACTCAGCAGCACTTCACTTTAAAAAAGAGACAAAAAACTGGGAATTGTTCCAGAGCAATGGGTCTCATCAGGGAATGTCTTCCAGGGGATGTTTGGAACATTTATGGTTGTCACAACTAGGGAATCCTCTTGGAGTTCAGTGGTTAGAGACCGGGCATGATGCTAAACATTCTACAATGCACAGGACAGTCCCCACAGCAAATATTAGTCAGCTCCAGAAGTCTATTGTTGAGAGGCACCACCCTAACCTATGGGAAAAAATGCATAACTAAGAAGGAGGAAGCTTTTAACTCAATGTTGAGCACCAACTTTCTACTTCTATAGATGCCAGCAAGGGGAAAAACTGTGTCATAAAGGCATGCTTGAGCAGGATGCAGAAGCAGTGACCTGCAATTAGGGCTGTGGCATGGAGGCACTGGGCTGGTCAAGGTCTGAGTAGAACAGCTGCTGTCTTCCAAACTTCGGATATCTCCTTGCTTTTTAATTGGTCAGCTGCTTGTGTCAGTAATTGTTCTCAAAGCCTTAAGAATAGACAGATTTTTTTTTTTTTTTGGAAACATCTTAACTCTAAAAATTTTCAAACCTACAGCAAAGTTGAAAGTATTTTACATTAAGCACTTACATAACTACAACATAGATTCTACTGAAACTGCCTTTGCAAAAATATGACAGTGAGAGAAATCGAGCATGGCTGACTAAGTCTTGCTTCTAGTCTCACAGGCTGGCTGTCTTCACTTCTGGGTGTGGGCCAAGCTAATCATGGAGAGAATTTAGTTTATCATTTAATTAAGCAAGGATGATAATAGTTCTTCCCTAAAATCAATCCCCTTCTTGTTCGGGGACTGAAACTGTCTTTGTAAGATCAATAAAAGGGCACAAGATTAGGATTATGTGAGGGCCATGAATTCTGCTAAAATGACCCCCTTACTGCTCAGGAATCATGTGGTCACAGGTCACGAGACTTGTGACTTTTCCAGTTGCTCTTGTAGATATTATCACCACTGTAGAACCTGAGATTTTAAGATGTTTTTCAGACATTTCCCATTCTGGAAACCAATTGACTTCACCCAGAACCATGGCTCATGACTCAACCAGTCCTGTGGCACCAGCCCAGAGGCAAACTCAGCACATGAGGACCATTTTCCACACCATTATGAGTCCATTCTCAACCTATCAGCAGCACCCATTCCCTAGCCCCCTGCCCACCAAATAATCCATAAAAATCCTAGCCTCTGAGTTCTCAGGGAGGCTGATTACAGTAATAATAAATGTCTGCCCTTCCACTTGACCAGCCTTGTGTTAATTAAACTCTTTCTTTACTCCAATAATGTTGTCTCAGTGAATTGGGTTTATCTGTGCAGTGGGCAAGAAGAACCTGTCCAACAATTATACTACCATTCAGATATTTTTTAAAAAGAGTTTTATGGCCGGGCACAGTGACTCAAGCCTGTAATCCCAGCACTTTGGGAGGCCGAGATGGGCAGATCACGAAGTCAGGAGATCGAGACCATCCTGGCTAACACAGTGAAACCCCGTCTGTACTAAAAAAAATACAAAAAAACACTAGCCGGGCGTGGTGGCGGTGCCTGTAGTCCCAGCTACTCGGGAGGCTGAGGCAGGAGAATGGCCTGAACCCGGGAGGCGGAGCTTGCAGTGAGCTGAGATCCGGCCACTGCGCTCCAGTCTGGGCGACAGAGCGAGACTCCGTCTCAAAAAAAAAAGAGTTTTTCTTCCCTTTTTTCACATTTTCTGCTGAAAAAAAAAGAAATGTCAATAACTTGTGAATAATTTAGTTGCTCATGTTTTTTTAAAGGTAATGGAATATAATGATTATTCTTGACATGAAAATTTTACTCAGATGATACATTTGACATAAGTGGGCCTATAAAACTCAATTTGTGAATTTTTAAGATGCCATTTTTGAGGACATGGATTGACTCTTCATTCTTTTATGAAATCATCAGAGGTAGATATGTCAAACACAGAAGTAGCTTTATTAATACACATCCAAACTACAGCTCCTTATCTAAACAGAAACCCAGGAACCAGCAAATTCCAGTTTGATGCTTAAAAACTCACCAACCCCTATTGTCAGTGAAGTCAAGTTTTGATAATAACCAAAACTACAATGAGTCAGTAGCATTTTATCTTTGTTATTTAGCATTTTTGTAACATTTTATGTTTTTGAAGTGAATATAATCACCATTTCTCCTAGTCATTCAAGAGACTAATCTACCTGCAGATTTTCTCTGGTATGTAAGAACCACCATAACTGTTCATTTCAAACCCTAGCATATATTCTGAAAGCATTTTTAGTTCTTTTCTCCAAAAGGAAATTACCTTAAGAAAACTTACTTTGAAATGAAAAGAATTCCAAAAGGAAGTTACATATATATACACACCCTGGGCTATTTGGAGGTTTGTACAGATTAATTGAAATGTAGCTCCATCCTGTAGGATCCATTTGGTTTGGTTTCACATACATATATTGTAGAAGCAATTCTTACATTGGGCTTTTCTTCTTCTTCTTTTTAGACCCAAATTCTAATCATTAGGAATATTGAACATTCATATCCAAAGAGAAATTTGTTTTAGCCTAACTTCTCTTCTTTCCTGCATGTCCTCCCTCCTCACTACCCTCTACTATTGTATCACATAGCCACTTAACTCACTGATTTTAAAAACATTGAAAAAAGCAAACATAAACAAGAATGTCAACTCCAAGAGGATGGCTCAAGGGAGTTAATGGCTCAAAGTCAAGTTCATCTTACTGAATGATGCAAAGGTTAAGGCTTTCAAGACTTGGTAAATGAGAGGGAAGTGTCACATGAAAGAACTATTGAAGAGCTCTTCTTGAAGAAGCAGAGGCCAACTGTAACAATCATCACAGTTGACAAAAGCAGCTGAAAGAAAGAGCAGAGGAATTTCCTTACTTTCTTGAGCTCCAGCTCCACAGAATAAATCAGGTTTCCTGAGAAGACTCAGTCATATCATTTGATGTGCACCAACTACTATAATCTGAAAGCAATTTAATGAAAATATGTGAAGACTTATTGATAGGTTAATTGTATCATACAGCCAAAAAAATCTACCTTAAAATGCCTGAAAACAACAACCAAAATCAAATTATTCATTTTGTCTATGATTAGAAAGAAGACGGACGCTAGGAGGACACAGCTTATGCTGGTACCCACTTGAAGAAGACTTACCCTAGAGGGAACATCTCAGAATTTCATCATGCCTCTATATGAATCTGCTGCTTCTCAGGCAGCTTCTTATTGTAACTAATGGATGATCTGAGTTAGCATGAGTGGAAAACACATTGGCCCATCATGAATCATTTGTACACTTAAAGTAATTTGCATTAGAGAGCACCTCACTCCTTCTGATTTGCTCTTACATCTTTACTAGACTTTTTAAAGCTCTACATAACTTATAGATATTTCAGAAGCCACTTCATTCTTCTCGTCAGATGCTATACTATTTTTCCACCTTAATGTGGCTATTTATAGCTAGGCTTAAAGACTGGGTGAATTTTAATATGTATTGAATGTGTATACGTGCACAGGTGTGTGCATAACACACATGGAACTGCAAGTACTTTCCATGGTGAACTGAATTTGAATTTGCTGGTCTGCTTTGGGGTGCATTGCTTCTAATTCTTACATTAACATTGATTGTCTATTTCAGGAATTTCTATTTTTAAATTTTCTTGGAAAAAGTCAACACAAATGACATTTAACTGGGGTGTTTGTACATTGACATATAAAATTTTATGTGAGATGACAGAAGAAAACACTATATGGAAATTAAGCAGTGGAATTGTGTAATACAGTGAAGAACTGTATGTATCAAATTGAATCCTGTCACATAAATTATCATATTTCCAATTTCAACTCTAAAGTCTATTTGAACTTGCTCCATCTACAATGTGGAGATAAAATACATGTAGACAATAACTTAGACTCAGACAGTAATGCAAAGGTGCAATGATCTCAACATTGAGTTAGCCTAGAGTTTTATTGTGTTTGATTTCTTCTGTGGCTGTTTTATAGAGAACATGTATGTATTTTTTTAAATAAAGTGCACATTAAAAATATTGCCAAATACTGGCCAGGCGCGGTGGCTCACGCCTGTAATCCCAGCACTTTGGAAGGCTGAGGCGGGTGGATCATGAGGTCAGGAGATCAAGACCATCCTGGCTAACATAGTGAAACCCTGTCTCTACTAAAAATACAAAAAAAATAGCCAGATGTGGTGGCAGGCACCTGTAGTACCAGCTACTCCAAAGGCTAAGGCAGCAGAATGGCGTGAACCCAGGAGGTGGAGCTTGCAGTGAGCCGAGATCGCACCACTGCACTCCAGCCTGGGCAACAGAGCAAGACTCCATCTAAAAAAAATTGCCAAATACTTAGATTATACGTGTTTGCCAACTATCCCAGCTTGCAATGTCAAATACAGGATTGAAAACACAAAATTTCAGTTCTAAATAGAAGGCCAGTGCAAGTTGTTGTCTAATGTGTATTCCACCCAACAGATGATCCAGTCACTCAGAGAGGCACTGGTCTCTTTTCTGGCCATGCCTAGTACTAATGTGATTCATCGTGAGGATGTCAGTCTGCTAGCAACCACAGTGAATGGCAAAGGTTTCATATATGCGATATCTGTGAAAGACTAAGCTAATTAGAACTAATCTACAACCGCCTACAACTAGGGGCTCTGGAACACAGCATTGCAATGCCAAACCATGCAGTCTTCCACAAGTGAAAAAAATTAAGAAATGTGAACTGCATTTAAGGCATTTTGCCTCTTACCTTGATTTGTGTCATGGAGTCTATGTTGCTACTGCTGTTGTAGATCTTAATTGATTTTCAAAAGATTCCTGTGGAGTGAATTTCCCAGAAGAGTTCTTTTTTCCTACTGTCAGTAGCTTATAGTCTTCATTTTCATGTTTATTTTTAAATTATAAGAGTAGTTTTTTTTTTCCCCAATTTTACAGGGTACACATTTGTACAGGATGACATCAGCTTCCCTTGCAGGGCTCAGATAAACCAAGAGCAACCCTACTCAGGGTGGGTAGAAGATCTCAAGACCTCAGAGGAATAGAGGGCTGCCATCTAAGGAAGCTCAGGCAGAAAGATGAGGGAAGCTGGTGTGTGGACTGCAGGGCACAGCTGGGAAAGTGCTGCTGTGTCTCACATCATAAGTACAAGGAAAGCCCAAGCAGGAGAAAATTCTGCCAAAAACAAGGAGAAAGGATGAGAATAGAAGAATTGGTGATTCCCAGCCAGAAAGTGCTGACACTTCTCTGTTACGTGCTGCCTGGTGTGGAATGCAGTTGCTTGGCAGCTCCTTAAAGGGTGCCACAGGAAGAGCAGAGGATTGATCATCCCATCCTGCAATAAGGGAGGATTTGTACCACAGCTACTCTTGTAAAGGGTTCCAAATGACTCTCCATTAGGGTGACTGAACAATGGGAAAGTTGTCAGAATCAAACTCGAGTCACTAATGTTAAGGTAACCCTGACAAACAGAACCAGAGAATGCCATGAAGAGAAGGTCTCACACTGGCATGCCTGATAACAAAAAAGACTCTGCAAAAACTACAACTTTGCTCAAAGACCATCACAACCTTATACACAAATCTTCTGCAAGTACTTCCCAGCAGCTTCCCGTCCAACCAAGGACTGGCACCGCCCTTGTTACTAATCTTTGTAGCCAAGAATAATTATTTCAAAACGGTTATGTAGTCCTCCTCATGTTTTAAAAACCTTTGTCTTCCTTTACCCCCCTGAATATGCACATAGTTATTATGGTATGTGTAATCCTATTGCAGTGCTGTATTACCAAATATCTTCTGTTTAAGATAATCTCTTTCTGCTTGTTTTTTAGGTTGACAACAACGTGGTAGAGGTGTTGACTCACTGCAACCTTTCAGATGTCCCTCCTTGACCTTCTCTGGAAACATGTCTATTGAATCTATCACGCTGGATCCCAGAGGATAAGCCTTTGTTTCCAACATGTGCACTGTGGCCCTATAAACCAGTAGAATATCTCAGGAGTGTCCCAAAGTTGTTAGCATCAAGTGGAAACCAGTGAAGACTAGACAAAGAACAAGACGTAAGAGCAGAGGTGAAGCTGGGCTAACTGTTAGCCACCAGGTCCTTGTCCCATCCTTCCTAATCTTAGAGACTTGGACCCAGTTGCACCGGGGCAATTATGTCCTGCCACACAAAGTGTCACACAGTTGCAGCTGTGACTTTGTACAGGACCAAGTCCACATAGGGGAGTGAGGTGACACTTTTGGGCAAAAGACATGCTGATCTGTACAGTGATGTTGGCATGGTCTTCTCTAATCCTGCGTAGAGGATTGTCTCATGTGTCAATATGACTTTCCAACACACTTTTTGCCCATCCATGGATGGTGTCCTCCTTCACTCTTGGAAAATTAAGGTCCAGCACCTCGCTTGGTGAATTGAGTACTGAAATGGTCATACGAGCTAATCATCACAGGCAGGGGAGGTATCATGAAAGGCAGCACCAGAAGGGGGCTGCACACACGCAGAGACATGTTCCCAAGGCCCAGACACGCTGCCACCATGCACAATGGCACTTCCAGCCTAGCCCTGGCTTTGCAATCTCTGTGATTCCAGTGCCCAGTCCCTTGTCTGGCTCATGAAATGGTTTCAACAATATAGGTCTGTCTGAGGAATTGTTGAATCTTATTTATCACTTGATGCATCATTTTCTGGGGAGGACACCTCCCCAAAATTTCAAAAGGCAAAGATAAAATGTTTGTGATGTCTCTAAACCACCGTGTAAGAAGATGATGAGACACATTACAGGGAAGTTTGGACTTCAGGCCTCAACTTGCCTTCCCTAATCATCTCCAAGGAACCTGTCATGCTCCTCCTGAAAAGGATCACCCCAACTGTTCAATTTGGAAAGAATTGCACCTTTCCATGCTGAATTTTCCTTTGTTGCAAGACCATATGTAATCTTTCTTATCCTTTTCCCATCAAATAAAAATCTACAAATTTTAAAATGAGCTCAATTTGTGTTTCAAGTTGCTCTCCATGAACTCTGAATCAACTTGCTGAATTAAGAGAAAAAGAGTATTTCCACCAGTTTGTGCTCTGCCATTTTATGGGTACCAATTTCCAGAGGGATCATCCCTTTGTATCCATTCAACATCAAAGCTTACTTACAACGAGTCACCAAAACACTCATGGAAAACGCATATTATGAAAAAATTATGCATGGATTTCAATTTCTGGCACCAATGCATACTTGTGCTAACTTGTTATAACATGTCTGATGTGGATCAGTTTGAAAAAAAGCCCATAACAAAGCAACATGAATTCTGCTAAAATTGAAGCAAGAATAAGCATAAAATTTACAGTGAACCTTCAGAGGAAGAATGGTGAAACATTGGTGCTTTATTTATGGGGATAATGACCCAAAGAAATCAGCAATTTACAAATGGGTAACTTGCTTTAAGAAGGGATACGGCAATGTTGAAGATGAAGCCCACACCAGCAGACCATCCACATACATTTTCAAGGAGAAAAATCATCTTGTTTATGCCCTAATTGAAGAGGACTGACGATTAACACCACAGATAATAACCAACATCATGAACATCTCAACTGGTTTCAGTTACACAATTCTGACTGAAAAATTAAAGTTAAGCAAACTTTCCACTCAATGAGTTCCAAAATCATTGCACCCAGATCAGCTTCAGACAGGAGTAGGGCTTGCAATGGAAAATTTAAACAAATGGGATAGAGATCCTAAAGGATGTCTTCAAATAATTGTAACAGGAGATGGAACGTGGCTTTACCAGTATGAAAAAAGCACACAATCAAAGCAATGGCTACCAAGAGGTGGGAGTGGTCCAGTTAAAGCAACAGTGAACTAGTCAAGAGCAGAGATCATGGCAACGTTTTTGGGGGATGCTCAAGGCATTTTGCTCATTGACTTTCTGGAGGGCTAAAGAATGATGACATCTGCGTATTATGAGAGTGTTTTGAGAAAGTTAGCTGAAACTTTAGCAGAGAAACACCCAGGAAAGCTTCACCAGAGAGTCCTCCACCACCACAGCAATGCTCCTCCTCCTTCCTCTCATCAAACAAGGGCAATTTTATGAGAGTTTTGATGGGAAATCAGTAGGCAACTACTGCACAGTCCTGATTTGGCTCCTTCTGATTTCTTTTGTTTCCCGATCTTAAAAGAGTCTTTAAAGAGATCCCATTTTTCTTCACTTAAAAATGTAAAAATAGACTGCATTGACATGGTTCAATTCCCAGGACTTTTGTTTGTTTAGGGATGGACTACATGGCTGGTATTGTACCTTATGAAAATGTCTTGAACTTGATGGAGCTCATGTGAAGAAATAAAGTTTTTTTTTATTTTTATCTTTTAATTTTATTTTTCCACAAACTTTTTGAAGTCCCCTCATATCTAAAAACTATGGTTGAGAACATAAGAAACTAAACTAAGAATAAATACATAATCACTACATCAAAAATCATGAGTAGAGAAACAAGAATTAGTTCTCGGAGGGGGAAAAAAGTCATTTGTCCGTATGTATTACATATAAAAGAAAGCAAATACTGTAGTCTTGGGAAAGGTATATATTCCTATTCTGCATAAAAATATAATTTTGTTGAACAAACGAGACTAGAGAGTGAGGCATTGCTGTGAAATATCTACTCCATAAATATCAATTATTCATTAGAGTAACAATAAGACTGGACATTTAATTTATTTTTTAATTGCAATCGTTTGGGGGAACAGGTGGGTTTTGGTTGTACAGATAAGTTCTTTAGTGGTGATTTATGAGACTCTGGTGTACCCATCAACTGATCAGTGTACACTGTACCCAGTGTATAGTTTTTTACCCCTCATCCCCTTCCTACCCTTCCCCCTGAGTCCCAAAGTCCATTATGTTATTCCTATGACTTTGCATCCTCACAGCTTAGCTCCCACTTATGTGAGAAAATATGATTGAATATTTAATTTCAGAAAAATAAACTGATGTTAGATTTGAATTAATGGAAAATTCAATGTGGATCACCTTGAGAGACCTCATGTCAGAGAAGGAGGACCCAACAACTCAGCTACACCTCTAAAGACTGAGGTTCCTCAAACCTTTAGGAAAGAGGATGAGGAGGAAGATTGGGTCACCCTCAGAGGTGTCTGCAAAGAGCAGAAATGAGAAAATGAAGCAGGATTCCCTTTAAGAAATATTTCAAATACCAGTTGAAACAGTTAATACCCTCTTTAAAGTCTAAAGAGTCTGAGTATGTGAAGTGAAATATTCATTACTTTTTGGAATTTATTTAGTGCAAAATTTAATTAGTTAATATATTTAATAATAAAATACAGAAAACCAATATTCCTTGAGAATTTCAACATCAATTACAAATTTGAATCATTATATGTCCAAAAACATTTTAAATAATAACAAATTTAGCAAGCCATATTTATTTCAATGGTTCAAATACCTGAAGCATCAGAAAAATAAAAATGTAATGGCCACAAAATACATTTATTCAGATATATTCAAAACTATTCTAAACTATCAACACCATGGATTTACTTCATTTCTTTTTTACTTCTATACTGTGTTTATATGTTCCAAGTGTTATTGGTATGCTTATTCTAATATCTTTGCAAGAGTTAGGTAATAATATTTTGATTCCTCCCTGGGACTGCAGAAATCTTGCTAGACTCCAGAGAAAGAGAATTCTTTCTTAGGGCAACTGTCTTCTGTTCAGTGAGCTGAGATACTCAGCTACTCGACATGATTTCTTCTCCCAAGGGAATTCCAACTGGAGCAAAAAAGCATCAACTTGCATTTCCCTTTTGTAATTAAATTGCAGTTAGACTTCTTTTATTGTGATAAGAATATTTAGTATGCGATCTACCCACTTACAACATTTCCAAGTGCATAATACAGTATTATTAGCTATAGGCACACAGTGTTGTACAGCAGATCTTTCGACCTTATTCATCCATCTTGCATAGCTCAAATGTTAGGCTTGTTGAATAGCAGGGGAAATGAGGGGTGCTATTCAATAAGACTTTTAAATTCTAGACTTTGTACTTAGGTTTTAGGTTTCGGGTTTTGTTTTAACCAGTATTAGTCATAGTCCCCACTGTAGTGGATAGAATAGAGGTCCCCCCAAAAGATATGTCCCTGGAACCTGTGAATATGAACTTATTTGGGAAAGGAGTCTTGGCAGATGTAATTAAGTTAAGGATCTTCAGATGAAAAGATAATCCTGAGTTTTTCAGGTGGGCCCTAAATGCCACAAGAAACACTCACAGAAGATTTGACCAAAAAAAAAAGAAAAAAGAAAGAAAGAAAAAAGAAAGAGGAAGTGTGACCATGCCACAGAGGCAGAGACTGGAGCGACGCAGCCACTGACAAGGATCACCAGCAGCGGCCAGAAGTGGATTTGGAAATTCCCCAGAGCCTTCAAAAGCAACGAGGCCCCACTGACACCTGGAATTCAGACTTTTGGCCTCAAGAACTATAGAGAATGAATTTATGTTGTTTTGTGCCACTGAGTTTGTTTTAAATTTGTTACAGCAACCACAGGAAGGTAATATGTCTCCAAGCAGTAATATTAAAATATGACTTGGCCTGCATTACATAGTTCAGAGTCCATGCTTTGGGATGTATAGCTAGGTATAGTCTGTACAAATTATTAAACACATACTAAATCATAATTAGTACAGCCATATAAATATTTAATTTCCTGGAAGAAGAACTGAGTCTACATAATCACTTTTCCTCCTTAGGACATTTAAGTAATTCTTCCCTTTGGAATACATGGCCTATCTCTATTTGTAGGTGACCACAACTTAGCTAATCCTTCCTGTTTGAGGTTTCAGTATCTACCTTTTCTGAGATTCTCCAGTTTGCTTACAGTTCTTTTGGTGTGTTCTTATGTAAGTGGACAGAAGCAAGTATATATTTGGTCTTTAAAACTAGACTTTACAATTAATAGAAGAAATACCTACATATTTTAACATCACCTACTTATTCAAATCTGTAAAGTAATGAAAGCCATTTCACTATTTTCATCCTCCTTTTGTGTTACAATTACCTGTCTGTGTTTTTCTTAATGACTTTTCTCTTTGGGGTATCTTCATGAATTCATGGCTTTAAGGACACTTTATCTTCATTCATCATAACTCTATCTATATTTGAGACCCAAATGATTATAGCCATACTTACATTTGATATTTATATTATATAAAACATAAATATATTAAAGACTAAATATATAAAATACGATATTTAATTATATTTGATAAAAAAAAGATCACACCATAATTCTATTTGAGGCTCAAATGATTACAACTTGGCCAGTGGGTATCTCTTTAAGTTGTGTTTAAGCTGTTCTCTTTGTTCTTTCAGCACAACCCTTTGCTTTTTGGCCACTAAATTTTCCAGATCCATCCTGATTTTACCCTGCTACAGGTATGGAATCAGCCACCCTACAATGATTCTTGGTTCCTTTTGTGGGGAACAGACTAGACACTGAAGTCTAGGCGTTGGAGGAGTAGGTGATGGGAAGCACCCTCCTATTACTTTGGCACTATGTTTAGTAAAGACAGAGCTGGGAAACATAGAACTTGTTAAAAATCCCACATGCACTTGGTTTTTCATAGTTCTGCTCCCTCTCCACCTGTCCTCTGCATCCATCCTCTCCCCTTCTCTGTTCTACTGAGTGCCCCCGGAGGCTGAGTGCTGGAGCAGCCATCACTAGGGTGCCCTTACCCTTGGGCTTCGGCTAGATTTGGCAAACAGTAGGGATCAACAGGAGGTCGGCGAGCAGGAAGGGAAGGAGGCTAGAGTGTACTTCTCCTCACTCACCATACTACAACTTCACACGGCCCTCTGGGCAGAGCTGCACCCTCATTTTTACTGCTCCCCTTAGGTGGCCTCTCCTCCATAAATCCAGTGAGATCCTCTTGTCAGCTGCCCTTCAGACGCTAGGGTGGGAAGAGCTTCCTGCTGGGAGAGCCTCTCCTCTCCCTTTATAGATGACTTGGACTTGCTCAGACCTCTCTCTTTAGTTAAACCTTCTGAGTGGTGGTTGGTTTTTTGTTTGTTTGTTTGTTTGTTTCTGTTGACCTGGCGACTAAGACTCCAACATAACACATTACGTTTTCCTATATACTAATTTTCTAACAGTTAATAGTTTCATCAACTGGTAAAATTTACTCCTACATTGACAGAAGCCTTGTTTTCATTCTTTATTCCATAGTGAGGCTTAAAATTTATTCAAAGAAATGCCACTGTGAAGTTAGCCTATGCAAACAGAGAGAACAAATTGGGCCAATTAGTGACCAGTTAAATTGGCACCATGTCAAGCAGTTTCTCTAAGACTAGGTGGACCTTGAGGGTCTTTTGCACATCCTGAAAAGCAGCTCTCTGTAGTTTTATTATGTGTAATAAAAGGGTTTTACTATATACAATAAAACAAAGGGAATTTCCTGTCAGTTCCTGTCGGGCTGCCTTTCTAGTGATCAAACTGACCAATGACCCAGGAACAGCAGAGATACCTAAAATGCGGGGTGTCTGAGAATTAAAAAAAAAAAAAAAAAAAAGTCTCTTCACATTGAAATGGGAAGCTGAATTTTTTAAATAAATCTTTATTTTTAGAAATAAAGTAACTTCACTAGAAACTTCAGTTTTTTAAGTTACAGATTTGCAGAAAAAATATAAAGATAGTGCAGAGATACTCGTGTATCCCACACTTAATTTTCTCTATTATTAACACTTCACATTAGTATGGTACATTTACTTCAATTAATCAACATGACACATTATTATTAATTATGGTCCATAATTTATTCTGATTTCCTTCATTTTTACCCAACATCCTGTCTCTCTTCCAGCACCCTGTGCAGAACATGTGACATTTAGTAGTCATGCCTCATTAGGCGTCTTCTAGACTGTGGCAGTCTCTCAGTCTTCTTGCTCTGATGACCTTGGCAGTTCTGAGGAGGATAGGTTAGATATTTTGTAGATTGGGATTTGTCTGATTGTGTGTGTGTGTGTGTGTGTGATTAGACCATTCCAGATTTCTGGAAGAAAAACCACAGAAGCAAAGTATCCTTTTCATCACATTGCATCAAGGTACACTCTGCCAGCATCACCACACAGCTGCTGCTGACCTTGATTGTCTGACTGAGATAGTTTTTCAGAAGGAAGTCACCATGAGCAGCCCACACTTAAGGGTGGGAGTTGTGGTTGTGTTATACCTGTTTGAGGGCAGACTATCTGCATGAATTACCGGAAGTCCTCTGCATGGGAGATGTGGCTCTTCTCCCCCATTTACTTCTTTAGCAAATAATTGATTTATATTAGTATGAACTCACAGATATTTATAATTTGGGTTGTAGTTTGGTGCTGCTTTATTTTGTTGCTCAAGTTTCAGCATTAACCACTGGAAGTTCTTACAGTTGGCTCCTGAGTCCCTTTGACGTATACCCATCTCTCCTGCGCCTTCCTCCCTTTTTTTAGCATTTCCTTCTTTTCTGGCACTAAAAGACGCTCCAGCCTTATGTATTTCTTGCTCCAGTCCTAGAATCAGTCATTCTCCAAGGTGGGAGGCTAGATTTTACAAAGTAACATTTAACATAAATAAACTTGAGTTCCTTCTGCGTTCCTCCCCTCAGCATCTAAATCTCCATCCCAGCCAGGAGGGGCTGCAACACAGAGAAAAAGATCAAAGGAATCAAAGCATCACCCCCAATACATACGCACACAAAAGGCCAGAATAGGCACTACTTTCTTAGCCACTTACCACCAAGAGTTTTTGAGTGTTCTTTGGATAAAATGTGTTAAAAATGTATATATGTTATTTATTATTTGTATAGATAATAATAAGTAAAAACCCACAGTTAGAATTGAAAAGATCAGTCTGAACTTCTTACTTACATTTAAATATATATGTGTGTGTGTGTGAGTATGTGTGTGTGTGAAACTATACACATACACACATATATTTCCTAGTTCTATACACCGAAGAGTCCTAGAAACCAAGACAAACCCAGTAGTGTTGACATCTCGGATTGTAGACTTCAAATAACATTTCTTGCAATGGAAAGTAGGCTCCTTGAGAAATGCCTGGTTCCAATGTTCAAGAAAAGCCTGGAAGATCTCTTTATACCGGAAAGCAAGGAACCTGTCAAGACTACTAGTGTCTTATCAGAAGGACTGAGGAACTAACTTGAATAGCTTCCCACTAGCAGAAAATGAAGCAAGTTGAATATTAAAATGAAGAAAGTTGAATATTAAAAAAGATAATACTTGCAATGCATTAAAAGACATTACATATAATTTAATGCAGGGGTTTATAGTTATACTAAAAAAAGAAAAATTCAGCTCATTAATCAACCTTGGATACATGCAGAGAGCCAACTAATTTTTTAGGACTAATTTTTTAGGACTGATTTTTTAAAAATTAGGGAGAAGAAATTAGGGGAAAAATTAGGGAGCAATTATCAGGCCTTCCCTATAAAATCTGTTTATTGGAATATCCAAATAATGAAAGAAAAGTGTCTTTCTGGAATTACCTCATGAGTAAATAACTGAGGTGAGATAGACTATCCATTTGCAATACTAATGAATTAAAGGATCTAGGCAAAGAATTTCAATGGTTGATAAGCATCACCAAAAAAAGAGAGAACTAGATATTACCTGCCTCTTGATGGAAGGACACCATTGCAAAGTAGCATGGTCAAGAAAAAGAACAAAATCAAGACTGAGTCTGATCAAACGTCTCTCTATCAACCTATAGGAGCAGGGAACAGAGGAATGTGTTTAAATTCCATGGGGATAAAATAAACAAAATCCAGACTGTGCAAAAACCTACAGCCTACCCAGTTTCTTCAACAGAAAAAAAAATGGTGTAGAGGAATTTAAGACAGAGTGGCAATCAAAAGATGGGCTTCATTTAGTTCTCAATTTAACGAACTTAAAAAAATTAAATATCCAATTGGGGAAATGTGAAAATACTGAATATAGGATGATATTAAGGAATTATTGCTATGTTTTTTGATATAATGATGCTATGATTAGGTAGCTGTAATACTTTTAAATATATTTGAAAGTCAAAAAAAACAAGGTTGAAAAATTGCCATGACCCCAAATGTTCTTGCTTAAGGTCACCGAGATAGTAATGTAACAGTGCAACAGTAAAACAACTAACATAACTGACTCCATTTTTGTTTAAGAGGCCTTTACCCATTCCTGCACATAGGTTAGAATAATTTTAGAGAACTGAGATCATATGCAGAAACAGCAATCATGTAGTTTTTAAACTAAGTCTGGGATTAAGGAAAGAATGCAAACAACTACTATGTCTTGTCAAAGATTTGTATGAGCATTGTGACCCGACCAAGGACAAAGCGGTTCCCCACCTCCTCCATTTGTCACTGGAGCCCAGATGGCTACAGACCTCGTCACCTCTTGATACAAACAACCTCCTCTTCCCTACATTCTCCTCCCGTAAAAATCCTCCAGCCAGCCTGGAAATTTGAAGATGGTACTTTAGAATGCTAGTTCACCATCTTCCTGCTTTTCCTCCCACCAACCTCATCTCTCGTGTTTGGCTTTCAAGCAGCAAGCAGCCGAACCTGGGTTCAGTTACAGTAATTTGCGAAGCTCCGGTTGAAACACTATGAATTAAGATACAAATAAATCAGTCACCTCAAACCAATGGAAATTACTCTGTATTGGCAAATCAATTTTTTTTAAAGCAGTTTCCGATGTTCTTCAGTAGTTGAGACCCATAGTTCTCCAATCCCATTGCCCTGAAAGTATTCTGTTAAGTGTCCCTAATTTGCCTTTATATCTGGGAATGGAAGTTGAAATGAATATAAATGTTAATTCCAGAGATTTTGTCTCGGGCATCACACCTGTCGGATCACTTTCCTGAGCAGCTTTGAAATGGCACAATCGCATGGAGTTAATTTTTTTTTTCTTGGCTTTTCTAGTTAGCCTACATGAACCATAAGGCCCTTTAGGTGTGTTGAGAATAAGTCAATACAATAACACTTTCTAATGGCATTCAATTGTACTTGAAACCTGATAACCAAAACTGGATCAGCATGAAGGTCTCCCAGTTACCCTGGTGACTTCGACTCAGACGACACAGTAGGTATGCCAGTTCCAAATGGATACATTGTTTTAACTCTAGATAACTTTTTCACCAATATTACTTAAAACAACGATTTCCTTTGTGCCATACAAGATTTTAAATTATTGATGAGGAGTTTCAGTCTATAGAAAATTGCCTGGCCAGGCGCAGCGGCTCACGCCTGTAATCCCAGCACTTTGGGAGGTTGAGGTGGGCGGATCACGGGGTCAGGAGATCGAGACCATCCTGAACAGGGTGAAACCCCGCCTCTATTTAAAAAAATACAAAAAATTAGCCAGGCATGGTGGCGGGTGCCTGCAGTCCCAGCTTGAGAGGCTGAGGCGGGAGAATGGCGTGAACCCAGGAGGCGGAGCTTGCAGTGAGCCAAGACTGCTCCACTGAACTCCAGCCTGGGTGA
>NW_012102821.1:2219135-2224364 GCF_000951045.1 Mandrillus leucophaeus
GGTGTGTTGAGAATAAGTCAATACAATAACACTTTCTAATGGCATTCAATTGTACTTGAAACCTGATAACCAAAACTGGATCAGCATGAAGGTCTCCCAGTCACCCTGGTGACTTCGACTCAGACGACACAGTAGGTATGCCAGTTCCAAATGGATACATTGTTTTAACCCTAGATAACTTTTTCAGCAAGATTACTTAAAACGATTTCCTTTGTGCCATACAAGATTTTAAATTATTGATGAGGAGTTTCAGTCTATAGAAAATTGCCTGGCCAGGCACAGTGGCTCATGCCTGTAATCCCAGCACTTTGGGAGGTTGAGGTGGGCGGATCACGGGGTCAGGAGATCGAGACCATCCTGAACAGGGTGAAACCCCACCTCTATTTAAAAAAATACAAAAAATTAGCCAGGCATGGTGGCGGGTGCCTGTAGTCCCAGCTTGAGAGGCTTGAGGCGGGAGAATGGCGTGAACCCAGGAGGCGGAGCTTGCAGTGAGCCAAGATTGCTCCACTGAACTCCAGCCTGGGTGACAGAGTGAGATTAAAAAAAAAAAAAACTGCCTAATTTAGCAGTAAAACAAATTAGAAATAATTGTGTGAGCTATATGAATACAAATGTTCTAAATATAGAACACACAGCTAGATTTTCCTAGTTACTTCTTAAAGTTATCAGGACCTTTGTAAAATTGGAAATACTACAGTGCCTTTTCACTAGCATGTTTGATAATTAGATTTAATAAGAATGATGACAATAATGATGATAGTACTAATGACTAACATCATTTAGGACTGTTATGTTCTAAATACTGTGCTCAGCATTTTACATGTTTTATCTCATTTAATCCTTATAATACCCCATCTCTATGAGGGAGGTTATAGTAGGTCCTATTATAATTGTTTTACAAATGAGCAAAGAGGCTTAGAAGTTGAGCTGCATTTTTAAAATGGCAGGACCAGTACTAGTAAATTTTACAAAGCTAGTGGGAAAAAGCAGACTTCTTTCATGGTTCCGGTGAAAACGATCCATACACATGAATTTCAAATAGATATATAATTTTGGCAGGACATGAATATAGGCTCTCCTATAAAGATGTACTCATCCTGGGACCAAACAGCCTGCAACACACAGAGGAAACTGGATTGCACAATAATAAAAGAAATTTGCACCAAAGCGGAAGAACAGTTATTGTCTGCGAAAGGTTTCACTACGTCTTTAGCATGAAAGACTTAGAAATTGCTGTGAGAATCTCGCTGTCGATCATTCATGTTTACTGCGTATAATTAGAGTTGGATTATATAGTTCACTGCATTTGGGCTTTACTCTCCAGCAGTCTCAGTTAATTGTTTTTGCTGTTCTCATAAAATGTTTCCATTTGTGTTATGGGTGGATATTTAGAACAAATCCAATACCTTTTAAATGGCCTTCCATTCTCCTTTGAATGTACAGGGTCTTATCAAAGGAAACCTGCCTAAGTATCTCCCCTTAGAGAATTTCTCTAGTTCTCCTTCCTATTTTCCCCCTAGAATCAACTTACCTTCCCACTGAACCCAGTTCTAGGAACTTCACTTTTGAAGCTAAGTTTTGCTTCTGTCAAGCCCCATTTTGGTTTGGCAATTCCAGACTGGAGTTTGACCTTTTCCCTTGAGTGCTCTATGCAGAACACTTGGTTCCATATCTCGGAGATGGGGAATGGACGTGCACCTCTGCCCTCTCCAGCCACCAAGCATTCTGAACCCCAGCCAGGATGAATCCCTGTGATCACAGAGGAAACCAAGTCAACCAAGTCAAGCGTATCTTAAAGAATGTTGTGTCTACAGAGAAGCTTATTTCTGATGGGAAGACCTGCAATCCACACCTACTCACAGTCACTTGCTTAATAAAAACAAAACAGCCCTAGAATTTGTAAACACGTTATTTTTCTTCCTAAGAGTTCAGAAGCAACAGTAAAAACAATGGACAACAACAGGAAAATTTTGAAATACACAAAAAAGAAGTGTCTTCTATTTTTAGCATGTGATGTCTTGATGAAAAATCTTATGCCAATGTGATTCTCAGTTGAATTTTTTTCTCTAAAAGTCTTTATCTTAATATTTTGAAATTCCACAATGATGTGTCTATGTCAACAGCTTTTTGCCTTTGTTCGATTTGGCACTTAGTAAGTTTTTTCCATTTAAGAAATAGGGTTACCTTCAACTGTATAAAAGATTTTATATTATTTCTTTGGAGGAAAAAAATTGTTTCCCTCCTGTTTGTTGTTACTTTTTAGAAATCCTATTAGATGTTTGATTTCCAGTCTTGACTGTAGTCTTTATGTCTCCTTTCAAATTTTGTACCTCCTTATTTTTGATCTGGGAGATTTCTTTAATGTTCCTTGCAGTCTTCTACTGGATTTTGTTGCTTAGACCATTGTGTTTTTAAGTTTCAAGAACTCTTTCTTGCGCCTTCTTTCCATAGCATCCAGTTCTTACTGAATGGATACAATGTCTTTTCTATTACTCAGTAATAGTTTATTTAAGTCTTATTGGTTCTCCATTTTCCTCTTTCATTTTACAGATGAAAAATAGGATTGCATCAAACTGAAAAACTTCTGCGCAGCAAAGGAAACAATTAATAGAGTGAAGAGATAACCTACGAAATGGGAAAAATATTTACAAATTATGCATCAGATAAAGATTTAATATCCAAAATATACTAGGAGCTCAAACTATTCAATATTAGGAAATCAAATAACTCTATTTAAAAATGGTCAAAGGACTTGAACAGACATTTTTCAAAAGAACACATAAAAATGGCCAACAGATATATGAAAAAATGTTTGACATCCCTAATCATCAGATAATGCAAATTAAAACCATAATGAAACATCAACTCACACCCGTTAGATTGACTATTATCAGAAAGATCCAAGATAACAAATGTTGGTACGGATGTAAAGAAAGGGAACCCTTATACACTGTTGGCGGTATTGTAAATTAGTACAGCCATTTTGGAAAATAGGATGAACTTTCCTCAAAAGACTACAAACAGAACTACTGTATGATCCAGCAATTTTACTGCTGGATACACACAGAAAGGAGGTGTAATCACTCTGCCAGGAATATCTACACTCCTATGTTTATTGCAGCATTATGCACAACAGCCAAGTTATAGAAACAACCTAAGTATCCATCAACCGATGAATAGATTAAAAATATGGTATACATAAACAATGGAATACTATTCAGTCAGAAAAAAGAATGAAACCCTGTCATTCATCAACAACACTAATGAACCTAGAGGCCATTATGTTAGGTGAAATAAGCTAGGCACACAGAGACAGATACCCTGTGATTTCCCTTGTATATAAAATATTTTAAAAAGTCAAATTTATAGAAGTAGAGGGTAGAATGGTGGTTGCTAGAGTACCACCCAGCTAGAGGCTGGGGTGGGGAGTGGTGATGGGGAAAGGAAAGATGTTGGCCAATGGGCACTAAGTTAGTTAGATAGAAGGGAAAGTTCTGGCGTTTTATTACATAACAAGTTGACTATAGTTAATAATAATGCATTTTATATTTCAAAATTGCTAAAAGAGTGGATTTAAAATATTTCCACCACAAAGAAATAATAAGTATTTGATGTGATAGACATGCTAACTACTCTAAATTGATCATTGCACAGTGTGCAAATGTATTAAAATATCACTTTGTACCCTATGAGAATATACAATTATTATGTGTCAACCAAAAATAAAATAAAACTTAAAAAAAAAGAATATCCAATATGAAGGCTAGTAGGAGTCCTGGGGGAGGAGCACAAGGCTTCCTGACCAGCAGGCTTTGCTTGGGTGAGCAGGTTGGGGCACGAAGCCAAGGATGCAGAAATTTAATTTAATTTAATTTAATGTAAGAGTGGTAGTTCTTCATTAGAAACTACACTAGTTTTCCCAAAAAAGTAACTTTAATTTCTTTAGAAAAAATTCATGTGGCTCTTTCATTTTTCCTCTATTTGGCTTGGAAGCTGCATTGCTGGTGGTTAGACATTCATCTCGAGGTGGTGGTGCAGAGACCTGGGTGGCCAACAGACTATTCTCTATTAGAGACCTTCAAGTGGTCTGCTTGTTTTAGGCTCAGCCCTCCACCTGCCCCTTCTGCAGTGGGCTTCTCCAGGCATTTGTAAGGTTGTGGATTTGCTCGTATTGTTGTGGCATGAATGGAAAGTATATGCATGTTGATACTATACTTGTTGGATTTAATTACATTTCAAATGTCTTTAAAAAGTTACATTCTGATTTGGTTTTAAAACAAAAAGATATTGGGTATACAGGATGGCATGACAACAGAGGAGCGGGGTGAAGATTTAATGTTGGTGAAGCAAACATTCACCATAAGGAAATGTGCACATTTCCAGTTAGTTTGGAAAGCAACATCCAAATTCTCTATGGGCTCTGAGAAGAACAATTTCCTGGAGTGGATGAAGCCGGGTTACAGCCTGTGACTGTGACCCATGAAGGAGAAAAGCTGAGCACACATTCAGCAGTGCACTGAAGCCCGGAGAAGTAACCAAATCCCTCCAGTGGACAAAGGAGGCTTCGAAGGGACAAGAGGTTTGTTGAGGATCAATTCACGGATTAGGAAGGAATATTGTTAATGCATTGTGTCATAACTGATAGGCAGCAATTTTTCTTTTTATTATGGTGTTTTATACTCAATTTAACATAAGTTCTTTTTCTGGTTTCTCCTCACCTTCCTGAACGACAATAGGTAAAGTGCTCTGGGGCCTATTCTTGACCCGTTTTCCCTTTTTCTGCCTACACCCCTGCCGTGGATGGAGCTCGCTGGTAATCATGGCTTTGAACATAGTCCATAGTAAGAGCTGCTGTCATCCGACCCAGATCACTTCCTGGCTGATACGGGGAGGTGGGGGTAAGGGGGGACAAATGGCCATTCCAGTGACCCACAGTGGCACACTCTCATGCCATTTATTCCCAGAGCTCACCCATGGGATAAGGCTGAGGCCAGATGTCAGCTGAACCCACATCTTTTTGTTGTTATTGTTTGACACAGAGTTTCACTCTTGTTGCCCAGGCTGGAGTACAATGACATAATTTTGGCTCACTGCAACCTCCGCCTCCTGGGTTCAAGTGATTCTCCTGCCTCAGCCTCCTGAGCAGCTGGGATTACAGGCACACACCACCATGCCCAGCTAATTTTTGTACTTTTAGTAGAGACAGGGTTTCACCATGTTGGCCAG
>NW_012102821.1:2224414-2236677 GCF_000951045.1 Mandrillus leucophaeus
CATAACAAGTTGACTATAGTTAATAATAATGCATTTTATATTTCAAAATTGCTAAAAGAGTGGATTTAAAATATTTCCACCACAAAGAAATAATAAGTATTTGATGTGATAGACATGCTAACTACTCTAAATTGATCATTGCACAGTGTGCAAATGTATTAAAATATCACTTTGTACCCTATGAGAATATACAATTATTATGTGTCAACCAAAAATAAAATAAAACTTAAAAAAAAAGAATATCCAATATGAAGGCTAGTAGGAGTCCTGGGGGAGGAGCACAAGGCTTCCTGACCAGCAGGCTTTGCTTGGGTGAGCAGGTTGGGGCACGAAGCCAAGGATGCAGAAATTTAATTTAATTTAATTTAATGTAAGAGTGGTAGTTCTTCATTAGAAACTACACTAGTTTTCCCAAAAAAGTAACTTTAATTTCTTTAGAAAAAATTCATGTGGCTCTTTCATTTTTCCTCTATTTGGCTTGGAAGCTGCATTGCTGGTGGTTAGACATTCATCTCGAGGTGGTGGTGCAGAGACCTGGGTGGCCAACAGACTATTCTCTATTAGAGACCTTCAAGTGGTCTGCTTGTTTTAGGCTCAGCCCTCCACCTGCCCCTTCTGCAGTGGGCTTCTCCAGGCATTTGTAAGGTTGTGGATTTGCTCGTATTGTTGTGGCATGAATGGAAAGTATATGCATGTTGATACTATACTTGTTGGATTTAATTACATTTCAAATGTCTTTAAAAAGTTACATTCTGATTTGGTTTTAAAACAAAAAGATATTGGGTATACAGGATGGCATGACAACAGAGGAGCGGGGTGAAGATTTAATGTTGGTGAAGCAAACATTCACCATAAGGAAATGTGCACATTTCCAGTTAGTTTGGAAAGCAACATCCAAATTCTCTATGGGCTCTGAGAAGAACAATTTCCTGGAGTGGATGAAGCCGGGTTACAGCCTGTGACTGTGACCCATGAAGGAGAAAAGCTGAGCACACATTCAGCAGTGCACTGAAGCCCGGAGAAGTAACCAAATCCCTCCAGTGGACAAAGGAGGCTTCGAAGGGACAAGAGGTTTGTTGAGGATCAATTCACGGATTAGGAAGGAATATTGTTAATGCATTGTGTCATAACTGATAGGCAGCAATTTTTCTTTTTATTATGGTGTTTTATACTCAATTTAACATAAGTTCTTTTTCTGGTTTCTCCTCACCTTCCTGAACGACAATAGGTAAAGTGCTCTGGGGCCTATTCTTGACCCGTTTTCCCTTTTTCTGCCTACACCCCTGCCGTGGATGGAGCTCGCTGGTAATCATGGCTTTGAACACAGTCCGTAGTAAGAGCTGCTGTCATCCGACCCAGATCACTTCCTGGCTGATACGGGGAGGTGGGGGTAAGGGGGGACAAATGGCCATTCCAGTGACCCACAGTGGCACACTCTCATGCCATTTACTCCCAGAGCTCACCCATGGGATAAGGCTGAGGCCAGATGTCAGCTGAACCCACATCTTTTTGTTGTTATTGTTTGACACAGAGTTTCACTCTTGTTGCCCAGGCTGGAGTACAATGACATAATTTTGGCTCACTGCAACCTCCGCCTCCTGGGTTCAAGTGATTCTCCTGCCTCAGCCTCCTGAGCAGCTGGGATTACAGGCACACACCACCATGCCCAGCTAATTTTTGTACTTTTAGTAGAGACAGGGTTTCACCATGTTGGCCAGGTTGGTCTCGAACTCCTGACCTCAGGTGATCAACCCGTCTTGGCCTCCTAAAGTGCTGGGATAACAGGCATGAACCATGGCACCTGGCTGAACCGACATCTTTGCCTAGCTTCTTCCCCCATCCTATCCTACTTCCCTCGCTTTCTTATATATCTCATCTGGAGGCTGAAATAAATCATTTACCCAATCCCTGAGTAAACCATTTACACAAGAACTCCTGTCTCAGGCTCTGCTTCTAAGGAACCAGACTTAAGGCATCATCTATATACTCAGACCCTCAAATTTGTATCTCTGGACTGGATCTATCTGCTGAGCTTCCTTGTCAACATTTCTACGTGGAAGCATCTAATACTATCTTGTCTAAGACTGAGCTCCTGATCACTTTTGCTTTACCAAACTAGTCCTAGAGCTTTCCTCACTGCACTAAATGGTAACTGATATGGCTTGGCTGTGGCCCCACCCAAATCTCATCACGAATTGTAATCCCATAATCCCCATGTGTAATGGGAGGGAGCCGGTGGGAGGTAATGGAATCATCGAGGCAGTTTCCCCCATGCTGTTCTTTGTTTTTTCTTTTGGGAGTCTCGCTCTGCTGGTGTGCAGTGCAGTGGCATGATCTCAGCTCACTGCAACCTCTGCCTCCCCAGTTGAGTGATTCTCCTGCCTCAGTCTCCCGGGGAGCTGGGATTACAGGTGCATACCACCACGCCTGGTGCTAAGTTTTGTATTTTTTATTTTTTAGTAGAGACAGGATTTCACCATGTTGGTCAGGCTGGTCTCAAACTCCTGACTTCAAGTGATCCACCTGCCTCAGCCTCCCGAAGTGCTGGGATTAAAGGTGTGAGCCAGCAGGCCCAGCACCCCCATGCCATCCTCGTGATAGTGAGTGAGCTCTCATGAGATCTGATGGTTTTATAAGCATTTGGCATTTCTCTTGCATTCATTCTCTCTCCTCCTGCCCTGTGAAGAGGTACCTTCTGCCATGATTGTAAGTTTCCTGAGCCATACGGAACTGTGAGTCAATTAAACCTCTTTTCTTTATAAATTATCCAGTCTCAGGTATTTTTTCATGGCAGTGTGAGAACTAATACAGTAACCTTATTATTTCATTTGTTTGGTCCAAAAGCCATGGAGTCCACTTTGACTTCTCTGTTTCTCCTGTACCCGTGTTGAATCCATCTGCACATCCTGCCAGCTCCTCCTCCAGGTAGGTCCACACTTGTCCTTCTCACCATCTCCACTGCTGCCATCTAATCCAGGCTATCGTTATATCTCTCACCTGGGTTATTTTAACAGCCTCCTAACTTTCTTCTTGTTTCTGCCTTTGAACTTCTTTATTGTGTTCTCAATACAGCAGTCAGATTAAGCCTGTTAAAATATAAGTCTAATCATGATACTCTTCTGCTCAGAATCCCTGAAAGCATCCCCCTTTGGAAGAGGCCGCCCACACAGGCCCTGAGTATCCCTGCCTGTTCCTGCTTACTGTGCCAAACTGCAATCCTAATCTGTCCTCTGAGAGTGAGCAATTTCTCTAACGGGCCCTGTAGGCCGTTAAGTTTCCTAGAGTAAGGGAGACTGGCTTGTTGGCTGTTTCATAGAAGGTGTGCTGCTCACTCAGAAAGTGCTAGGTTCTTGGCTCTGAGTTCTCCTCCTGTAACACAATCCACTGTGCGTGCAGACACCATGATGGGGCCTTGTGCTGCCTCTGTGCAGATTAGCAGGGAATGGATAGCTGTACACAAACCAGTATGAACTCTGGCTACTGTTTGGCCATCTTTGTCTCTGGCCCAGGAGTCGAATGTCTTCTGTTTGCATCCACGAAGTAACCAGCACACTTGTTAGCTTACAAGGAAGGTAAAATTCCAGGCTCTGCGCAGTTCTTGACACCCATCACATTCAGAGTAAAAACCCAGCAGCCTACAAGGCCCCACCACTTGCCCCTCCTGATCCCATTGCTTACTCTCTGTCCCTGGCCCACACAGGTCCAGCCACACAGACCTCCTTCCTTTCTTTCACACATGCTCAGCACCCTCCAGCTTCAGGACTTTTGCAGTTTTTGTTTCTTCTAAAAGTAGCCCCCTCTCCCAGTCTTCTGCATGGCTGGCTCCCTCACCTCCCTCCTGGCTTTTCAGATATACCACCTTCCTTGGGGCCTGCTCCACCCCGTCATTATTCTAAAATCTGCAACCCTCAGACCCTTATCTTCTTTCTTGCTTTCTTTTTCTCCTTGATATTCATAATCATCAAATCTCTATCTAGTTTACTCACTTTTTTGTTCCCAACCTAGTCTCCCTCACTAGAATGTAAGCTATAGGGAGCAGCGAGTTTTGCTCACGTTATTCACTGCTGTTTCCCCAGTAACTAGGGCAGTGCCTGGTACATAGTAGAAACTCATAAATATGTTGAATGAATGAACTTCTGGCAAACACAATCTGCTAACTTGTATGCTATTAAACCTATGATCACCTTCTGAGGAATAAGAAGCAGTGGGGTCACATATGAGCAAAACAAACACAGTGTGTTCTACATGGAGTTTACCATTTTGTCAAAAAAACATATTTGCCAAATAATCATACAAATACATAACTATAAATCATAGAAAGAGCAATGAATGAAAAATACAGAAAGCTAATAGGCCACATTAAAGAATACTGTTCTCATGGTGTAGTCATTGGGAAGCGCTCAAGCAAAAGCCTACATTTCTCAACCTACTTTTTACCCAGGTGCAATTATGTGATCAGTTATCACCAAAAGAGTGTGTGAGAAATTAGTGTACGTCACTGGTGGACTGGGGTTTCAAGGACAGAGGTGTGCCTTCTCTACTTTCTCCCCATCTGCTATCTGGAACAAAGAACTGCAAGATCCTGGGGAATGGAGGAAAGGCAGGATAGAAGAGGCCAGGGCTCCTGAATTGCCACTCGCAGGAAGCCACTAAACCAACCAGGAACACTGCCAGAGTGGCATCAGAAGTCTACTGGACAGTCAAGACTTTCACCACTGACCAGTGGTGATGAGGCCACTGTCACGTGTCAGTGGAAGTCATGTGAGAAGCAGCAATGAGAAATCCCTATGCCATGCAGCCAAGAGTTGATACCAACAAACACGTAGTGGGGATCTTGAAATCCTACCCCTCCCAGGCAATAACAAGGTGTCCTACTCATCCAGGGAGTGCCAGTGAAGACCAAGTGGGAAACCCAGACTTCCATCCACATCTGGCAGTAAAAGAGTGGTACCCACTTCCCCTGCCAGTGAAATGTCAAAGAAAACCTATTAAAAGAGTATATATTTGTTTTAAGTAGAATCTCATAATATTCAATATTCAAAATACCCAGGGTTCAATTGAAAATCACTGTACCAAAACCTGGAAAAATCTCAACTTGGATTAGAACAGATAATTAACAGGTACACAACAGAAATGACACAGAGGTTAGGATTATATGACAAGGAAGCTAAAGCAGCCATTATAAAATTGCTTCAATGAGGAATTACAAATACATGCCACAAACTAAATAAAAATAGAAACACACAAACAATCTCAGCAAAGAAATAGAAAATACAAAGACCAAAAAGAAGTTTTGGAAATCAAAAATACAATAACCAAAATCAGAATTCAATAAATGGACTCAAAAGCAGAATGGAGAACACAAAGGAAAGAATTAGGAAACCTTAAGATAAAACAATAGAAATTACCTTATCCAAACAATACTGAGAAAATAAACTGGGAAAGAAAAAAAAAAGCAGAATCTCAGGGACTTGTGGGATGATAATAAAAGGTTTTGCATTCATGTCATTGATGTCCCAGAAAGATAGAACATATAAGATGGGATGAAAAAGCCTTTGAAGAAATAATTACTGAAAATTTCTTATATTTGGCGATATGGTTTGTCTGTGTCCCCACCCTAACCTCACTGTGAATTGTAACAATCCCCACATGTCAAGGGTGGGACCAGGTAGAGATAATTGAATCATGGGGGCAGTTTCCCCCATACAGTTCTCGTGGTAGTGAATAAGTCTCATGAGATCTGATGGTTTTATAGATGGGAGTTCCCCTCCACAATCTCTCTTGCCTGCCACCACGTAGGACATGACTTTGCTCCTCATTTGCTTTCTGCTGTGATTGTGAGGCCTCCCCAACCATGTGGAACTGTGAGTCAATTAAACCTCTTTCCTTTATAAATTATCCAGTCTGGGGCTTGTCTTTACTAGCAGCATGAGAACGACTAACACACGTAGAAAAAGCCGAAATTCTACAGATTCAAAAAGCCTAGAAAAATTCTGAACAGGATGAACTGAGAGAAACCCACACAAGATTTATCACAATCAAATGTTTGAAAATTGAAGACAAATATCTTAAAAGCAGTGAGGAGAGAAAAATGATCCCTAACCTACAGGGGAAAACCAGTTAGATTACAGCAGATTTCCCATTAGAAGCCTTGGAGGCCAGAAAGAAGAGGTACATATTTCTCAAGATATTAGCCAACTGTCAACTCAGAATTCTATACCCAGGAACAATGCATTTTGGAAATGAAGGAGAAGTTAAGATATTCTCAGATGAAGGAAAATTAGGAGAATTTCTCCCCAGCAGACTTACTTTAAAATAAGGGCTAAAGGAAGTTCTCTAAACAGAAGAGAGATAAAAGAAGGAATCTTGGAATATGCAGAAGGAAGAAAGAAAAATAAAAAGTAAAAATATTGGTAAATATTTTTCCTCTTGAGTTTTCTAAACTGTCTGAGAGTTAAAGCAAAAATTACAACATTGTCTGACATGGTTCTTAATGTGTTGGGAAAGACAGTCATGCACAGTTCCTCGACCCTTGAATGGCTACACGACGGTAGACTTAGGCCTGGAACATTTCCTTACAGAGGTAAAGAGCCCTCATAACCAATGCTAGATTTATTGCCTTGTGAGAGAATATCTTTCCCTGTTCTGGCCTTGATGTAGTTACTCCTTTGCTCTGCGTAAGCATGTGTATGTGTCAGTTTCCTCAGTCATGTCCCTGGCTTTCTATATTTCAGGTCCCCATGGGGGAAGGAGAAGGTGCTTCTACTGCAGGACAAACTGGAGCATGTGTAGTCACACTGCCAATTTTGTAGGTATAGCGGATCTGCTGGCCACATGGAGGCCAATGCATTGCAAGGGGCTTTATCTTGTGCTCACACTCTTTCCTTTTTCTGCAAGTAAACACCATGCAACTTGAGCCTGATGTGTCTATTGTCTGTTCTCAGCTACCTCAAATCATGCATTGGTCTCTTTCCTTGGTGACTAATCAGCCTTTTAACTTTGTTCACACAACCTACCCACCCAATGAACAATGAAGCACCCTGTATGTAGATAACATATAGAAAACAATTATAAATGGGAGATATTAAAGAAATGTGAAGGGAGGTAAGAGTTTGTACGCTTCATTCAAACTGGTAAAATGCTGACACCAGTAGTTTGTGATAAGTAGTCCTTCTGAAAAACGTATAGATAATGCAAAAGAGAATTCTAAGTTCATAGAAATGAAGGAAAAAGAAAACAGAAATAAAAAATGAACAAGCACAAAACAACAACAAAAACACTCATCAGACTTAAGCCCTTATGTCTGTAAATTGCATTACATTAAATGCAAATGATACAAATACACCAATAAAAAACACAGATTGGGAAAATAGTTAAGAGCAAAACAAACAAACAAAAAATACAACTCCATTATATTCTGTCTACAAGAAACTCACTTCAAATGTAAGGTTATAAGTAGGTTGAAAGTAAAAGAATGAAAAACGGTATACCATGCAAACTTTAATCAAAAGAAACTATGAATAGCTACATTGTTGTCAGATAAAGTCAATATCCAAGCCAAAAAAAAAAAAAATTACCAGGAACAAAAAGAAGCATCCCATGATTTTAAAAAATAGCAATTCTCCAAGAAGGTATAGCAAATCTAAATCTGTATGCACCCATGTGAAGCAAAAATTGAAGTAACTAAAAGGAGAATGTAAAAACCACAATAGCAGAGACCTCAACACCTCTCTCTCAACAATTGATAAAACAACTAGACAGAAAATCAGCAGAAGAGCTCAGCAAAATTATCGACAGGATCTAATTGACATTTATAGAACATACCATCCAACACCAGAATATGCATTCTTTTCAAGTGCCAATGAAATGAAACATATATCAAGATATAACATACCCTGGGCCAAAAAATAATCTTCAACAAACTTAGAAGAATTGAAATCATATAGGTTGTGATCTTTGACCACAATGATATAAAGTTAGAAATCAATAACATAAAGATAATAGTAAAATCTCCAAACACCTGAAAACTAAACAACCCAAGAGTCAAACAGAAAGTCTCAAGAGATACACTGAAATAAGTGAAAATGAAACTAAACTACACCAAAAGTTGCTATCTAGGGCAGTTTTGAGAGGAAAATCTATAGCACTAGTAGCACATATTAGAAAAGAGGAAAAATCACACTCCTGTAGTCTTCAGTTTCCATCTTTAGAACCAGAAAAAGACAAGCAAAATAAACCCAAAGCAAGCAGAAGAAAGGAAAACTTAAGACAAGAGAAGAAATCAATGTTATTTAGAACATAAAAAAGAAAATCAATTAAACAGAAACTTGATCCTTTGAAAAAATCTTTAAAATTGACAAACATCTAGCAAGATGTTTTTGAAAAAAGAAAAAAAGAAAGAAGACACATATTACCAATAGCAGAAATGAAACGGGAATACTGTTACTGCAGATAAGAAAAGGATAATACACGAGTACTAGGAACAACTCTACAAACGTAAATGCTATGTCTTAGAAGCAGCAGGTCAATTCTTTGAGAAGCACAAAGTTTCACAACTTTTCCAACATAAAATAGTTTGAAAGACCTTATAATGATTAAGAAAATTGGATTTATAACTTAATAATCCTCCCAAAAAATTTCCAGACCCAGATGGCTTCATGCGAGATTCTACCAAATATTTAAGAATTAACACTAATTCTACACAATGTCTTCCAGAAAACAGAAGAGAAAGAAACATTTTCTAGCTTATTCTGAGAATTCAGCATTATTCTGACATGAAAAAGAGACAAAGCAAGGATGTCCACTCTCACCACTCCCATCCACTATAGTACTAAAAATAAAGCAAGAAAACAAAATAAAAGGCATGCAGACAAAAAGAAGAGGAGGTAAAACTGCCCCAATTTGCAGACGACAGAATGGTCTATACAGAGAAGCCCACGAAATCTACAAAAACTTTAGAATAAGTGAGTGAAGCAAGATCTCAGGGAAGAGATCAATGTATAAAACTCAATTGTACTTATATATATGGGGAAGCAAATTTAAAATATAATACCATTTATTACTGCCCCCAAAATACTTAGGTGCATGTCTAACCAAATATACAGAACTTGCACGGTGAAAATTAAAAATTACTAACGGAATAAATCAAAGAAGATCTAAATAAATCAAAAGACATGTCATATTTTTGGACTGGAAATTCAATACAGTAAAGATGTCAACTCTCCCTAAATTTATATACATGTATAATGCAATTCCTATGAGAAACTCAGCAAGACTTTCAGTAGACATAGATAAAATTGTTGTAAAATTTATACAGAAGGGCAAAGAAACTAGAAGCTAGATCAATAACTAAATCAATTTTGAAAAAAATAAAGAAGAAAGTGGGAGAAATTATTTTTCCCAACTTCATGACTACTACAAGATGTAGTAATCAAGACTGCGTGGCATTGGCAGAGGGAACAGACACATAGATTAATGGTACATAATAGAGAATTCAGAAACAACCCGATACAAGAATGCCAACCGATCTGAGTTTTTGACAAATGTGCAAACACAACTCATCAGAGGACGAATAGTCATTTCAACAATTATGCCAAAGAACCTGTATATTCACAGGCACAAAAATGAACCTCAGTATAAATCTTATACCTTTTGCAAAAATTAACTTGAAATGGATCATAGATTTAAATGCAAAACATTAAATTATAAAACTTCTATACGATAACACAGGAGAAATCTTCAGGACCTAGGGCTTGCTGAAGAATTCTTAAACCTAGGACAAAAAGCACAAATTATTGAAAAAATTCATGAATTAATTTTCATCAAAATTAAATTTTAGCTCTGTACGAAACTTTGTTAAGAAAATTAAAATACAAGAAGAATTATCTGCAAGCCCCATATCTGACAAAGGGCTTATATATATATATATGTAAAAAAGTCTAGAAATTCAACAGAAATTAGAATGTACAAAAGATCTAAAGAGACATTTCACCAAGCACATAGAAATGTGTTCAATATCTGGCCACTAGGAAAATGCAAATGAAGACTGTCTTGGACTATTTGTGCTGATATTTAAAAAACCACCAACTGGGTAATTTGTAAATAACAGAAATTTATTTCCTGCAATTTTAGAGACTGAAGAGTCCAAGATCAAGGTACCAGCAGGTCTGGTGTCTGCTGAGGGCAGTTCTGTGCTTCCAGATGATGCAATGAATGCTGCATCCTCACATGGTAGAAGGCGAGAGGGCAAAAGGGACTAGCTAGTATTCTCCAGTCCTTTTATAAAGCACTAATAAAAAACACTAATCTACCTGTAATAGATTAGCGATCTATTACTAATATTACTATAAGTAACAAAAAACACTACAAGTAATAAATACAGATTACTATAAGTTATAAAATATCTTATGAGTAATAGATCACTAACAAGTAACAAAACACTAATCTATCAGTAATCCATTACTTATTACTTATTCTTCCCTCTAAAAGGCCCCATCTCTTAAGACTACCACAACGGGTTTAAAATTTCAACATGAGTTTTGGAGGGACACATTCAAACCACAGCAAAGACCATAATGAGATATCCTATGCAACTATTAGAAGTGCTAAAATAAAAATAACAAAAATGTCAAATGCTGGTAAGGATGTGGAGAAAGGGGATCTTTCAGATTTTGCTGTTGGGAATGTAAAATGGTACAGTGACACTGACAATTTGAAAGCTTCTCAAAAAACTAAACATACACTTACCTTACAACCCGGCAGTCACACTCCTTGGCATTTATCCTAGAGAAATGAAAACTTACGTCCCCACAAAAAATTTTATAGCAGCTTTATTTGTGATAGTCAGAAATTAAAAACTATAAAAATAGTCTATAAATCAATGAATGGTTAAACAAACTGTGTTACATTCATACCATACACTTCAGCAATAAAAAGAAACAAACTATTGAGATTTGCAACAACGTCAGTGGATCTCAGGGACAATACATTGAGTAAAAAAAAGTCAGTATCAAAGATAGTATATTCTGATTCCACTTCCATTACATTCTCAAGATGATAAAATTGTAGAACCGAAACCTAGATTAGCAGTTGCCAGAGTTAGGAATAATGCGGTTAAGGGAAGGGTGTGGAGACATAGGGAGTGATTTGGGCTACAAATGGGTAACACAATGGAGTCTTGTGATGATAGGACAGTTTTGTAACTTGATTGTAGTAATTACATGAATCTTCTATGTGTAATAAAATGATACTGAACCAAACACATATATTGCACCAATATCAATTTCCTGGATTTGGTACTGTACCATCAGTATTTGATAGCATTGCATAAATGAACTAAACCCACACCTTGTGTCAATGTCAACTTCCTGGTTTGAGTACTATGCCATCACATATTTAATAGCATTGCATAAGATGTAACCATTGGGACAATCTGAGTAAAGGGTACATAGGACATTTCTATACTATTTTTGAAACTTCCTGTGAATCTATAATGATTAAAAACAAAATATTTTTTTAAAGTAAAATATTCAAGTAAATAATAAAAACACAAAGTATGCAAATTAAATATGCTTTGATATAGGATTGAAAGGGTGATACAGTATGATGCCTTCAGGACACTACATGTATGTTAGCTTTGCTGGAGCCTAAAGTCCTTGTGTGAACTGTTGAGTTACTCTTACACTACAAATGAATTTTACTTTCTTTTATTTTTCATACTTTAACAGGGATAACCATTAGAAATATAATTAATGGATTGAACTTGCTCACATTAATGGAACTCATTCAATGGTCTGAATAATTAACTGGCTTAATATAAATTTATAATAATTCTGCTTGCAATGCAAGTCATAACTATTTGTTTGACAATTTAATTTTGTACTTCAACTTTTCAAGAACGTGGCCTTTTCAAAAAAAGTGTCTACTAATTACAAAGTAGAAAAAAGCTAAAATGTGTCATATGATTGATTTTATAGTTACTTTTAAAAGGAAATTTACTAGAATAAAATTACCTATAACCAAGTAGAGCAAAAAGTGATAAACCTAGATGCAATAAATCTACTTTATGCAATTTTTCTAACTTCTTTCAACTTACTAAATGTTTGTTAAGAACTATCAATGTACAGGACCCTCTCACAGGCTTGGTCTGGATCAGCTCTTAAAAGCTTGTCTAAGTAAGCTTCAAACCAGTTATTTAACAAAACTTTCTGCAAGGATTAATTTTTTTTGTATGTGCTATTCAGTATGGTAGCCACAAGTGGCAG
>NW_012102821.1:2237957-2282477 GCF_000951045.1 Mandrillus leucophaeus
CCATAATGAGATATCCTATGCAACTATTAGAAGTGCTAAAATAAAAATAACAAAAATGTCAAATGCTGGTAAGGATGTGGAGAAAGGGGATCTTTCAGATTTTGCTGTTGGGAATGTAAAATGGTACAGTGACACTGACAATTTGAAAGCTTCTCAAAAAACTAAACATACACTTACCTTACAACCCAGCAGTCACACTCCTTGGCATTTATCCTAGAGAAATGAAAACTTACGTCCCCACAAAAAATTTTATAGCAGCTTTATTTGTGATAGTCAGAAATTAAAAACTATAAAAATAGTCTATAAATCAATGAATGGTTAAACAAACTGTGTTACATTCATACCATACACTTCAGCAATAAAAAGAAACAAACTATTGAGATTTGCAACAACGTCAGTGGATCTCAGGGACAATACATTGAGTAAAAAAAAGTCAGTATCAAAGATAGTATATTCTGATTCCACTTCCATTACATTCTCAAGATGATAAAATTGTAGAACCGAAACCTAGATTAGCAGTTGCCAGAGTTAGGAATAATGCGGTTAAGGGAAGGGTGTGGAGACATAGGGAGTGATTTGGGCTACAAATGGGTAACACAATGGAGTCTTGTGATGATAGGACAGTTTTGTAACTTGATTGTAGTAATTACATGAATCTTCTATGTGTAATAAAATGATACTGAACCAAACACATATATTGCACCAATATCAATTTCCTGGATTTGGTACTGTACCATCAGTATTTGATAGCATTGCATAAATGAACTAAACCCACACCTTGTGTCAATGTCAACTTCCTGGTTTGAGTACTATGCCATCACATATTTAATAGCATTGCATAAGATGTAACCATTGGGACAATCTGAGTAAAGGGTACATAGGACATTTCTATACTATTTTTGAAACTTCCTGTGAATCTATAATGATTAAAAACAAAATATTTTTTTAAAGTAAAATATTCAAGTAAATAATAAAAACACAAAGTATGCAAATTAAATATGCTTTGATATAGGATTGAAAGGGTGATACAGTATGATGCCTTCAGGACACTACATGTATGTTAGCTTTGCTGGAGCCTAAAGTCCTTGTGTGAACTGTTGAGTTACTCTTACACTACAAATGAATTTTACTTTCTTTTATTTTTCATACTTTAACAGGGATAACCATTAGAAATATAATTAATGGATTGAACTTGCTCACATTAATGGAACTCATTCAATGGTCTGAATAATTAACTGGCTTAATATAAATTTATAATAATTCTGCTTGCAATGCAAGTCATAACTATTTGTTTGACAATTTAATTTTGTACTTCAACTTTTCAAGAACGTGGCCTTTTCAAAAAAAGTGTCTACTAATTACAAAGTAGAAAGAAGCTAAAATGTGTCATATGATTGATTTTATAGTTACTTTTAAAAGGAAATTTACTAGAATAAAATTACCTATAACCAAGTAGAGCAAAAAGTGATAAACCTAGATGCAATAAATCTACTTTATGCAATTTTTCTAACTTCTTTCAACTTACTAAATGTTTGTTAAGAACTATCAATGTACAGGACCCTCTCACAGGCTTGGTCTGGATCAGCTCTTAAAAGCTTGTCTAAGTAAGCTTCAAACCAGTTATTTAACAAAACTTTCTGCAAGGATTAATTTTTTTTGTATGTGCTATTCAGTATGGTAGCCACAAGTGGCAGCTGAACACTTGAAATATGACTCACAAAAAAGACACTGAATTTTTTATTTAATCTTATTTTAATTAATCTAATTTTAATTTTTAAAAGTCATAGATGGTTAACGGCTGCCATATTGGGCAGCACAGCTCAAGATATTATCACACAGATTTTGGATATTAACCCCTTATTTTCAGAATACTTTTCCTTCACAAGTTCACAGAGAAGAAATCTTCAGTGTAAACAGAGAAATCCTCTGTCAGACACTTTTCTACCATGATCCCCCTCACCTCTCCTCCTTGCAAGCAGAGGAAGCTTGTGTTCATAGCTGCCAGATATGCCAGATCCAAATTATTGGGACAGCTCTGGCCAATGGCACATGAGTGAGTCTCCCAGATGATTTCTGAGACATGTTTTCCTGCCTGATAAAAAGAGAATAATAAGGAAGAAGAGACCTTTTTCCTCTCTGTGTTGCTTGCAGCTGCTATGGCCATCTTGTGACCATGAGGCAAACAATGAAAGAAAGAAGCTTACCCTGACTTCGTTGAACGATAAAATTAACTCTGGATCAACCAATACCAAATGCTTACTTTGTAGAAAAAATAAATCCTTATTGTTTCAACTATTTTTTACCAATATTTTGTTGGTTACCATCACAGCTTTGAAACTAATAGAGATTCTTAAAATTCATTATGGTAGTTAAGATTGAGTCATTCCATTGTAGTGCGAGAAGTGTATCAATGTCAGGGAGCAGAGAAGAGAAGGGAGAAAAGATGGGAGATGATATAAAGAAAGATCAATAGTTTTGTAACTACTCTAGAGGGGATCTTTGGGACACAAAGTATGACACAGCTCTAAGGTGAGCTGGGAGGGCATGGCACTAGTGAGGATCTCTAAGTGTGGACCAGGCAAACTGGCAAAAAAGGTGAAGGAGATGGAAGACCAGAGACATAAGCAAAGTTCAAATCATGGCGGACCTGGAGGGACATACTGACATTTTGGACTGATTTGTAAGGGCCATGGAAAACCATTGCTTTTAAGCTTTAAATAAAGGACATGGTCACATTTGCATTTTCAAAAGCTTATTCTGGCTGCAGGTGGCAAATGATTTGGAATGGGCCAATTCTGGAAACTGAAATATCAGAGGGAGTACATCATATCAAGGAATTATGATGTTGATATGATGGAGTATCTTGATGTTACTCTGGTCACTTGTTAAGATGTTTTTTTGTTTGTTGGTTTTTTTGTTTTTTGAGATGAAATATCGCTCTGTCACCCAGGCTGGAGTGCAGTGGTGTGATCTCAGCTCACTGCAACCTCTGCCTCCTGGAATCAAACAATTCTCCTGCCTCAGCCTCCTGAGTAGCTGGGATTACAGGCGAGCAACACCATGCCTGGCCAATTTTTGTCTTTTTAGTAGAGATGGGGTTTCACCATGTTGGTCAGGCTGGTGTCAAACTCCTGACCTCGTGATTCACACATCTAGGCCTCCCAAAGTGCCAAGATTACAGGTATCAGCCGCCATGCCCAGCCTTAAGATGGTTTCTAGGCCGGGCGCGGTGGCTCAAGCCTGTAATCCCAGCACTTTGGGAGACCGAGACGGGCGGATCACGAGGTCAGGAGATCGAGACCATCCTGGCAAACACGGTGAAACCCCGTCTCTACTAAAAATACAAAAAACTAGCCGGGCGAGGTGGCGGGCGCCTGTAGTCCCAGCTACTCGGGAGGCTGAGGCAGGAGAATGGCGTGAACCCGGAAGGCGGAGCTTGCAGTGAGCCGAGATCCAGCCACTGCACTCCAGCCTGGGCGACAGAGCGAGACTCCATCTCAAAAAAAAAAAAAAAAAAAAAAAAGATGGTTTCTAAATCACTGATTGGCAGTTTCAAAGTCTAAAAACCATTATGTAATTTAGCAAGAGAAGAGCATAGAATAATGTTGGCAAGTATGCCAATGTCAAAATATAAAACACAGAAAGTTTTTCATAGGACTTGGCATGTTAATTCTAAAAGTTATATAAACTAGCAAAGTGTGCCCTATGCTCCTTCAGACCGAGAGACTGCTGAGCTAGCATCATGACAGGATCAAATTCACACACAAAATATTAACCCTAAATGTAAATGGGCTAAATGCTCTAATTAAAAAACACAGACTGGCAAATTGGATTGGATAAAGAGTCAACACTCTTCGGTGTGCTGTATTCAAGAGACCCATCTCACATGCAAAGACACACATAGGCTCAAAATAAAAAGATTGAGGAAAATTTATCAAGCAAATGGAAAGCATAAAAAAGCAAGGGTTGCAATCCTAGTTTCTGGCAAAACAGACTTTAAACCAACAAAGATTAAAAAAGACAAAGAAGGGCATTACATAATGGTAATGGGATCAATTCAACAAGACCTAACAATTTTAAATATATATGCACCCAATACAGGAGCACCCAGATTCATAAAACAAGTTCTTAGAGACCTACAAAAAGACTTAGACTCCCACCCAATAATGGTGGAAGACTTTAAAACCACACTGTCAATATTAGACAGATCATTGAGACAGAAAATTAACAAGTGTATTCAGGACTCGAACTCAGCTCTGTATCAGGTAGACCTGATAGATATCTACAGAACTCTCCACCCCAAAACAATGGAATATACATTCTTCTCAGTGCCACATGACACTTACTCTAAAATCAGTCACATAATTGGAAGTAAAACACTCCTCAGCAAATGCAAGAGAACTGAAATCTTAGCAAACAGTCTCTCAGACCACAGTGCTATCAAATTAGTACTCAAGATTAAGAAACTCACTTAAAACCATACAACTACATGAAAATTGAACAACCTGCTCCTGAATGACTCCTGGGTAAATAGTGAAATTGAGGCAGAAATCAAGAAGTTCTTTGAAACCAGTAAGAACAAAGAGACAACATACCAGAATCTCTGGGACACAGCTAAAGCAGTACTAAAAGGGAAATTTATAGAACTAAATGCCCACATCAGAAAGCTAGAAAGATTTCAAATCCTAACATCATAGCTAAAACAACTAGGGAACCAAGAGCAAACAAATCCAAAAGCTAGCAGAAGATAAGAAATAACTAAGATCAGAGCAGAACTGAAGGAGACAGAGAAATGAAACATCCCTTCAAAAAAATCAGTGAATCTAGGAGATGGTTTTTTGAAAAAAAATAATAAAATAGATAGACTGCTAGCTAGACTAATAAAGAAGGAGAGAAGAAATCAAATAGACACAATAAAAAATGATAAAGGAGATATCACCACCGACCCCACAGAAATAAAAACAACCATTAGAGAATACTGTAAACACCTCTAGGCAAATAAACTAGAAAATGTGGAAGAAATGGATAAATTCCTGGACACACAGACCCTCCCAAGGCTAAACCAGGAAGAAGTCAAATTCTTGAATAGACCAATAACAAGTTCTGAGATTGAGAAAATAATAAATAGCCTACTAACCAAAGAAAAAAGCCCAGGACCAGATGGATTTATAGCCAAATTCTACAAGAGATACAAAGAGGAGCTGGTACCATTCCTTCTGAAATGATTCCAAACAACTGAAAAGAAGGGACCTCTCCCTAACTAATTTTATGAGGCCAGCATCATCCTGATACTAAAACCTGGCAGAGACACAACAAAAAAAGAAACTTTAAGCCAATATTCCTGATGAGCATCTATTCAAAAATCCTCAGTAAAACACTGGCAAACCGAATCCAGCAGCACATCAAAAAGCTTATCCACCATGATCAAGTCAACTTTATCCCTGGGATGCAAGGCTGGTTCAACATATGCAAATCAATAAATGTAATCCATCACATAAACAAAACCAAAGATAAAAACCACAAGATTATCTCAATAGATGCAGAAAAGGCCTTTGATAAAATTCAACATCCCTTTATGTTAAAATCTCTCAATCAACTAGATATTGATGGCACATATCTCAAAATAATAAGAGCCATTTATGACAAACCCACAGCCAATATCATACTGAATGGGCAAAAACTGGAAGCATTCCCTTTGAAAACCAACACAAGGCAAGGATGCCTTCTCTCACCACTACTCAGCATAGTATTGGAAGTTCTGGCCAGGGCAATCAGGCAAGAGAAAGAAATGAAGGCATTCAAACAGGAAGAGAGGAAGTTCAAATTGTCTCTGTTTACAGATGACATGATCCTATATCTAGAAAAGCCCATTATCTAGGCCCAAAAGCTCCTTAAAACCCCTGGCTGTGGGTTTGTCATAAATGACTCTTATTATTTTGAGATACGTCCCATCAATAGCTAGTTGGTTGAAATATTTTAAAATAAACCAATGTTAAATTTTATCAAAGGCCTTTTCTGCATCTATTGAGATAATCATGTGGTTTTTTTTCATTGAAGCTGATAAGCAAATTCAGCAAAATCTCAGGATACAAAATCAATGTGCAAAATTCACAAGCATTCCTATACACCAACAATAGACAAGCAGAGAGTCAAATCATGAGTGAACTCCCATTTGCAATTGCTACAAAGAGAATAAAATACCTAGGAATGCTGCTAACAAGGGATGTGAAGGACTTCTTCAAGGAGAACTACAAACCACTGCTCAAGGAAATAAGAGAGGACACAAACAAATCCATGCTCATGGACAAGAAGAATCAATATCATGAAAATGGCTATACTGCTCAAAGTAATTTATAGATTTAATGCTATTTCCATTAAACTATCATTGACATTCTTCACAGAATTAGAAAAAAACTACTTTAAAATTCATATGGAACCAAGAAAGAGCCCATATAACCAAGACAGTCCTAAACAAAAAGAACAAAGCTGGAGGCATCGCGCTACCTGACTTCAAACTATGCTACAAGCCTACAGTAACCAAAACAGCATGTTATTTGTACCAAAACAGACACATAGACCAACGGAACAGAACAGAGGCCTCAGAAATAAGACCACACATCTACAACCATCTGATCTCTGACAAGCCTGACAAAAACAAGCAATGGGGAAAGGATTCCCTATTTAATAAGTGGTGCTGGGAAAACTGGCTAGCCACATGCAGAAAACCAAAACTTGACCCTTTCCTTACACCTTATACAAACATTAACTCAAAGTGGATTAAAGACTTCAATGTAAAAGCCACAATCATAAAAATCCTAGAAGAAAATCTAGGAAATGCCATTCAGAACATAGGCACAGGCAAAGACTTTACAATGAAATTGCCAAAAGCAATTGTAACAAAAACAAAAATTGACAAGTGGTATCTAATTAAACTAAAGAGCTTCTGCACAGGAAAAGAAACTATCATCAGAGCTAACAGGCAACCTAGAGAAGAGGAGAAAATTTTTGCAATCTACTCATCTGACAAATGTCTAATATCCAGAATCTACAAGGAACTTAAACAAATTTACAAGAAAAAAAAAAGTCCAAAAGTGGGCAAAGGACATGAACAGACACTTCTCAAAAGAAGACATTTATGCAGCCAGCAAACATATGAAAAATATCTCAACATCACTGATCATTGAAGAAACGCAAATCAAAACCACAACGAGATGTCATCTTATGCCAGACAGAATGGCGATTATTAAAAAGTCAAGAAACAGCAGATGCTGGCGAGGCTGTGGAGAAATAGGAATGCTTTTACACTGTTAGTGGGAATGTAAATTAGTTTAACCATTGTGGAAGACAGTGTGGTGATTCCTCAAGGATCTAGAAACAGAAATACCATTTAACCCACCAATCCCATTACTGGGTTGTACCCAAAGGAATATAAATCATTCAATTACAAAGATACATGTATGTGTATGTTTATTGCAGCACTAGTCACAATAGCAAAGACATGAAATCAACCCAAATACCCATTAATGATAGACTGGATAAAGAAAATGTGGTACATATACACCATAGAATACTATACAGCCATGAAAAGGAAGAAGATCATGTCCTTTGCAGGGAGGCATGTGGATGAAGCTTGAAGTCATCATCCTTAGCAAACTAACATAAATAACTGCATATTCTCACTCATAAGTGGGAAGTGAACAATGAGAACACATGGACACAGGGAGGGGAACAACACACCCTGGGACCTGTTGGGGGATCAGGGGAAGGGAGAGCATCAGGATAAATGGCTAATGCATGTGGGTCTTAATACCTAGGTGATGGGTTGATAGGTGCAGCAAACCACCATGGCACACATTTACCTAGGTAACAAACCTGCATGTCCTGCACATGTATCTCAGAACTTAAAATTAAAATAAATTTTTAAAAAAGCTAATCACTATCCCGACCTCTACTGGTATAATTTGGCTTTGCTTATTTTTGAACTCGATATAAATTGAATTTACAATATGAAAGAAAAGAGATTGCTGAGGGAGGACAAGGTGAGATAACTTGTCAATATCAAGACTTATTAAAGCAATAATTTAAATGTTGTGGTACCAGCTTTGAACAGAAAAATAGATCAGTGGCACATAATACATATCAGAAATAAATTCACCCCTGTCTAGAAACTTGATAAATAGCAGAGGGAATTGTGGATCTTTGAAAAAGGAAAGTATTCTTCAGTAGAGTTTGGTACTGGGAATGTGTGTAGAAAGAATGAAATTTGGTACAAATCTCACAGCAATTACAAACATCAGTTAGAATAGTTCCATGTGGATCAAGGATTGAATGTATAAAGCAAAAATGTTAAACTTTTAGATGAGGACATAGCATAATACTTCTATAATTATGTGAGAATTCACTGAACAAAACCCAAAGAGATTGATAACCCTGACCACTTCAAAATTTAAAACTTCCGTTATTGAAAGAACACCATAAAGCATCTGAAAAGATAAGATCTTTCTGACATACATAACCAGAGAAGGATTAGTATCCAGTATTTATAAAGAACTTCTTAAAAATCAAAAGGAAAAGAAGTCTCAAGAAAAAAAATGGAAAAACAATACATCAACAGGCACTTCACAGAAGATCCATTACTAACTGAAAAACACATGAAAAGATTATTAACCTTGTTAATAGCCAGGAAACAGAAATTGAAACCAAATGATACATAATTTTACTTCTACTAAGATTGGAAAGTATGCTAATCAATTGTACTCTCACCCTATGTAAATGACAAAAGTATAGCATTACATTATGCAGCCGTTCTCCTTGTAGCCATGTATTTTGAGGAAACCTTGCACAGGTACCATATGTTTCACACACAGGAATGTTCATAACAAAATTATTTTTACTAGCAAAAACTGCAAATAATCCAAATATCCCGGGACAGAAGGATAAAATGGTGGCACAGTGAAATACAGGACAGGAGAGAGAAAAAATCAATTACAGCCATACACATTATAGACTAACTCAAAATATAAACACTCAGAAGGGTGAGGAAGTAGGAAGGGGATTATATTAGTCTGTTCTCACACTGCTATAAAAAAATACCTGATACTGGATAACTTATGAAGAAAAGTTTAATTGACTCATGGTTCTGTAGGCTATACCGGAAGCATAGCGGCTTCCGGGGTAGCCTCAGGAAACTTTCAATCATGGTGGAAGGCAAAGGGGAAGCAGGCATTTCTTACATGGTCAGAGCAGGAGGAAAGCAGGAGGGTGCTATACACTTTTCAGCAATCAGATCTCATAATAACTTATTCACTCACTCTTGCCATGACAACCCCAAGGAGGATGGTGTTAAACCATGAGAAACCACCCTCATTATTCAATCACATCCCACCAGGCCTCACCTCCAATACCGAGGATTACAATTCGACATGAGATTTGGGGGGAAAACAGATCCCAACTATATCATTCCACCACTGGCCCTTCTCAAATCTCATGTCCTTCTCATATTTCAAAATACAATCATGCCTTTCCAACAGTTCCTTAAAGTCTTAACTTACTCTAGCATTAACTCAAAAGTCTAAAGTCCAAAGTTTCATCTGAGGCAAGGCTCCCTTCCACCTATGAGCCTGTGAAATCAATGGCGATACAAGCATAGGGTAAATATTTCCATTCCAAAAGGGATAAATCAGTCAAATCAAAGGGTCTACAGGCCCCATGCTAGTTTGAAACCCAGCAGGGTAGTCATTAAATGTTAAAGTTCAAAATAATCTCCTTTGACTCCATGTCTCACATCCAGGGAACATTGATGCAAGGAGTGGACTCTCAAAGCCTTGGGCAGCCTGCCCCTGTGACTCTGTAAGGTTCAGTCCCTGCAGCTGCTCTCAAGGGCTGGCATTGAGTGCCTTTCCAGGCATAACTTTTAGGTGCATGGTGGAAGCTGTCGGTGGATCTACCATTCTGGAGTCTGGAGGACAGTAACCCTCTTCTCACAGCCCCAGTAGGCAGTTCCCCAGTAGGGACTCTGTGTGGGGGGAATCCAACCCCACATTTACCCTCTGCACTGCCCTAGGAGAGGTATTAGATGTGGGTTCTGTACCTGCAGCAGGCTTGTGCCTAGACATCCAGGCTTTTCCATACATCCTCTGAAATCTAGGTGGAGGCTCTCAAGCCTCAACTCTTGCCCCCTGTGCACCTGCAAGCTTAACACCACATGGAACCTGCCAAGGCTTATGCCTTGCACCCTGTCAAGCAAGAGGCCTATACTGACCCCTTTTAGCCAGGAGTAGCTGGGATGTGGAGAGCACTGTCCTGAGACTGCAAAGACCAGCAGGGCCCTGGTCCCAGCCCACAAAAGCATTCTTTCCTCTTACGCCTCTGGGTCTTTGATGGAAGGGGCTGCCATGGAGGTTTCTGAAATGCCTTCGAGGCCTCCCTCCTGTCTTGGCTATCAGCATTTTCCTTCCTTTTAGTTATGCAAATTTCTCTAGCCTGCTTGAATTCCTCCCTCAAAAAGTTCTTTCTACTTTCTACCATATGGCTGGGCTGGAAATATTTCAAACTTGTATGCCCTGCTTCTCTTTCAAATGTAAGTTCCCATTTCAGATGATCTTTGCTCACATATATGAGCATAGGCTATTAGAAGCAGCCAGTCCACATCTTGACTGCTTTGCTGCTTAGGAATTTCTTCCACCAGATACCCTAAATCATCCCTCTCAAGTTCAAAGTTCCACAGATCCCTAGGGCAAGGGCACAATCCAACCAGGCTCTTTGCTAAAGCAGAGCAAAAGTGACCTTTTCTCCAGTTCCCAAATAAGTTTCTCATTTCCATCAGAGACCTCCTCAGCCTGGACTTCACTGTTCATATCACCATCAGCATTTTAGTCACAACAATTTAACAAGTCTCCAGGAAGTTCCAATTTTTTTCTTATCTTTCAGTCTTCTTCTGAGAACTCCACACTCTGCCAACCTCTGCCTGTTACTGAATCCCAAAGTCACTTCCAGATATTCAGGTATCTTTACAGCAATATCCCACTCCTGGTACCAATTTTCTCTTTTACTCTATTCTCACACTGCTATAAAGAAGTACCAGAGACTGAGTAATTTTTAAAGAAAAGAAGTTTAATTAGCTCATGGTTCTACAGGCTGTGGAGGAAGCATAGCAGCTTCTGGGGAAGCTTCAGAACACTTTCAATCATGGTGGAAGGCAAAGGGCAAGCAGGCACGTCCTACATGGCCAGAGCAGGAGGAAGAGAGGTAAGAGGGAGATGCTATACACTTTTAAACAACCAGATCTCATGATAACTCACTCACTCACAATTGCCATGACAACGCCAAGGAGGATGGTGTTAAACTATGAGAAACTGCCCTCATGACCCAATCACCTCCCACCAGGCCCCATTTCCAACATTAGGGATTACAATTTGGCATGTGATTTGGGCAGGGACTCAGATCCAAACCTTACTGGGGTGGACGATGATAAATTACTTAATGGATACAATGTATGTTATTTGGGTGATGGATACTCTAAACACACTGATATCACCTCTATGCAGTCTGTGCATGTAAGAAAATTACACTTGCAACCCATGGATTAAATACTAATTTTCAAAAACAAAGCAAAAAGCAAAGTTGAATGAAAAATGCAAGATGCGAAAAATAAACACACAGGATTGCATCACCTACATAGAGTTGAGATACACGTGATGCTATATTGTTTATCGACACATACATCTGAGGGAAAACTCTAAGAAAAATTAAAGATGTGATAAGCATAGCATTCACAATAGTGGTGGCCATTGCTGAGAAGAGAGGGTGTGGTGACTGAGGAAGGTTTGCAAGGCATAGTATTCTGTTATATTACCCTGGGAGGTGAGCACGTATATGAGTATTTACTCTTGGTTTTTAAACCTTATATATATGCTACATACAGATATTCAGTTAAATATTTTATAATCAAAAAAATGAAATTAATAATAAGACTTCCAGGTTTTTGTTTTGAGGAGCTACATGGTGTCACGGTTATGATAATATAATCCTGACCACCAAATTATATTGATTCCCCAATGGGAGATACATGTGTGTGGCTCTCTAAGGACAAACATTAAACATTTTTTTCATGGGAATATCCACCAAGAGAATGGCTACAAACCAAAAACCTTATCTTATTTGGGTCAGACATAAGCTCTAACCCCATGTTTATTATAGTCACTGAATTTTCTAGGAAAACGATGGTTTAGTAGCATATACTCTGAAGAGTTTTCATACTCTTTTCAATTTTAGGATGAACCATAAAACTTGTGTACACAGGTTTTGTAGGTATGAATATAACATTATGGATGTGAAAACGGTTGAGAGAGCAATGTCCATAGAGGAGAAATAGGAAATTCTATGCTTTTTCAGGTGGAAACTTTTTGAAAGCAAAGGTAATATATGTGAAAGCAATTTGTATTAAAAATATAAATATTGGTTATTATTACATGAACAGTGAATTCTGCTTACCCAGATACTATTTCTGAATACTTTTATCTGTCACTGTAACAGATTTATTGAATGAGTTGAATTTTGTAGGGGGGCAAGCAGAAAGTCAGTTTGCTTTTTGGCCAGCTCTATCTTTCCTCTGTTCTATGGCAAATCTCCCACCTCTAGCCCTGGAGATAGCCTTGAGTAGATCTCACAGTTACTGTGGTCATTCCCAGTTATTACAATTAGTCTCATTTTTTAGGTATTAAAAACTCCAAATTAATTCAATGTTAAACTTTTATCTTGCATCGACTTCAAAGTTTATCCCCTGTTCTAGCTCAGTTCTGGCTCAGGTGGGGAAGCCTGCAATGGGGCAGGAGACCTTTATCACTATTCTCTCCCACTCCTCTTCCATTTCTCCTCCTAGACTCATTGTGCTGTCCTTTGCTTCTTTAAGTTTGAAGAGCGTGAGAGGAGGGACAGAAATGAACCCAATGGACTCGGATAGTTGTAATATAGCAGGAGTGCCATATGGGTGTGGCAGATGACTTTATTTTTATAGAGTAACTTGGGTAGGTTCTTCAGGGACCCTTCTTTGCCCAAGTTCCTTGAGTCAATGGGATGTTAGAAGTCATAACACATGAAACATACGTGTATGACTGGGCTTCTCATTCTTGTAATTGTGCCATTGCCATAAGACTATGAAGTACAAAAAGTACATGGAAGCCAGCAAAGTGATGTTCACCTATAATCTCAGCTATTTTGGAGGCTGAGGCACTTGAACCTATGAGTTCAAGGCTACAATACGCTATGATCACACCTGTGAATAACCATTGCACTCCAGCCTGGGCAGCATAGCAGGACCCCATCTCAAAAAAAAAAAACCATATTTTTCTTTTTTGTTTTGTTTTTTGTTTTGTTTTTTTTTTAAAAAAAAAAAAAAAGCACATGGAACAGAGCCAAATCACCAGGCCACCCTGACCCATACTCAGACCTGAGAGATATCCCAGCTGATATCAACAGAGCTCATTGGTTTGCTCCCAGATGACCACAGGCATGTGAGCAATAAGCACTTATTGTTCGTTGGTGAGGTTTTGTGGTTATTTATTATCCAGCATTATTGCCATGATAGGTAGCTGACATAACTGTGAGTAGGATTTATTTTACTTCCACTTCACAGACACAGAAACAGGCATTTGGAGAGGTTAAAATTACACTACCCATGAATGTCCAGAGTTAGATTTGGACCCAGATGTCCAGGGCCAGGCTGGGGCCAGGTTTGCTTGAACTATCAGTTTCCAGTGCTACATGAAGGGTTACTATATATTAAGGTGGTATAAATGTTTGCTGACATTCTAATAGTACATTTCCTTCTCCCACAAAAAAGCTTGGGGTCTGGGCATGGTGTCTCATGCCTATAATCTCAACACTTTAGGAGACCAAGGAGGGCATATCACTTGAGCTCAGGAGTTCAAGACCAACCTGAGCAACATTAAAAAAAACCCATCTCTACAAAAAAAAAAAATATATATATATATATATATATATATATACAAAAAATTAGCCAAGCATGGTAATGCACGCCTGTAGTCCCAGCTACTAGAGAGGCTATGGTAGAAGAATCAATTGAGCTCAGGAGTTGAAGGTTGCAGTGAGCCATGATTGTACCACTATACTCCAGCCTAGATGATAGAGTGAGACCCTATTTTAAAAAGGAAAACAAAAAGGCCTGGAATCACAAAGACCCATTGAGTATAACCAAACAATCTTGAAAATGAAGAACAAATTTGGACTCAAACTTGCCAACTTCAAACCTTACTACAAAGTTACAGTAATCAAGACAGTGGGGCACTGGCATAATGATAAACACAAAAAGATCAATGGAATAGAGTGGAAAAATTCAGAAATAAACTTTTACATTTATGGTCGATGGATTTTGGACAAAGTTGACACAAAAATCCAAGGGAGAAATGGTCTTCAACAAATGGTGGTGGGACAAGTGGGTATCTACATGCAAAAAGAATACATTTAGACTCCTACTTCACACCATACGAAAAAGTAACTCAAAATATGCCATGGACCTAAATTTATGAGTGAAAATTATAACACTTGTAGAACTAATCATAAGAGTCAATCTTTATGACCCTGATTTAGGCAATGATTTCTTAAATTTAATACCAGAAGTTCAAGGGAGAAAAGAAAAAATAGATATTGTACATCATTAAAGCTGAAAATATTTTTGCTTCAAAAGATACCATCAAGAAAGTGAAAAGGCGGCTAGGCACAGTGGCTCACACCTGTAATCCCAGCAGTTTGGGATGCTGAGGTGGGCACATCACCTGAGGTCAGGAGTTCAAGACCAGCCTGACCAGCATGGTGAAACCCCATCACTATTAAAAATACAAAAAAAAGCCAAGTGAGGTGGCACTCACCTGTAATCCCAGCTACTCGAGAGGTTGAGGCAGGTGAATTGCTTCAATTGAGGAGATGGAGGTTGCAGTGAGCTGAGATCATGCCACTACACTCCAGTGTGGGCGACAGAGCGAGACTCTGTCTCAACAACAACAACAAAAGAAAGTGAGAAAGAGAAAAGAAAGAGAAAGAAAGAAAGAAAGAAAGAAAGAAAGAAAGAAAGAAAGAAAGAAAGAAAGAAAGAAAGAAAGAAAGAAAGAAAGAAAGAAGAGAGAGAGAGAAAGGGAGGGAGGGAGGGAGGAAAGGCAACCCACAGAATGACAAAAAAAAATTTCAAACTATAACTTATCATCTGATAAGATGTCCAAAGTATAACTCTTATAACTCAACAATTAAAATACAAATAAACAATTTAAGTATGAGCAAAGGATTTGGGTAGACATTTCTCCAAGGAAAATATACAAATGGCCATTAAGCACATGAAAAGATGTCAAAATCACCAGCTATTAACTAATGCAAATCAAGACCACAGTGAAATATCACTTTACATCAAATAGAATGACAACAACAATAATAATAATAATGGATAATAATAAGTGCTAGCAAGGATATGGAGAAATTGAAACCCTTATACATTGCTGGTGGAAAGGTAAAATGGTGCAGCCACTTTATAAACAGGCTGGCCATTCCTCAAAATGTTAAACAGATTTACCATACTACCCAGAAGTTCCACTCCTAGGTATATGTTCAAGAGAAATTTAAACATGTGTTCATGAAAATCTTGTACATGAATATTCATAGCAGAATTATTTGTAATAGCCAATTTATAATAGCCAATATAATATCCAAGAATAAAAGGAATGAAGTACTGATATATGTTACAATATAGATGAAACTTGGAAACAATGTGCTAAGTGAAGAAGGCAGTCACAAAAGACCACACATTTTATGATTACATTTATAAAAAATACCCAGAATAGGCAAATATATAGAAATAGAAAGTACATTGGTGGTTCCTTACGACTGAGATGTTGGGAGAATGGGGAGTGACTACTAATAGGTATTAGGTTTTCTGTTAGGGGAAATAGAAGTATTCTAAAGTTAGATGAGGTGATGGATGCACAATTCTGAATATAGTTAAAAACAATGAATTGTACACTTCAAACTTAAACGCGTGAGTTTTATACTACATGAATTATATCTCAATAAATCTGTTTCTTAAAGTTTCAAGCAAAAAACAAAAACCCTGGCACAATGCAATGGAAACATTTCCAAAAAAAAAAAACAATTAATGAAATGTATGTGGGCATCAAAATCTCCCCATCTGCCATTACTGCAAAATGACCAGGTAGTTTTATGAGTGATTCTACCAAATACTGTAGCACATACATTCTCTATCTTATACAAATCATTCAATAAAAGATAAAAGCGATAAAAGTTATCCAATTCACTTCATGATGCTAGCAAAACTTTCATACCAAGTCCAGATAAATAGAGGAAGTTAAACAAAAATGTCAACTGACAAACATCCATGCAAAAATACTAAAGTATGAACTATTTATCCAGCAACATCCAAAACAAATTAATCATCAAAGGTTTAACCCTCAAAGGGTGTATTAGTCCGTTTTCACACTACTATAAAGACACTACCCAAGACTGGATAATTTATAAAGGGAAGAGGTTTAATTGACTTACAGTTCTGTATGGCTGGGGAGGCCTCAGGAATCTTACAATCACCGTGAAAGAGGAAGTAGGCACATCTTACAAAGCAGCAGGTGAGAGAGTGTGCAAGAACTTGCCAAACACTTGTAAAACTATTAGATCTTGTGAGAACTCAGTATCACAAGAACATCATCGGGGAAACTGCCCCCATGATCTCATCACTTCCCACCAGGTTCCCCCCTTAACACTAGGGGATTATAATTCAATATGAGATTTAGTTGGGGACACAAAACCTAACCATATCATTCTGCCCATGGCCCCTCCCAAATCTCATGTCTCTTTCACATTTCAAAACAAATCATGCCTTCCCAACAAGTGCCCCAAAGTCTTAACTCATTTCAGCATTAACTCAAAAGTTCAAGTCCAATGTCTCATCTGAGACCAAGCAAGTCACTTCCACCTAGGAGCCTGTAAAATCAAAATCAACTTAGTTACTTCCAAGATACAATGGGGGTACAGGCATTGGAAAATGCTCCCATTCCAAATGGGAGAAATTTGCCAAAACAAAGGGGCTACAGGCCCCAAGCAAGTCCAAAATCCAGCAGGGCAGTCAAATCTTAAAGCTCCAAAATGATGTCCTTTGACTCCATGTCTCACATTCAAGGCATGCTGATGCAAAGGAAAGGCTCCCATGGCCTTGGGCAGCTGCACCCCTGTGACTTTGTATTGTACAACCCTCCACACTAGCTGCCTTCATGACTCCCATTGAGTGTCAGCAACTTTTCCAGGCACACAGTGCAAGTTGTTGGTGGATATACCATCCTGGGGTCTAGAGGTTGGTGGCCCTATCCTCACAACTCCACTAGGCAGTACCCAAGTGGGGACTCTGTGTGGAGGCTCCAACCCCACATTTCCCCTTAGCACTGTCGTAGCAGAGGTCCTCCATGAGGGCTCTGCCCCTGCACCAGACTTATGCCTGGACATCCAGACATTTCCATACATCCTCTGAAATCTAGGCAGAGATTCCCAAAACTCAATTCTTGACTTCTGAGCACCTCCAGGCCTAATACCACATGTAAGCCACCAAGGTTTGGGGCTTGCATCCTCTGAAGCAATGGCCCAAGATGTACCTTATCCCCTTTTAGCCATAGCTGAAGCTGGAGCAGCTGAGACACAGGGCACCAAGTCCAGAGGCTGCACAGAGCAGGGTGGCCCTGGGGCCTGACCGACAAAACCATTTTTGCCTCCTAGGTCTCCAGGCCTATGATGAGAGGGATTGCTGCCAAGACCTCTGACATGCCCTGGAGACATTGTCCCCATTGTCTTTGACTCCTCATTACTCATGCAGATTTCTGCAGCTGGTTTGGACTTCTCCCCTGAAAATGGGTTTTTCTTTTTATCCCATCATCAAGCTGCAAATTTTCCAAACATTTATGCTCCGCTTCCCTTTTAAACTTAAGTTCCCATTTCAGATCATCTCTCTCAAGTTCAAAGTTCCACAGATCTCTAGGGCAGGGGCAAAATTACACCAGTTTCTTTGCTGAAGCATAGCAAGAATGATCTTTGCTCCAGTTCCCAATAAGCTCCTCATCTCCATCTGAGACCACCTCAGCCTGGACTTCACTGTCTACATCACTATCAACATTTTGGTCAAAACCATTCAACAAGTCTCTAGGAACTACTAAAACCATCAGGTCTCATGAAAACTCACTCACTATCACAAAAATAGCATGGGGGAAACTGCCCTCATGATCCAATCACCTCAACCCAAGTTCCTCCCTCAACACTGAGGTATTACAACTCAAGATGAGATTTGAGTGAAGACACAAAGCCAAACCACATGAGGGGGAAAACGGCATTATCTGTCAAGGTTTTAGATAGATACACATGGGTTATGACTCATCGATTTTACTTCTACATATACACCCTAAAGAAATTTTTGCACATGTGCTCTTGGAGATACGGATCAGAATATTCACAGCAGTGGAGTTCACAATTACCAAAAACTATACCAATGTTCAGCTTCAAAAGAATCAATAAGTTGCAGTGATACAATGAAACATACAATGAAACACTTATAGTAATAATATTTAGCAAACCTACATGCAATACATATGAAAAACTGAAAATAAAACATTGATTAAAAGAACAAAATAAAAATAATACATTCTGGCTGGGCACGGTGGCTCACGCCTATAATCCCAGCACTTTGGGAAGCCGAGGTGGGCAGATCAGGAGATCAAGAGATCAAGACCATCCTGGCTAACACAGTGAAACCCCATCTCTACTAAAAACACAAAAAATTAGCCGGGCATGGTGGCGGGCACCTGTAGTCACAGCTACTCGGGAGGCTAAGGCAGGAGAATGGCATGAACCGGGGAGGCGGAGCTGGCAGGGACCCGGATTGTACCACTACACTCCAGCCTGGGCAACAGAGCGAGACTCTGTCTCAAAAAAATAAACAAACAAAATAATAATAATAATAATAATACATTCTAGATGAACCCACTATATAAAATTCCAAAACAGGCAAAATAAACTATTTTGTTTAGAGTTATATACTGCTGGTACACATATAAATAAAAGTAAGAAAAAGTTATCATAAAATTGGTGGTTACCTCTAGAGGGTAGAGGGGAGTGTAGTGAGTGGTAAAAACACATGACTCTATCTTCCCCTCAAAAAGTACATAAACCTCTGAGATTCTGACTCAGACTACAATTTAATGGTTTTAACTCAAAAATGCATCAAACATTTAACATGTTGCAAAAAAAAAAAAAAAAAAGTGCTGTGGCAATTTTTTTCTTCAACTTTTAAACTGCAGGGTACATGTGCAAGATGTGCAGGTTTATTACCTAGGTAAACGTGTGCCATGGTGGAGAGACACCATTTTATTTCAAGAGCTTAAGACTACTAAATTTTAACTGCCCTTTATTTCTGAGATTTAAAAAAAAAAAAAAAAAGTAAAACATGACAATAAATAGTGAAATTTTCAATATATCAGAAGTATGGAAGGCCTGTAACAATAACATTTTTATAAAAAATTCTAAAAAAGTTGAGAGAAAATTTACCTTATAGCCTTCCCCAAATGTCAGCCCAAAATAGAAAACTACGTCGGTATTTGTTCCATTTATTTTCATTTTGATCAGATTCCTGGGCTCTTATGGGTAATTATAACACTGTGCTGTGTTGTCGTTCACTTCTGTTTTGGAAGAATGAGATGTAAGATAAGTAGTCACAACACTTATTACCTGAGCTGATTAACAGAGTTATTCAAACGACAGCCTCTTGTTTGGAGTAGAATGGAGATAACATAAATTCAACATTCTGGTATCATAACAAAGCATTTGCCTTCTCTCATTTTCTTAATCTGTATCCACACAGAAGCACATGTACATATGGCTTTTCTTCATTACTAAGCCAATATAGTCACTATAAAATGTAGCTAATCATCCCAGAAATTAATTCATTTCATTACTTTGCTGGAGGGTCAAATCAACCATATGTTTAGTCCTATAAGACCAAACATAAAAGAAGTGGAATCTCCAAGCACCTTGGTATTGGGAATTATTTGTGTGGGCTCTGGGAGGAAGTGCCTCAAATACAATTATGGAAGTCTATAGTTTGATAAGACTTTACACAGTGCATAAAAACTGACAATTACAACTCCCAATAGTTTTAGACTGATTTAATAAGATTTAATGACTCTACCAGTTGTGCATTCTAAAATAGAAATGGTAATGTGGCTCATATGTTCTATTGAATAGACAAGGGACTAGTAGGCTCTGGGTTAAATACCTTATTCTGTGAACATTACTGCAGCGTTAATATTGGCAATTTTTACCACCTTGTACATAAATGAATCATTCCTTCCAGAAGTCCATTCAGGACTTTACATTCCTCCTACTTCACAGTTTAAACCACTTCACTGCTTTCCAGTTCCTTTGGTGTTTCTTGTGTTATGATTCTCAGAACAGCTCTCTCCCACTTGGTCACTCTCCTAAGCAGAAATTATCATATGGATCTAAACAGCTACTTACTTTTTTTAGGGCAGCAGTCAGAGCCTCAGCCCTGTTCCACATTGAAAACGTCCTATAATTTCCTTTCAAAGCAGGAAAATCCCCATCAAAAGAATCCACCATGAATTCCACCCGAAACCAAATAAGAAGAGAAAGAATGTGTCAGCAGACATAAATTTCTGGTACCCTTAGGACTTCAAAAGAGGGTTGAAAAGGGCAATTAGACTCGTGAGTATTCCCAGTTCTATAGTCCATCCTAGTCTGTGGTTTAATGAGTCCTTACTCTAGTCCCAAAAGCTTAACAATTTAATTAGCTTTTCTGGGTTAGATTGGGAACCTAGCAACCTCTTATCATATTGTGGCTATGGCAAAATACATTCTGATTTTTAAACAAGAAATGTATTAATATAAACCATATTTGGAAGGTCCCCATCTGTGTGTAAGTCAGGGACTGCTTGTATTTCATTTTTACTGTAGCTCTAAATTCTTTACGCACACAGTACAGATATATTCCTCAGAACTGGTAGAATGAACCCTCAAGAAATTAGAAATACTGTAAAGGTGCACAGTAAATGACCGTATAAGCAACAATGCACACAGGGAGTGGAGGCAAAACATTAGCCCATGATCTGAATTAGAGAGTGGTAGAGCATAGCAATTCCCTGTGAACAGCGGCATGAATAAAGCTGAAAGATTAACCTGCTAGACAGAATACATAAAGAGAAAGCAGCAATAACATGCAACCTAAGGCCACAGCTCACCTTGCATCCGCCACTACAGCTTCAGAAATGCCACACTCTTTTATTTCTTTAATGTTCACTTGCAATACAATCTGTCTTTTCCTCAAAATGTGAGTTAGGTGATCCAGGGATAATTAGAAGTTTGGCCTGAGAGGAGCCAGATTGGCATCCCAGCTTCCCTGTCTCTCTCCTCTCCCTGTATTTGCTATGAAACCCTCTATAATAGTAGAGCTAAGAGTTTCTTTATTCAAGCCCAAACACTAGGAATTCATTTCCTTTTCGTTTTGTTTGGTTTGGTTTTTCTGGTGAGAGTAGGAAAAAAAGGAACCTAATATAAAATAAACATGAAACTCTTAATGATAATTATGACAGAAATATTAACCAACTACCAATTGAAGATCTAAAATCTACACACCTAAATATTTTCCTTTCTTCATTTATGTATTCCTTCATGTATTAAACATCTTTTAAGCATTTAATGTTTGTCTCAAACTCTTATCCTTAAGTCCATAGTAATTTTAAGAACCAAATTAAACACGCAACTATTTGAAAGAATCAAACGCTTACAAATTCGAGACAACATTTCTTAAAAGAATACGACTACTGCGCCAGGCACGGTGGCTCACGCCTATCATCCCAGCACTTTAGGAGGCTGAGGTGGGCAGATCACGAGGTCAGGGGATTGAGACCGTCCTGGCTAACACGGTGAAATCCCGCCTCTACTAAAAATACAAAAAAATTAGCCAGCCGTGGTGGTGGGCGCCTGTAATCCCAGCTACTCAGGAGGCTGAGGCAGGAGAATCGCTTTCACCCGGGAGGCGGACATTGCAGTGAGCCAAGATTGTGCCACTGCATTCCAGCCTGGGTGATGGTGCGAGACTCCGTCTCAAAAAAAAAAAAAAAAAAAAAAGAATACAACTATTAAGAGTCATTGGAGTAAAAGGAGTGGTAAACATCAACCAGAAAACAGGCAAGACGAACAGAGGTGGGGGTAGGGAAGGCGAGAGGAGAAAGACAGAGTGATGGGAAGAGGACCCACGCTGGGTGGGTCCTAGGTGCCAGGACAGTGACAGATGGGACCCGCCTATGCTCATATTTCACATGAGTAGGTTTGGGGAAAGATCTGCAATGGATACTAACATGCCCCTTCCGGCAGAGGGAAGGAAGCTCTCCCTGGATGTCTTCTTAAGCACAGATCATATCCCATACCTCTGCCCTTTTTTTTCTAAAGGAGAAACAGATTTCATATATTCAAATGCAACCTGTGTTTCTGAAAATAAAGCAACTCAGTGAATACATAGGAAAGGCCCCTATTTCAACAACCACATTTTTAAAAATACCTATTGAAGATTTTTCTGTGTTATATAGTATTCTAGGAGCCACATTCCAATATAAACGACAGGCCATAAACAAGAAAATAAAGAAGCAGAACCAGTTCAGATAGGAATTAGTGACACATGACTTGGTGGACAGAACAGTGGCACAAGAGCAGGGTTGGTGATTTATATTAGATGGTCAGGGGAGCCCTCACAGAAGACACTACACAAGCTGAGAGTTGAACGGCCAGAAGAAGCAAAACCAGCAAAGACCTAGGGAAGCATGCTCCTTAGCAGAATAAGAAGTCACCAGTGCAGTATAAACTCCACCTGTCGGATAAACAGAAATAAACACAAGGGCATAGAGCATGGTCACAAGAGGAGGAGAGAGGGCAGATGGACATCTGACCCATAGATTTTTGTTGTCAGTGGCCCTTAATCTAAACTGAAAGAATGCCATTTAAGGCCAGACACAGTGGCTCACACCTGTAATCCCAGCACTTTGGGAGGCCGAGGCAGGCGGATCACAAGGTCAAGAGTTCGAGACCAGCCTGGCCAACATAATGAAACCCCGTCTCTACTAAAAATACAAAAAAAAAAAAAATTAGCCGGGCATGGTGGCATGCGCCTGTAGTCCCAGCTACTCGGGGAGGCTGAGTGAGACAGGAGAATCGCTTGGACCCAGGAGGCAGGGGTTGCAGTGAGCTGAGATGGTGTCACTGCACTATAGCCTGGGTGACAGAGCGAGACTCCATGTCAACAACAACAACAAAGAATGCCATTTATACAGGGAAGGACAGGACAGGATACAATTTACATTTCTGAAGATCATTCTGTCTGGGGTTTAAAGATGGAAGTGATGTGTTCAGCAAGAGAAGCGAAGCTTTAATCTAATTTACTTGGTGCCTGGATTCATGTAGGAAGGGGTGATGGCAGTCCAGAACTAGAGTGGTGATAGTGGATTTGGAGACGAGAGGAAAATGGGTAGATTCTGAGGTTATGTTGAGAGAACTTGCCAATAGAGTGAATTGGGAGCAGATAGCAAGAAGGGTGGAGTGCAATGGCACGATCTCAGCTCACTGCAACCTCCACCTCCTGGGTTCAAGTGATCCTCCCACCTTAGCCTCCTGAGTAGTTATGACTGCAAGCACATGCCACCACACCCAGCTAATTATTGTATTTTTAGTAGAGATGGTTTCACCATGTTGGCCAGGTTGGTCTCGAACTCTTGACCTCAAGTGATCCACCTGCCTCGGCCTCCCAAGTGCTGAGATTATAGGCATGAGCCATCACGCCCGGCCTGAGTCCTAGGTTTTTGATTCTGCAGTTAAATGATGCACCAGGGTAAGGGAATGAAAATACCAGAGGGTTGTGAGTATGTGGGCATATGAGAGAGAGAGAGAAAGAGAGAGAGGAAGAGAGAGAGAGGAGAGAGAAAGAGAGAGAGAGAGTGTGTGTGTGTGTGTGTGTGTGTGTGTGTGAGTGTGTGTGTGAATAAAAGGTCTTCTTTTGATCAGGTTAGGTCTGAGATATCAACAAACCATCCAAGGTAAGTCAAATAGGCACTTGCTATCTAGAGAGAAAACAAAGGAGTAGGGGAATTAGCAATATGAATATCCAAAACATAAAACAACTGCCAAATTAGGAATATAGATTAAGAAGAATATAGGGTTTCCTAAAACTCAGTGCTACAGATTTCTAGGAAAATGTAAGAATCTAGAAAGGTAAACATAGCTCTCTAAGATTATTTGCTAGCAACCCCTTGCCCCAGCTACCACCACCAAAAAGCTGTGAGTTCGAACTGTAGTACTGGCCATCTCACAGGGCAAGAGAATACAGGTCAAATTCCAGACCTGCCCAAAGTGGAGATTCCAATGAACATTCAGTCACATAGTAAGTGGGGACTACCAAAACCAACTCTCAAAATATGAAAATAAACCAGGAAGTTATTGAAATCAGAGCTCTTATCATCTGCATGATCCAGATAACATCAAACTTTAATCTTGCATTAAAATCATCCACAAACAAACTTTAATCTGGCATTAAAATCATCCACAAACTGGTAGTGTCACTAAATGCCTGATACAGAGAAATGTGAATCCTCTTTGGAAGAATATACCCTCATCTTAGACCTCACATAATTCCTACAAAAAAAGTTTAAAATACAATGACAAGCACACAGTCAAAGATAACCTAGTACACACACACACAAAAGACACTAAAACAGAGAGAGAACAGACAAGAGAAACAAACGTACAAAGACCTGATACTGAAGTTATTACATATGATTAAGAACGCAACTATAATTACCACTTTAGAAAAAAACAAAATTAACACTTGAAATTATCAGCAGGGAGCAGGAAACTCTTAAAAAAATGATATAAGTAATCTGAAAACAAAACAAAACAAAACCAGAACATCTATGATTAAAATATTAGAACTTTTTAAAAGTTCACAAAGTATGGTTTGCCAGTAGATTAGACATAGCTAATGAAAGCATTAATGAGTTGGAAAGTAGGTCAGAGAAACTATTGAAAACACAGTACACAGAAACAAAAATATGAGAAAGAAATGCAGAAAAAAAAGGCACAGAAAATAGAACAAGAAGGTCTAGCATACTTTTAATCTGCATGCCAAAAAGAGGAAAGAATGGGACAGAGGCAATGTTTAAAGAGATAATGTCTGAATTTTTTCAGAATTGAAAAAGAATTGTGACAGCTGTGTTGATCTTTTTCTCACTTCTTGAACTGGCTGCTTAGCTACCTGGTATTCAAAATGTTTTATTTTCTAACAAATTTACTGAAAGTTATAAATTTCATTCTGATAACTGGTTTAACTGTAGTACAAATTTTTTAATATAATCTTTTTCTTAATTTTCCTCATTACCTCTCTTATAACTTATGCATTGTTTGAAATGTAATTTTTCTAAGTATTTTTACAAATATTTGAGAGTTTTTTATGTATTTCTAATTATTTTCTAATTTTATTGCACTGTAGTCAGAGTATGGGTATATGATATCAATTTTTGGGATTTGTTGAAACATTTTAATGAATATACGGTACTTTTTTAAGTTTCATATACACTTGAAAAAAGTGTATTCTTTGTCAGACGCAAAATTCTATATAAAACTATTAGATCAAAATTTTCAACTGTGTTTTTCTAAATGTCTTTTTTTTTTTTTAGATGTTTGAGTCATCGTTTTCTGAAGGAAATATGTTAAACTTCCTACTGTTATTGTGGCTTTGTCAATTTCATCTGTTATTCTTTCAGTACTTGGTTCAAAAGATTGAAAATAGAATTTATTATGCATAGGATTATTATTGATATAACTTCTTGGGATTTTTAAATTTGTTTTTAAATATATTCTTTTTTCTTTTTCTATTTTAATCTAATATTATCTTTGGTTATTAATCTTTATCACTTTATTTTCATATTTCCCTAGCATATATGTTTTAGTCGTTTGTTTTTCAACATTTTTGCATCCTTATGTTTTACATTTGTTTCTTGAAAATACAGACTAGATAAAATCTGAGTATATCTGTCATTTACTTTTTCTTTTATCCATTCATATATTTTATGATTTTAATACACTTGAACTTATTTCTGACACCTTGTTCTGTTTTTTATATATATTCTATCCACTTCTATTTTATTTTTTGCTAGCTTCCACTAGGTTGATTAAACTCCATATATATTCTGTCTTTTCCACTATTTGTTTATAAATTATCTACTGTATTTTTATTATTTGTGTATTTACCCTTAAGGTTTTTTTAACGTACATACTTACATTTCTGTTGTACAAACAAGTATAACATTAATCAACATCTCTATTCTCTTCTTAGACAATTCAAAAAAAATAGTAATAACTTCCCTCCAAACTTTCTACACTCTCAAACCTCAATTCACATGATTAATATTGTTATTTATTTCTGTACAGCCTATAAACTCATATACGAACAAAATATTTTTCACTTTTGACCTTATTACTATAATCTTATTTTATAAGTGGACATGCATTTAAATATACCACCATGTTCTACAGTGTTTCTGTGCTCACAATTACTTCTGGCACCCCACTCCTTCTTTATGGATTCACGTTTATTGCTTAAGTACACTATTTTGTATATTTCATCTATCTTGCTGTAATAATCTTTATTTTTATATATTTACTTACTAATTTGTAGGGACAGGGTCTCACTCTGTCACCCAGGCTGGAGTGCAGTACGGCAATCATTGCTCACTGCAGCCTTGAACTCCTGGGTCCCAGAAATCCTGTCACCTCAGCCTCCTGAGTAGCTGGGACTACAGGCACATGTCACCATACCCAGCTATTTTTTTTTTAATGGAAGAGACAGAATCTCGCTATGTTGCCAGGCTGGTCTCGAATACATGACCTTAAGCAGTCCTCCCACCTCAGCCTTCCAAAGCTCTGGGATTACAGGCATGAGCCACTATACCTCTCATTTAAATAATAACAAGTATTTGTATACTGCAAATGTTTTCATTTTGTCCACATTCTTAAATATTCATTTATCAGCAAGAATTTTAAATGAAAATATATCCTTGGAGTTTTAAAACTTGATTCCATTGTCTTATTTCTTCTTTTATTTACCATGGAAGCCTATCAGATTGTTTGTTCTTTATCAGTACTCTGAATTTTCTCTGTTGTGTTTCAGGATTTTCTTTTGAGGTTTTACAGTTTCATGACAACATTTCTCCACATATTTATAAAACCTATTTATATTATTCAACCATCTCAATTTGAGAGTTTCTTCATTTCTGGAAAATTGTCAGTATTAGAGTTTTAAACATTAACTCCACTATTCCCTCCATAAACTTCTGGAACTCCAGCTAAAGGTAATTGGACCGTCTCATTTTCTATTCTTTATCTATTTTTTTCTTTTCTATATTTCATCTCATTATGTCTCAGTGCTGATTCCTGAAAGGTTTACTCAATCTATCTTCCATTTTACTGATTCTCCTTTCAGTTTTGCCTCATTTATTTAATCAACCCCCCAAAAAATTTCAAATTACTATATTTTAGGCTATTTTTTACATTAGCTTGTTCCATTTTATAAGCTCATGTTCTTTCATCATGTTCACTATTTCCCCTTTTATCTTTTTGGGCTGCTTTTAAACATACTTAGTTGGATTCATTTCTTCTCTTAGCTCTTGCTTCTTAGTTACGCAGTCACCAGTGGGGAGGGGAATGTAGGCTGATTTTCTTGGAACTATCTCAAATATTGCATCATCCTTCTCTATGACCTTGTTTCCCATTATAGGTTCTCCTTGAGTTTCTTTCTCTGGGTCATCGAGACCTCTCTGGATACTGGTCTATTGATTGCCTTTGCTCAAACCCTACTGTGGACCCTGCCACTCAGTGAATGTAAAGCCGAGTCCAGCAACCTGATGTTTCACAGGTCTGAGGTCATAGATGACTCTGGTTACAGCTCTGAATAGGAGTGGTCAGTTTGCTCTTTGCTACGACTGAGGTTGAAGGACAGATAGTGTAGTCCCTTGTCAAGAACAAGCAGCAATTTCCCAGCTTCTGGGTTCATGTAGGAGCTCAGTTTCTACTCCTTGCTCTGCATGACTCCTACAAACTTGCTTCCCAATCCCATACAGTGTCAAAAGCCGGCCATTGCCCTGGGGCCAGCTCAATTTATCCTCTGCTTCCATCTAGATGCTTGCACCTTTGAAAGCATTTTACATATTTCATTCAGAATATAAGAAGGTGATTGCAATATAAGAAGGTAATTTGTTACATTCAATCCACCAATTTGACTAGAAGTCAAGAGCTACTTTAAAACGAATATTCCATTTTGTTTTAAATCTTGAAACATCTCTGATGTCTGAACTTAGTTGATCCTGGAATACAGACATATCTGTGAGTAGAATTAAGCAACCCTTTGTGCTCAGATGTCTGTCTGTTCCCATCTACTTGTATGGGGTCAAGGAGCCTCCTGGGGAAAGAGTTCAAAAGTGTTCAATAGCACCATTTAGGTCCTTAGATATAAAGCTGAAGCGCAGCAATAGGTATGTCAAAAACTAAACTGTGGTGTGGATTTTAGGGACCCAGACTGGACCAGCAACTTTGTGGCAAATATAGCACTGAGAAGCAAAATGATGTATAAATTAAAAGAAACATAAATCCCTTGGCTCAAGCAACTGTAAAGCAAAGCCCCTCTGTGAGGGTAGACATCAGAGGAGTAGATTCTATTTCCCCATAAGCAAAGGCAAGGTAATAGCAGAGATTATCCAGGCAATAGAGGGAATGGAGCATCTAGATTGGCAAGTTCCATGTCACAGGCAACAACACCTACAAAGTTGCTGTGTGACTGGCATCTGGCATGCATTAGGCCCTCACTTGTTTGCTGCTGGCCAACTGAAAAGAGACCAAGGGCATTAGGCTGAGTGGGGCACCAGGGATGCAACTTGTGACAGAGACAGAGAGAAACAGTGAAAATGACCCCTGGGAGGTTGAGAGCAAGTGAAGTGGAACCAAGTGACAGTAGAGACAGCCGCATGTTGACTTGAGAGCTTGTGGAGACATCCTGACTACATGAATCCTACTGTTGTGTGAAAGGGAACTTCTTAACAAGGCAAATTGAATTCCGAATGTCAAAGTGCCTCAATGGTACCAGAGACGAAGGGAGGCCTGTGTCACTTGTGTGATGGAAGTTTTTGGTAAAATAGTTTCCCAATTCTTAGAGGAAACCGTGACCAACAAAAGCTGAAACAATAACAACTCCATGGGAAGGTTTCAGAAAATTAGGTACTTCCACATTATTCTACTTCATTGTCATAGTAACTATGTGAGAAAGGCACTGTTAGCCTTTGTTTTTACAAATGAGGGAATAAAAACTTGAAGCTAAGTGACTGAACTAAGATCACAGTTTTAGAAAGGGTCAGAATCTAAATTCATAGCTACCTTGTTCCAGAGAAAACATTCCTTTAACTACAGTTTGCTGCACCATTTCCCGCAGACCGTGTCTATTAATATATGATACTCACACACACATTTTCCTGTTTATTGTGATTGGCTTTAGCTTCTGAAGTATCAGTGAGTCAGAAGTACGTACCAGCATACATTGTTTTATTGCACTTGGCTTTATTGTGCTTTGCAGACACTGCATTCTTTCCAAATTGAAAGTTTGTGGCAATCCTTCATCAAGCAAGTCTACAGGCACCATTTTCCCCACACCATGTGTTCACTTTGTGGCTCTGTGTCACATTTTGGTAATTCTTGCAATATTTCAAGTTTTATTATTATTCTATCTGTTGTGGTGATCTGTAATCAGCGACCTTTAATGTGACTATTGTAACTGTTTGGGCGGCACCATAAGCCACAGCCACATAAGATGACAAACTTAATTGATAAATGTGTGTGTTCTGATTTCTCCACCAACTTGCTGTTCCCCCACCTCTCTCTCAACGCGAACTTCTCTATTCCCTGAAACACACAATATTGAAATTAGATCAATTAATAACCCTACAATGGCATCTAAGTGTTCAGGAAGGAAAAGTCGCACGTCTCTCACTTTAAATCAAAAAGCTAGAAACAATTAAGCTTAGTAAGGAAGATATGCCGAATGTCCAGATAGGCCAAATGTCCAGATAGGCCAAAAGCAAGGCTTCTGTGCCAAACAGCCAAGTTGTGAATGCAAAGGAAGAGTTATTGAAGAAAATTAAAAATGCTACTTCAGTGAACACAGAACGTAAGAAATCAAAACAGCCTTATTGCTGATGGGGGAAACGTTTTAGTGAGCCAGACAGAAGATCAAACCATCTATGACATTCCCTTAAGCCAAAGCCTAGCCCATGCAAGGCCCTCACTCTCTTCAATTCTATGAAGCCTGGCAAAGATGAGGAAGCTGCAGAAGATAAGTTGGAAGATAGCAAAGGTTGGCTTACAGATGTGTATAAGAGACAGGCCTAATTCAGAGTAAGGCCCTCACTCTCTTCAATTCTATGAAGCCTGGCAAAGAGGAGGAAGCTGCAGAAGATAAGTTGGAAGATAGCAAAGGTTGGCTTACAAGGTTTAAGGAAAGAAGCCATCTCCATAACACAAAAGTGCAAGGGGAAGCAGAGAGTGCTGATGTAGAAGCTGCAGCAAGTTATCCAGAAAATCCAGCAAAGATCATTGCAGAAGAAGATTTTCAATGTAAACAACAGATTTTCAACAACAGATTTTCAATGTAAACAAAATAGCCTTCTCTTGGAAGAAGATACCATGTAGGACTTTCATAGCTGGAGAGGGGAAGTCAATGTCTGGCTTCAAAGCTTCAAAGGACATTCTGGCTCTCTTGTTAGGGGCTAGTGCTGCTGGTGACTTTAAGTTGAAGGCAATGCTCATTTGCCATTCCTAAGGCCCTTTAGAATTATGATAAATATACTCTGCCTATGCTATATAAATGGAACCCCAAACCTGGATAACAACACATCTGTGTGTGACATGATTTACTGAATATTTTAAGCCTGCTGTTGAGACCCATTGCTCAGATAAAAGATTCTTTCAATATATTACCACTCATTGACAATGTACCTGGTCATCCAAGAGCTCTAATAAATGTATACAGGAGAGTAATGTTGTTTTCATGCCTGCTAACACAACATCCATTCTGCAGCCCACGGATCAAGAAGAAATTTTGACTTTTAAGTCTTCTTATTTCAGAAATAAGTGTCAGGTTACAGCTGCCATAGATTGTGATTCCTCTGATGGAAGTGGGCAATGTAAATTGAAAACCTTATGGAAAGGATTCTCCATTCTAGATCTTGTTAAGAACATTCGTGATTCATGGGAGGAGATCAAAATATCAAGATTAACAGGAGTTTGGAAGAAGTTGATTGCAAACTTCATGGAGGACTTTAAGGGGTTTAAAACTTCACTGGAGGAAACCACTGCAGATACGGTGCAAATAGCAAGAGGAGTGGAATTAGAAATGGAGCCCGAAGATGGGACTGAATTGCTGCAATCTCATGATCAAACTTGAACAGATGAGGAGTTACTTCTTGTGGATGAGCAAATAAAGTGGTTTCTTGATGAAATCTACTCCTAGTAAAGATGCTGTGAACATTGTTTAAATGACAACAAAGGATTTAGAATATTACATAAACTTAGTTGATAAAGCAGTGGCAGGGTTTGAGAGGACTGACTCTAATTTTCAATAAATTCTTCTGTGGAAAGAATGCTATAAAATAGCATCACATGCTACAGAAAAATCTCTTGTGAAAGGAAGAGTCAATCAATGTGGCAAACTTCATTATTGTCTTATTTTTAGAAGCTGTCACAGCCACCCCAACCTTCAGCAACCAACACCCTGATCAGTCAACAGCCATCCACTTGGAGACAAGACTCTCCAACAGCAAAAAGATAATCATTAGGACTTTTAGAAATAAAGTCTTTTTAATTAGATTGTGTACATTGTTTTACACATACTGCTATTGCATACTTACTAGACTACAGTATAGTATAGTCTGTTAAACATAACTTTTATGTGCAGTGGGAAACCAAAAAATTTGTGACTCACTCTATTGCAATATTCACTTATTGCAGTGCCCTGGAGCCAAGCCTGCAATATCAGCGTGGTATGTCTGTATTAACATTTTACAATCACGTTCATCCTATATTTTTTATGATGTGAATAGAAATACGCAATGAAGTTGGCATTTTCTATGTAGCAAGTTTTAATTTAGGGGATATGGCATGCTGTAGCCCTCATTATACTATAAGGTAATTAGTTTTTTTGCCTTTTATTTCTCGTCCTTTCTCTAAGACCTACCTCCCATGAGTTCTTTGAGGGTGAGAACTGTGTGTCTCATTCCCTTTTTGTCTCTAGCACCTTGAAGCTGCCTCCCACAGAGTGTGAACCCAAAATACGTTATGAATCAATGAATGATCAGGGCGATGATTTGTGTAATGCAATAATTACTAAAGGGACTTTTTAGAGCATCTAATTTATATCTTAGTTATAAATTAAATGCTGGGAGTTATGGTATTCGTTCGCTTATGGCAAGATTTTTCAAATGCTTTCATAGTTAATGCATTTTGTATATATGTGTCTGATGATGAAGGTAATGACTCTTTTATCACTTTATCTTTGAAAGACAGTTTTTGATCTGAAAGGAGCTTTCTCTGTAAGCTGGTCAATTTAGTCCTTTCACCAGCGATAAAATTTTGACGTAGAAAATTTCAGAGGGTTTAAATGACCTGCTTAGTCGTACCAGGAGAGATAAGAAGAGAGTTAGGGTGAGAGTCTCACAGTTCCCAGTGTGGAGATCATTTTACTCTCACAGACTGTCTCTCGATCCTGAACCCTCTAGTATTAGCCATTCCCAAAAGAAAACTCATCTGTCCCTTCCACAAAGTGAAACGTTTGTTAGATTCAATTAAATATCCCAGGCACCCACACAGCAGGAAAACCAAGTTCTGTCAGCAGGGATTTAACTTGCTTTTAAGTTGCTAAAAGAAAGTCAGAACCATTTGCACACGTGAACACACACACAGTCACACACAGCAGGCCAATATTTAGCTGCTGAAGTTTTGTGATTGTGGAAATGTTCTAGCAGCAGAAGCTTCACTTTTGAGCAACAAAAGATTTTTTTCCCTGCACATTCCCGGATATAGTGACAAGAGGGCCGAGCATGATGTATTAGTCCAGTCTCATATTGCTATAAATATACTACCCGAGACTGGGTAATTTATAAAGGAAAGAGGTTTAATTGACTCATAGTTCTGCATGGCTGGGGAAGGAGGCCTCAGGAAACTTACAGTCATGGCAGAATGGGAAGCAGGCACATCTTACATGGTGGCAGGTAAGAGAGAGCATGTGAAAGTGCAGAAAAAACTACCGTTTATCATTTATAAAACCATCAGATCTCTTGAGAATTCACTCACTATCACAAGAACAGCATGGGGGAAACCACTCCCATAATCCAATCACTTCTCACCAGGTCTCTCCCTCAACACCTGAGGATTACAATTCAAGATGTGACTTGGGTGGGGACACAAAGCCTAACCATATCACATGGGGACCATCAATCTATGTGCCAGTCCCCTGGACAGCTCAAATTCTGGTGACAGAGTCCTCCCAGCAGAAGCAGCACACAGACCTGCTCACCACTCTGCACATGTAGCTGGACATAGGCAGCCACCACAGGCTCCTTTCCAATCCCACACCTGCCCCTTTGGCCTGTGGCCTCACAGTCCCTGCACAAGAAGATAGGAACTTGGTGCACCAGCTACTCCAGACTGCCTCATCCCAGCCTAGGGTGCAGGGTCAGAACTGGGTAAGACCAAGTCTATAACCAAACTGATCTTTACAGAGAATTGGCCTCTGCAGAATACAGAAACAGGCATCAGTCAGTTCCTGCCGGATGACAGCCAGAGAAAGAACCACTATCAGAGGCTCCTCACAAGTTAATCTACTTCTTGATCAATCCGTAACTTCTTCCTTTGTACAGTTTCATTATTATTTCGCTTTTCATGAAATATTTTAAATAAAATCTTAGCAAGTTTGCATTAAACTTGAATAATAGCAAGATATATTTCCATTAAATCTCATTTGATTGATATTCACAGTTGCAACTCACTAACTCATTTAGTGTGTGTCATTAAGAATGTAGAACCAATAATATCTGGTTTGCCCAAGTTTCATAACATTAAAACCAGAAATCAATCATTTTGCTTCCGTGGGGTCAAGATCTAGGCTAAGAACAGTTTCTACAGTGGAAAGTACACTAATCAGGAGAATAGGCCAATCTTCCTTTCTGCCACCCAAGCATACTCAAAGAGAATAAAGTTTCACTTAAGGATTGGAATATAACTTCAATAGAAATAACTTTGCTTATCAGGCAGGTTCAGGTAAGTAATGCACATCCTCTGGATCAAGGCTAGTAAAATGGTGTGAAAGAGGCCAGCAGGTGATGGGGAAGTTGCCTGGGTGGACTCTGTAGGAAGAGAAGCCACAGAGACTGGATATATATACGCCTCTGAGATGAACCTAAATCTCTCCAGTGAGGAGAAAAGAACAAAGCCTCTACCTTTATGAAAGCTGCAACAAAGACAAAAATGTCAGAGAAGTGCTTTGTGGATTTCCAAACCAAGGTCAGGAGCAATTCAAACTGTGATCCAGATAGCTGAATAACTAATAGTAGTGATGTTTATCAATACCCTCTAACTCACTGACATTTACAAGAAATGAACATGCAGAGAGGGAGCGTGCTCTGAAAAAAGTTTATTGAGGTGTATGCTAATGGAGCATCTAATCACATCATCTGTCCATCAACAAGCGCCCCATTAGCTCCCGCACAAAGAGGTGGGAAGAAAGAGAAGCCAGGAGAACTGAGGCCACGCTGATATAAGGATGCCATGAGAACAGAAGGGATGTTCATGAAATATGGCAGCACCTCGATAGGCGTAGAAATTGAGTTCCATGAATAGAGCAGATGCACTATTAGCACTCACGAGGCAGAACGCTCATAAGAATAGAGGGGAATAAGAAAGTAAGATGAGGAAAATATGTGTTTGCATATACAGATACATTCGAGATCACATTTTTGCAAAAACAGATGTTAATTTTAAAATTGCACCTGCACTTGAATGCACATATCAGTGTGTATTGGTAAATAGACATAAGTCCTTGGAGAAAAGAGAGAAGGATGCAAACCAGACAGCTAACATGGGTTCCCAGGGAATGGTGGAGGAGAGGGAAGGGATGCATGCACACACACACGCATGCACACACTCTGGCATAGTGCACAAACATGCACACGCATGCACACATGTGTACATGCACACTCACATTCACACATTTATACCACTCGAAATAAAATTGCTTGCACGGTGTGAATTATAGATGTGCATGTATATGCATAAAGCAAAGCATGGAGAAATAATAACTAATAATTGCTAATGACAGTTATCTTAGGGGTGGAATATCAGATGATTTCACTTTCTTCCAAATACATTTTCAACACCGTTTGAATATTTCATAGTGCACAAGTGATACATGAATAACCACATATTATTTGTATAATTAGGAAAAAAACAAGTGTTTTCATTGTGAGAAAGTCTTTCCCTGCATTGCCATGAATTCACAGCACTAAGGAGGCAGCTGCCAAATGTAACCTGGAGCTGGGTTACTCTTTTTTACCAACTACCCCCACAGTCTCACAACATGAATTACTTCCGTCCATCTCACTCCCCAAAGAAATCACCAATCTTATCAGTATCAAAGTTCACCTGCAATCATGAAATTCGTTTTATTTTAAAGCAAAAGTTCAGAATCAACCTGAGTAAATATAATTACACATGCTAGTGTTTCTCACTCAGCATAATAATCAGGGTCATTTCAAAAGGTTTCTTCTCCCCTCCCTTTCCCTCTCCCTCCTCACCCTCACTTTCACTCTCATCTTCCTTTTAATTTCCTTCCTGGCATTGTGAACCCTGGGAGTACTATTCCGACCAACAGAAATATCTTAGACTCCCAGCTCTAGTTTTCAATGCAGTCTTCATCTTCCTGGCATTTCTGACTTTTCCAGCAATTCTCTGTGTTCTCCTATTCAGCTCCTTTGCTGGGCTTAATCTGCGCACCTGCACCTTGGGGACTGTTGCGGGCCAAATTGTGTCCCCTCAAAATTCTTATATTGAAGCCCTCACTCCTAGCACCTCAGAGTTGGACTGTATTTGGAAACAGGATTTTTGTAAGGTGATTTGGTTAAACATGAGGCAGTTAGAGTAGGCCCTAATCTAATCTGACTGATGTCCTTATAAGAAGAGGAAATGTGGGCACACAGAGAGACAACAGGGATGCACTGACAAATGAAAGACCACATGACAACACAGCAAGAAAGTGGTGGCCATCAGCAAGCCAAGAGAGGCCACAGGAACCAGTAAACCTGCTGACTCCTTAATGTCAGACTTTCAGCCTCCAGAACTGTGAGAAAGAGTTTTCGTTGTTTACGCCTCGCAGCCGGTGGGATTTTATTATTGCAGCCTGAGCTGCAACCTAGGAGTGATCCTTGATTCTCTTCCCCACTCCACCCCACAGCGGGTCACAGCAAATTTTATCAGCTCCACCTCCTAGGTAGATCCTAAACCACATCTCTTGTTAAAACTCCACAGCGATCACCTTAATCCAAGCCACTGACCCCTATCTCCTACTTCACAGCAATGCCTGCCAGCCCATCTCCCTGTTGCCAGCCCTGACCCCTACAGCTAATCAGAGAGAGGCTTTCTTTTTTTTTTTTTTTTTTTTTTTGAGACGGAGTCTCGCTCTGTCACCCAGGCTGGAGTGCAGTGGCCAGATCTCAGCTCACTGCAAGCTCCGCCTCCCGGGTTCACGCCATTCTCCTGCCTCAGCCTCCCGAGTAGCTGGGACTACAGGCGCCTGCCACCTCGCCCAGCTAGTTTTTTGTATTTTTTAGTAGAGACAGGGTTTCACTGTGTTAGCCAAGATGGTCTCGATCTCCTGACCTCGTGATCCGCCCGTCTCGGCCTCCCAAAGTGCTGGGATTACAGGCTTGAGCCACCGCGCCCGGCCAAGAGAGAGGCTTTCAATCATAAATCAGGCACGATGCTCCAGTGGCCTCTAATTTCACTTAGGATAAACTCTCACCTCCTTCAGGTGTCTTGGGGGCCTATGTGCTGTGGTCCTACTGTCTCCCCGACCGCCATACCCAGCCACATCAGCCATTACCCTTGGTCAAGAACCCTAAATTATTCCTGCTTCAGGGCTTTGGACTGTCTGTGCCCTCTGCCTGGAGCCCTTGTCCCCACTCTGCCATGGATGGCTCCTTCCTCTTTACTGGGTCTCAGTCTGAAGGGGCTCCCTGTTCTACCCATTACCTTCTACTCTATTGCCTTATTTTATTTTCTTCAAGCCCTGAATTCTGCATAAATGGTGTTATTTTTTGGTTTGTATATTTGTTTATATTGTTGCCTTCTGCCACTAGAATGCAACCTCTGTGAGGGCTCCATCCTGTCGACTGTATGGGGCATCCTAGCTCCAGCAGGTGCTGGCATTTCATACGTGTTGTTCAGCAGATGCCTTCGTGAGCCTGCAAAGCACCTGTAACCCTACTCCTAACCTAGGAGGTGTGCAGCGATTGTTCAGAGCTAACCGATGAATAAATCCATATTTTGAATATATGAAAAAATATGCCTTTAGTGCAGATGAATAGGAGTACACTAACTGAATGTTTCCTTAAAGAGATCATTTCTCTTTCATTCCCACTCTTGCTTAATCTAAATTTTAAATTACTGATCAGTTGCAATCAGTTTTTACGCTCATGAGCATGATTACAACAAGGTTTTGGTTTTTTTAAAAGACATTGTCAAAAATATTTCTAGGTCTCCTCCTTTAAGGAACTTTAGGTCTTATACAAAAAGTTTCTCAAAAATATAGTGCTAGGAATCATGTTTATAAAATTATTTTGTTAGTTAATAACACATTTTTATACTAATCAAATATACAAAATACAAAATGTAAACACAACATGATCACTACTAAAACTCTTACAGCAGTAGTAGACACCAAGACGATCCAGGTGATGACAGGCTTCGATGAAAATAAATGTAACTTCCAGGTCTCTTGCTGCAAGGGGCAACACAGCTTCCTTAATGACATGTCAGTGAAGCTTCTGGGAAGGTGATAATTTTCCCAATGAAAACACACCAATGCATCTGGTTCATCATAAAGATTCACTGTGTGCTTGGAGGTGGTACCACCTTTGGATAAGGCTTTTGCAGGAAGCCACCTTTGCATAAGGCTTTTTGAACTTTGAGTTCAAAAAAGTTCTTTCTGCAAAGAACAGAGCAGAAAAATAAAACTGTCTGTGGGCTGGGCGCGGTGGCTCACACCTGTAATCCCAGCACTTTGGAAGACTGAGGTGGGTGGATCACGAGGTCAGGAGATCAAGACCATCCTGGCTAAGACGGTGAAACCCTATCTCTACTAAAAATACAAAAAGTACAAAAAAATACAAAAGAATTAGCCAGACCTAGTGGCTAACTCCGTCTCAAAAAGACAAAACAAAACAAAACAAAAAACTGTTTCCTTAGTGGCAACTGTGCATAGCTACTCCATCCTGGGGTTCCAGGCTCTAGATGTATGAGGGAAAAAATAGCTCCCCATTTGGCTAAGTATCTGTAACAATGATTCATTTATGTGCAACTGAAAACAACCCTAAACTGATATAACACAATGTCCACAGAAATGATAACGTTCATTTATTTAGCCCACAAATATTTGTTCAGTGTCTGCTTTGTGTCAGACACTATGCCAGAAGCTCTGTAAACACAGAACAAGACACATGGCTCCCACATCCTGGAACTCACATTAAGAGTAGGAGGACCAGGTCATTTACCCATGAATTCAAAAAGGTCAACTCTTGCTACATTCATTTCTGTATTTTTCTTTCTTTCCAATAGTTTCTACTTGCTTCATTAGTCAGGGGCATTGCATTATAGCAGGAATGCAAAGGACAAGAAACAGTTAATATCCTGATTTTAAACTTCCAAATATGGATCTCGATCGTAGGGTAAAGGGTGGGATGATCCAAATGATAAAAAATGATTTAAAAAAAAAAAATGAAGAGATACTGTGAGCCATAAAAAGTAATGTAAACAGAGTGGAGAAAGAGGCAAGAGCTTCCCTCTCCCAAGAAAACAAGAGGAGGGCTTTATAGGGTAGGTGGTGAGAGAGAAGGTTGCGGGAGCAATATGGGCAGATGTTAGGGGCTGAAACAAGCAGACAGATCCTGGGGGAAGGAGGGAGAGGGGAAGGAACCAGCGCTGAGAGATGACATGACCTCCAGTTCCAGGAAGGAAAAGGAAATCAAGCTGAGGCATGCTGACCGCCCCCTATTTGGGGAAGCTCATCAATCAAAGGCAGACTCACGCGTTCTTCTCATCCTTGCAGGAGGAAGGCTTGCTAACAACAGCTGCCTGCACTTCCCCTGTGGATCATCCAGCAACACACGCATAAGCTTCCTGCAAGGGTTGTCCACTGAGCAAGCCCAGGGGCATCATTCACACACACTGTGTTGGGCATGGTGTCTCCTGCAAGTGTGCAACACGGTGCCCCTGTTCATGAGGATAGCCCCTTCGTGATAGGCAAGAACAAAAAGTACCCCTCATTAAAACAAAACCAAAAAACAGTGTAGGGCCTGGATTAGCAAAGGGGCAGACAGGTGTAGAAAAAGAAGGCCGTAAATATTGGAATGAGAGAGAGGCTGACTTAAAGTAGTGTGCAATTCCATGTCTTCTGGCATAAACTTTCAACGACAACTCTGAGGTGACAGAGGTCATCAGCCCTCTGGCCTCTATTCCACTGTCCCTTCCATGGACATGCAACTTGTTTTTTTCAACTACTCACTTCAGCTAACCTTCTAAGACCCCATATTCCACCATGCACTCCAGCAACCTAGCAAGAAATTAGAGAATCTTTTTTAAAAAAGTACTGGGATCCTGATGATAGCAAGGCCAGGTCCAGCATTGGCACATCGCAGAAGGTGTAAACTGGAACAGTGGTTTGAGAGATTCATACCCCACAGGAAGAATTTCCAGGACTTCATTAAGAGCACTTGATCATCAAACCCTAGGAGACTCTTCCCCTGACCCTTCTTAAGGGAGAGGCTTTCTTGGGGAAGGGTGCCTGCTCTGCTTTGTCCATAGGAAGAGTCACAGGCAGTGAGTCAGCCATGGTCTGCAGATCCTTCCAGGCTCTCCTTCCTTCCCCTTTGTGTGTTTCTCCATCACTGAACTTCTCAGAACCTTAGTGTCCATCTTAGCTTATGCCTGTTATCTCGACACATGGATTTTTGGTTTTGAACCACTTGCCTCAACTGAGACCTTGCTGTATGTACCTTCAGCACCCTCCTTTAGAATTCTCACCCTGATTCCATACATCAACATGGTGAAGCAGCCCACCTTGTACTCCAGGATATTACAAAGAACGCCTCGTGTTCATCTGAACAAACCCTATTTGGAGAGGGACGTTGATATCACTTATATAATAAGAACAATACAATTATCTACCCCAACCCATTTCTCCCAAACTAATTTTACACTGATTTAGGGTATCATTTGATTTGCAGTTGTCTTTGCCCTAGGTCTGTTGGCTCCATGAAGAATGCAACTTTTTGCCCACCAGCGTATCCCTAGTATCTGCTATGTAGCATAGCCTCAATTGAATATTGATCCTCAAATTCACTTCCGTCCTGTTTTACATGCCAACAAAACACTGATTATTTCTAACAGGCTCATCCAGAATGACAGCTCATATTATGTTCAAGTACTTAGGTAATATTAGTAGCATGCAATGTTTAGTTTGTGTAATTTTCTTAGAAAGATCATTGAAGTCCTCTAAAATAGCCCACACATAGCTTTCTTTTTTCTGGACATAATGATAAAAAAAAAAAAAGCAAAGGGTAAAACTCTCTATCTTTTCATTGCAGGGCATTCTCAGGGCTAACCTGCAGCCCAGATATCCCATTATCACCTTACAATTTTAACCTATACAAGAGGGCTCTGGATCCCATAACAAGGAAGCTCTTTCTAAGCCAGGTTTTCTCAATCACATCCCTGTTGACATTTTGGACTGAACAGTTATTTGTGGTAGGGACTTTCCTGTGTTGCAGGATGTTTAGCGGCACCCCTGGACTCTCTCCACTAGATGTCAGTGGTAGCCCTTCTCCCAGTTGTGACAATCAAAAAATGTTTCCGGATGTTGTCAGATGTCCCCTGAGTGGGGCAGGGGGCAAAGCTAAGAACCACTGCTCTGACCCAGGAAGACTGGTGGGATCCCATGGCTAGCACACACTGGGTGGTCAATAAGGCCTTTACTTGGAAGGACTTCTAGGAGAGCAGTTGGCTTTCAGTTTTCACCATCATCATCATCATTCACCTTGATGACACTGTCCCCAGAGATCCTTCCATAACAAAGGATCTCATCTTCCCATTCACCTGCTTGGGAAGATTGTGCTGCTTCTTGTCACACTCACAAGAAAGTAACTTCTCAACTCAGGGTTTCATTATTTCAAATCATATACTTTGGGGAGAAGAAAGACGTTATTCTATCTAAGAGACATTTTTGCATACAAGAAAATTACCTAGGGCATTGTTTTCTCAAGTGAAGGTGAATAGTTGAAAGGAAGAGAAGGGATAAGACCAATGATTTAGAGAGAGTGGATGTCTTCTCCTGTTTAGCAGTGAAGAGTACAGATTCATCTCTTCCACAGATGCTAGTTCAAAGAACCATCAATTTAGTGGACTATATATACTATAATATATGTATAATATATGTAACATGATATATGTATTATGTAACGTGTATTCCAGTATATATGACAATAAAGTTTCATTATTTCAGCGACTTATAGAAGAATGTTTATCATAGTGCATCCTAGCAGCACTTCTATTACTGCCTTTTGAATTAGACAAAGTAAATGAAAATTATTTATGCAAAATTTTTAAAGTCTAAAAATTAAGTAAGTTTGGGAAATCAAATCAAAACCAAACTTTCATATCCATATGTATTTGTCTCAAGAATTTCTAAACCTTTAAGTGAGGGCAGTTTTAGAACTGCTGATTAAGTCACTTGTGGAGGCCATTGTTTCACAGATGAGGGTTTTTATTTGTTTGTTTTTGCTTTTTATTTGTGGGGGAGCAGTCCATGGGTTTTTTTGAAAGAACAGTAATTTATTTTGAATGTGGAACAACTTATGAATTTGCTATGAAAATGGCTATAAGTAGGGGAAGATATATATGTATATGAAATTAAAATAAGTAGTTATCAATCTTACTTAGTTTGGCCAGTAATTCAGGTGGGATAATGGTAGGGTTGTTTTGCTCAACCTTCAGTACAAAGAAAGACTAAGAGAAAAGCTACTGTGTTTCAAGCACTGTGCTTGTTTTTGTCTGTTTGTTTGTTCTGTTCTGTTCTGTTTTTTTTTTTTTTTTTAAGGCTGTCATGTATTGAGTCTTCACAATTCTAAGAGACAGAAGTCACAATTTTCAAATTGCCCATTTTACAGATGAGAAAGTCAAGACCCTGAAACATTGACTCCCTAGCTATGGAGATAACATAAGCCAAATAGTTCAGCTCCAGAGTTCCCGGCCCAGCTGTGATATTAAACCACCTTCTATGGCTCTCTGAGACACTGGCTTAGTGCGTGTTTATCAGTAAGTGAGGATTTGTGACGTTAATGACAGGCAGAGTGAGTGAGACTAGCACCATATTATTCATTCTTCCTCCTGCCGCCATTTGTCCATTGTCAATATAACAGTATTTGGAGAAAACCAATCTCGGATAATGGAACATACAAACAACCTTTCCTCTAAATTGATAGTTTCTAGAGCCAGCAGCTGTGAAAGAGATGAATCTATACTTTCACTGTCATCCAGGAGAAAACACACTCTCTCTAAATCCTTGGTCTTGTGTACTTACTTCCCTTTCTTCAAGAGTTCACCTTCACTTGAGAAAACCATGCCTTGGGCAATTTGCCTTTTTGCAAATAGTCATCTTTCTGCAAGATTAACTTCTTCTTCCCCCAAAAGTATATGATTCCAATGACCCAAAATGGCCTTTGCTTTCTAGAATAGACTTTTCTTTTCTTTTTTTTATCCAAAAACAGATATAATTTAAAAAGATTAATGCTGGCTTCTGCACTCTCTTTCTGTGGAGAATAAAAAAAAATCTGTCCATTCTCTAAATGTTTTCAGGGTAGAGTCTAAATTCCCTTTAAAGGAGAAATTCAAATTCCCTTATTACCATAGGAGAGATTTTATTTGAAGTCGGTATTGGGATATTTACCTCGAACAACACCAACAATAATCCAATTCCTCTGAACTTAGGGATTAAGGTTTCCTGTCACATTTGCAACAATGAACAAATCCTAGGAAATATGATTCCAAAATGAGCTACAATTTAAAATGTAATAATTATTTTTAAGTAGTATCTCACACATCATTTATCTCTTCTAAAAAGAAAACTGGTTTTAAAAAGATGCAACATTGCCACCTAGTGCTCTGCATAGAATTATGAAATCATTATTAGAAAGATGGCAGTAGAATTAATTTTACCTTTAATCCTACCCTAACCCGAGTACAATGAATACATCTGTGCATAAATAGGAAAAATTTCACCACATAGCAAGTTCATCCCACAGTGCCTATAGCATAAAGGTGTAGGTAGGATTTAATAAACCAATACATTTAAGTCATTTAAGTCATTCCATACTGTGTATTGAATGTTTACAGACATGTCTGCAAATTTTTAAATGTACTTATTCTCTCCCTACTTGAATTTCTACTTATATTCCTTCTACAAATACTCCATCCTGCCTATGACCACCAGGTAGAATGTAAAATTATGCAATTGAGAATTGCAAGAATCTTTAAAGAGCATCTCATCCAGTTTATGCTTTTTATAGAGGAGGCCGCCGAGCCCCAGAGATGAAGTAGCAGCCGAATCCACACCTCCAGGGAATAGTAGAATTGGGACCCGAAGCCTGTCTCAAGAGTGCCCATTAAATGAACTTTCATGTGCTCCCCTACGTCCCATTTTTATTATGGCTGACCAATGTCTTGTGGAGTCAACTGTAAATTCCATCACCTGGCTTCCAAAGCCCATATCTTCAACCTTCATACTTCACAGATTCAAAACACTGCAGGAGACAAACAGGGGCACATGTGGCAGAAGCCATGGGTACAAGACATTAGGAAGTGACAGGGACTCTATTTAACTGACATGACCTACCTAAAGCATATGTCACAGTGTTTGCCATTTACTTTTAACTACTTCAGAACAGTTAGTATAATCTTAGGTGTGTTCACTCAAGCTAACTAGTTGCTGAAGATAAAAATGTGCAGATCCAGGACAACCCACTGGTTTCCTGATTGGCAGCACAGTGGATT
>NW_012102821.1:2283607-2295166 GCF_000951045.1 Mandrillus leucophaeus
AGTGCAAAACAAGGATGTGAGTCCCCTTGTCCAAAAGTCATTAAGAATTTCAACATATAGCAGCAGCACATCAGTCAAGTCTCAGGCCCTTCTGAGCATGGGGCCCCATGCAACTCTAGGGGCGACATGCCCGTGAAACCAATCCTGACCACATGGAATACTTCTCCACCCCCACCCTAAACCTAACTCTCTAGGCCAGCCTCACATTTTCCCATTTGTTTCTTCAACAAACTCTTTTTGCAGACCAAGCTTTCTGGTACCCTGAGGATGCACGGGTGAAAGACACTGCCTCAGAGAGGCTTTATTATACACTCTCTGTGAATCTCTATGGCCACACCCATGCCTCTTCCTGGGATCTCCCACAGCATTATCCTCACTGGGATAGGTCTGAACATTTTATTGTATTATTGCTGCTCATCTCCACTCAATGTCTAATTTCCCCAACTGGATCATAAACCCCTTGAAGTCAAAGAGTATGAAACATTATTTCTTTGCACTCTCTGTAGAGTCTACATTGAGCTATACATCTCAGGAATGTTTAGTAAATGATCCCCCAATTGGACAGGTAGAAACTGATAATACATCTCTTCAGACCTAACAAAGTCAGTTTAATGTTTTGCTCACTTGAGCAATGGCATCTGCCTTCTGTTTTGCCCACATGATTTCTGTTTTGCCACATGACTAATTTTATTTCCCTAGACAAGCAGTCAATCAATAAAAAAGTATTATGTACCTACTATGTGCTAGATATTGCACTATGTATTGGGAATACTATGTTAAACAAAACGGAGTCACTGCCCTCATGGAGCTCCCAGTTTAACCTTAAGCTCAGAACTTTGGCCAATAACTCTTTGAAGGTATGAGCCTTTTCACAGGTTTAAACATCAATACACCTTTTCCTACTTCCAAATTAATTTGATTCATAATAAATGCTGAGAGGAAAGATGAGTTTATTGTCAGAATTCTTGCCTTGTCTTCCTTCAACTGCACTCTATAAATCCAATGTTATTCTTTTTAAGATTTACTATCTCTTTGGTACCAACATCTCAAGTCACTTCTGAAATAATAAAGGGAATTAAATGTGTACCTACATTAAGAACACTTATAAAAATGTGTACTAGTTTGCTAGGGCTTCCATAAAAAAGTACCAAAAACTGGATTTATTAGCTCAGTTCTGAAGGCAAGATGTCTGAGATCAAGGTGTCAACCGGTTTGGTTCCCTCTGAGGGCTGTGAGGAAGACACTGCTCCATTATCTCTTTACTAGCTCTTGGTGGTTTGCTGGCAAACTTTGGCATTTCTGAGCTTGTAGATGCATCAGTTCTATCTCTGCCTTCCTCCCTGTGTGTGTGCCTGTGTCCAAATTTCCCGTTTCTATAAGAATGCCGGAGATATTGGATTAGGGCCCACCCTATCCAGTTTGTCTTTATCTTAACTGATTATATCTGCAATGACTCTATTTCCAAATAAATTTCCATCCTGACATATAAGGGATTAGGACTTCAACATATGAATATTGGAAGGACACAACTCAACCCATAACATGTAGTGAGATTGACATGCTAAAGAACAGACTGCAAGAGGGAAGGGAGACACGTGATGATGGGTAGGAGAGTCCTTTGGAATGAGGACACAGTCCCTGATATAAGAAGTAACTCATCTGAGTAAGATATTATGATTCCACATGAGAACTCAAGACAAAGAAAAGGAAGATGAGGAAGGAGGAAGAAGGGGAGAAATTTAAAGAAGGGGGGAAGACAGTAAAAGAGGAGGAAGGGGAGAAAAAATTTGGATTAAAATTATAATTGAGCAGAAAGGACATATTTCCCTTCAGGAGTAGAAGAGGTTGAAGTGAAGATCTGAAATGCACTCCAGCAAAATTCTGGTTGGGTAACAGATATGTATATATTCACACACAGGGGCAACTCATAGTTGTGTAATAACTGATGAACAAATAGCTTCATAGAGCACCTTGGGCAGTGTAAAGAAGTTCCTAAACTGAGTGAAGGCCAATGAAATACGTGGTCAAGATCCACCGGGCATCCACAGCTCCACCCTACTCTTCTGGGACATATTTACATACTTTTTACTTGTATTGTTTTTATTCTTTCACGAAGAAAATAATATTGTAACTATAGTATTCTACTAAATACCACATTTTTTCCATGAAAACCCACACATACCTTTCTGGAGACGTTTGACCACATCTTCTTAGTTGCAAGAAATAAAATGCACCCTCACCTTCTCTCCACCCCAACACCTGAATACAGTGACTGCTATTCAGTCAGTTCAGTCGGTTCACTCAAATCTTACCTTCAAGAATCAGTGTGATGCATACCTTTTAACTAGGTTTCACTGGCTTTTAATGTCTTCGAGAGGGCTGGCCATCCCTGGCCTAGTTAGAGGAATTAGATATAAAAACAAATCATATTTTTTTCCAAAAAGCATAGTATTATATTACGTAGGAAAAGGCAGCATTATATGATATTTACACTCTATTTTGCACGGGCTTCCCCTAGAAATTCATCTTAAATGCAAACAAATAATATTCTGTTTGCCTAAAGCCACAGTCAAGGCCAGAACCAAACCAATCCCGGAACTCACTTCTTCCATGCCTCCTCTCTCACCCATATTCTTTGTCTCATCACCCTCAATCTTTATAGGGGCTTCCCTCTCCGTGTCATTCACCTGGAACTTACTTATCATCTTGCGTTGCTGTGTTTTCCCGTGTGAATGACTTATATCCACAACCAGCTTTTGAGGCTCTGAAGGCAAGGTTCATGTCTTCAATGGGATCTATGGGATCAACCTTCCCAAAGCACCACTTCTATGTGCTCCTCCTCTTCTCAGAAATGCCAGCTGTTCGGGCTTGGACACAGGGCAGGTAGCAACCTCTCCATGCAGCATTAATATCATTACTGACAATGAAGACACCAGCACACATTTGTGCTTCCCAGGGCCAGGCACCTTGCCACATGGTACATAGGGCATTTCATCTCACAGTAACCCATGAGCCAGGTATTGTCATCAACACTCCACTTTACAGATTAAAGAATTAGGACTTGAGAGATGAAGTGACTGACCTAAGGTCACACAGACGGCGAGAGTTGAAGAATAGCATTTAAATTCTGACAAACTGATCCCAAACTTCATAACTTTTTAAATTTACAGACTTAACCGCTACCATAGATACATAGGTAGGTAGGTAGGTAGGTAGGTAGGTAGGTAGGTAATAGATAGATAGATAGATAGATAGATAGATAGATAGATAGATTGATAGATAGATAGACAGACAGACAGATAGATAATAGAAAGATAGAGGTAGAGAGAGACAGATCTGAGCCTCAAGTTGTTTTAATTAACACAAGTATATAAACACACCTATAATAATAAAGGGTCCTTCACATACAGGCTTGTATGAAACCAAATGCATCTTTTGTTTGACTACAAAGTCCAATTCTGTTACAACTACTGACCTCTCCACCATTTGGTCCTAACCAACCTTATCACTATAGTCTCCTCCTAATTCCCTGCACTTAGTTCAGCCTCAGTCCCCTAAGTATTGTTGTTACTGAAATGCCAGGGGTCCAGTCTAACTCCCACTGCTTGCCACACAGAAAAATCAGTCACTGAGACAATAAGTACTGCCAGGGAAGAAGTGCTTCATTTGGGTGATGTCAGGGAATAGGAAAGAAGTCTCAAATCCATCTCCCTAACCAACTAAAATTGGGGGTTTATATAGCAGGGAAGGAATGTAACTATGTGCAGGAAAACAGAAATTAGGTAGGAGTAAGGAAGAGGAGTTTGCCTACAGAAAGCAGGTGGTCTGTAGGAAGAGAAGCCACAGAAATCGGATGTATGTCTTTGAGTTGAACCTAAATCTCTCCAGTGACAAGAACAAAGCCTCCAGCTTTCATCATGATAGGTGAAAGGTCTGGCAGGTCATCGTCCAGTTGGTGTGGTCAGGTGAGTTTCAGCTCCTTGATACAATCTGTGAGAGCTGATGGTTGGTTTCCTAAGAAAGGAACTTGGATATGACAAATGTAAGTTTCAAGCTTTAAGACTGGGACAGTCAATTTCTATGTTTATTTAAAAATACCATAAATATCAGTTCTACGGGGAAAGTAGGCCAGTTTCAGTGTTGCCTTTATAACCGAGTCACCCCATTCTTCTTACCTGAGTGCTTTCCCCATTCGCAGCTCTCTGTCTCACCGCTCCCCACGCTCTGTGACTAGGTCAGGCTCCCCCCATCAATGGATACCCGCATACCCGCACTCCAGCAATCCATTCTTTAACATACTAATGTCTTAAAGCTCACCCTTTTATTTTATTTCTTTACGGAATCTTCACTCCATTGGCATGTTTTCTGAGGATACAGGAAGTAAAGAAAAGGCCCTTGTCTTTAGCAACTTCCAGTCTAAAAGGAGATGGAAAAAAGCCTACCAAAAATTACCGAAGAGTTGGACAGTTCCCCTGACAGAGCCAAGCACAGAGCTATGGTAGGTTAGAAAGTGGCCTACGTTCACATGGCTTCCCACCTATAAGTCCTTTTCAATATGACTTTGCAGCTCCCCAAACAAGAGGAGCTCCCCTTGCATCAGGGCAGGCCTCATAACTTACTGTGGCTGACAGAATGTGGCAGAAGCAGCTGGTTCTGAGCCCAGGCTTTGGAAGGCCTTTGACACATTCCCTCATTTTCTTGGAGCCCTGCCTCTTGCCATGTGAGAAGGTCCACGTTAGTCTCTTGGAGGGGTGTGTGGTTCCAGCTGAAGCCCCTGCAGGAAAGCCTGGAGGCTGACCACAGACATAGGATTCAGCCCAGGTGAGACCAGAAGAACTGCCCAGCTGAGCACAGGTCAAAGTCTCCAGTCCTGCCCAGATCATGAGCTTAATATGAGCTGTCAATTTTAAGCCACTAAGTTTTGAGATGGTTTTGCAAGCAACTATTGTTACTAATGTGGAAGCCCAGAAGCAGATTCAGCTGGCACGAAACAAGATCTGATAGATGTAGGGAAGGAGAAAATGAATTCAACTCAGGACAGAATGAGTATAAACATCTACACTCAAATAGTTTGCCAGTATTGATAGATATAACAATAGCATTTGTCACTGCCCTCTTAAAAAATAATATTAAGCCTAATTTAACCATCTCTTAATGCCTGCACATCATCACAGTAAAGCTTTATGATCTCATACCACTGCACTACACGTGCTCACATGGATACTCCCAGGGTGACTAAGAAATACAGAAGCTTTTGTTTCCATAAGTTAAGTGACCCCAGTTTTCTGTGCTTGGATTTTTAATTAACTTAGCTTCTACTTATAAAATGTCAAGGTTTTCTTCACTGCCAGTCTATCAACTGTCCCTTTTTGATCATCTGCAACTCCGTGGCAGCCTCCCATAGCCATGGTTTGCCCTATCCTTTTCCAGCACATGTGGAGTCCTGTCTGCTCATGGGTCAGTTGAGGCCATGGAGCTGCACTGCAGGTCTGGGAGGGCTTGGATGAGGAGGTGCAGTGAAGGGGTTCTCATGTGCAAAGCACGCCACTAAGCACCAATTACAAGGGTTGCAGAGTCTTCAAAATGCTTTAAACTAAACTGATGCTATTTTACAACCTCCCTGTGAGGCAGACATTGCAGCCACCACCTTTATGGGAGGGGATGGCAGAGGGTCACAGCACTGTGCCAGCTCCAGGGTCCTCAGCCTTCCAGGTCACAAGCTAAGCTCAAACCTTTGTGCACTTTCCAGGATCTTAGGATGTCTCAGCTTTCATTTTGATAATTCATCTATCGATAACTCAGAAGCTTCCTTTGTTTTTTAATTTTGACCCTTTCATCAATTTTTAAATGTGTCAGATCGAAAACCAATAAGAAATACGGTTCTTTCTCTTAATCATACAGGTACCTAATCCAGTATTTATAACCAGTAAATAAGAAATAGTGATTATAAATCAGCTTACATGGGAGCAGACTTCACCTGTTCCCTAAAAACCCATCTCATTAATATTCCCCAACTGAAAGAGAAGGAACCTGGGCTTCCCAGCCGTGCATTTGAATCCCCACTCTGCTGCTTCCCGTGCTGAGATGTGGCCTGTATTATAACAACACATGAGATAGGCTGCCTGAACTGCTCCATTAAAGCATTCGCTTGTGAGCTACCTAAATTCATCAGCAGAAACAGCATGAAAAAGGAGCACTTTCCTTTCAGCACGTCAGTCAGTCTATGTTAAGGGAATCCAGGGGTGATAAGAACAAGAGACTGTCAAGCCAGTGCAATAATTTACAAACTTGAAAAAAGTCAGATGTAAATCACTTCAGACCCCAGATAGCTCGTCAGGACTAAAAAAGAACATTTGCCTTTTTTCTCCCTTTAAAGCATTCCTAGAGATGTTTTGGAACATGCTCTGCTCCAACAGAGCTTCACTCTGGAAAATTCCATATGCCCTTTAGCTTCAAAATTGTGATTTAGAAAGTTTTACAGTAATGAGCACCTTGAGAGTCTGTGAATTTATACATTTACCAGAGGTAGAATGACCCCTGAGAGTTTTCAAGTAAGCTACAGAGTGAAAATTGAAAGTTGTTACCCAGAAAAGACTCACCTCTCCTTCCATCCTTATCTCTGTGCCTACCCTGCCTCTCACTTCCCACCACCACCCTTAACCCCAGGGGTGGAGGGCACCGCAATCTTGCAGGCCTTCCAAGTGTGTGGATTCTGTCGATTCAACCAACCACAGGTCAAAAAATAGTTGGAAAAACAATGGATGCTTGTAGATGCACTGAATATGTAGACTTTTTCTTGTCACTATTCCCTAAACAATAGTGTAAAAATCATTACATAACATTTAGATTACACTATATTAACTATTTTAAGTAATCTAGAGATGACTTACAGTATAAAAAAGGGTATGTGCAGTTTATATGCAAATACTATACCATTTTTTTATCAGGGACCTGAGCCCTCCACAGATTTGATATTTGCTGGGGGGATCCTGGAGTTAATCCTCCAGGATACTGAAGGACAACTGTACTTGGACTTGGTTATGGCATCTCTAGCAGAATAATACAGATACACCATTGGGAAAAGTCTAGAAGAGTGGCGAGAGGCTTCCAAACTGGATCTACTAAAAAATCCTGTCCTGTGAGAACTCAGAGTGGGCCAAATAGAAGAGGGGCTGAGCTCACATGGCAGCGAGGCTGGCAGTGCTGCTGCCTTGAGACCTTCCTGCTCTCCTACCTGCCTGTTTGAGGCTGACAGGAGGCACACTTAGGCCCATGCCTCCTCAGAATGTTACCAAAACACCAGGGGTTCGGTCTAGGTCCTGCTGCTTGCTGTACAGAAAGCCAATCACTGAGATGAGTATTGTCAGGGAAAAAGGCGTCAATCAGGTGCTGCAGCCCAGCGATGGGAGCTCAGTCTCAAATTCACCTCCCTGACCAACTAAAATTAGGAGTTTATATAGCAGGGAAGAAATGTAACCACGTGTTGGAAAACAACAGGCAGCAGGTGGTCACTTAGGCAGTCATCATGGGTGAGGGGCTGGCTTCTCATTGTTCAAACACAGGAATCTGGTAAGTTTCAACTCCTTTATACAATCTGGGTGGCCTGATAGTTCTTTTTCTGAGAAAGGAACTCAGATAAGACAAATGTAACTTTCTCAAGTTTTCAGACTGAGAGGATAAGTTTCTATGTTTATTCAAAGAAATCAGCTGTACAGGAAAAATGGGTCAGTTTCAAGAGCTCAGCTGTGGTAAGCCAACTGGGGGCAAGAGGCAAGAAGGGGCTGAAGACAGAAGAAGAATTCTGCCCAGAGCATGCATCTGAAGAGATGCTCCTGCAAATCTGATCTACACGCAGGTAAGAGGAGTCACAGGATGCCCACTTGGCACTAATGAAACACATCAACACGGTCCCTTCTCTTTTTGGTCTCCAACAAACCCAGAAGTACTCCTCCATGCAGTCCCCTTGCCTGACATGTGGCACAGCCTGCCCCAGCTCATCCACAGGAAGGCCCCCTCATGCCTGCGCAGGCCAAAACCAACTCCAACTGGGATTCCAGTGTTCTCCTCTAGAAGCACGGGACCTAATACTGGAGAAGTCTATGAACCAAGGTATGCCCACTTCTTCAAACAAGGAAAACACTGGAGGCAGTTGTTATAATAAAAAATTCAAGCTAGAGAACAGAGCTTGACTGTGCATGGAAAGGCAGAGGTGGCAGATCTGCTTTGTAAGCAAAAGCCAGCCAGACAGAACTAGTCATGAGTTTGCTCACCTTGGCTGTGAACCTGAGTACCTGTTTTCTCTTAAAAACTGTATTACCATGCCTGCAATCGTAGCACTTTTGGAAGCCAAGGTGGGCAGATCGTGAGGTCAGGAGTTCAAGACCAGCCTCCCCAATATGGTGAAACCCCATCTCTACTAAAAATACAAAAATTAGCCAGGTGTGGTGGCATGCCCCTGTAGTCCCAGCTATTCAGGAGGCTTAGGCGGAAGTATTGCTTGAACCCGGGAGGCGGAGGTTGCAGTTAGCTGAGATCGCACCATTGCACTCCAGCCTGGCAACAGAGTGAGACTTCATCTCAAAAGCCAAAAAAGCAAAAAAATTGTATTTACAATGAACACCATAACCATGCTGAAGGCAACACAAAAGGGAAAAACTCGCCTAAATGACTGCTTAAAACAGTCTACATACTGTGGGGATAAAAACCAAAAGAACCACATATTAAAATTGTAAGCTAATCAGCAAACATTTTTCTCACAGAAATGTGAGTTAGAAATTCCTAAAGTAATTCATGGATATGCTAAAATTGGGAAAACAAGGAACATTTTGTAAATAAGGAGAACTAGGTTGCTCACTGTTAGAGGGAAAGTTGCAAAAAAGGAAATGGAGAAAGCTAAATGGAGCCCTTGGTGTTGGACTGGAATCTGAACTTTCAGTATAAACCTATACACCCATGGTTTTCACATACACAGAGATAGATTAGATAGATAGATAGATAGACAGACAGATAGAATAGATATGATATAATAGATAGATACAATAGATCTGTCTCTTATACACATCTAGATGTGGTTCTTTCTCTTAATCATACAGGTACCTAATCCAGTATTTATAACCAGTAAATAAGAAATAGTGATTATAAATCAGCTTACATGGGAGCAGACTTCACCTGTTCCCTAAAAACCCATCTCATTAATATTCCCCAACTGAAAGAGAAGGAACCTGGGCTTCCCAGCCGTGCATTTGAATCCCCACTCTGCTGCTTCCCGTGCTGAGATGTGGCCTGTATTATAACAACACATGAGATAGGCTGCCTGAACTGCTCCATTAAAGCATTCGCTTGTGAGCTACCTAAATTCATCAGCAGAAACAGCATGAAAAAGGAGCACTTTCCTTTCAGCACGTCAGTCAGTCTATGTTAAGGGAATCCAGGGGTGATAAGAACAAGAGACTGTCAAGCCAGTGCAATAATTTACAAACTTGAAAAAAGTCAGATGTAAATCACTTCAGACCCCAGATGGCTCGTCAGGACTAAAAAAGAACATTTGCCTTTTTTCTCCCTTTAAAGCATTCCTAGAGATGTTTTGGAACATGCTCTGCTCCAACAGAGCTTCACTCTGGAAAATTCCATATGCCCTTTAGCTTCAAAATTGTGATTTAGAAAGTTTTACAGTAATGAGCACCTTGAGAGTCTGTGAATTTATACATTTACCAGAGGTAGAATGACCCCTGAGAGTTTTCAAGTAAGCTACAGAGTGAAAATTGAAAGTTGTTACCCAGAAAAGACTCACCTCTCCTTCCATCCTTATCTCTGTGCCTACCCTGCCTCTCACTTCCCACCACCACCCTTAACCCCAGGGGTGGAGGGCACCGCAATCTTGCAGGCCTTCCAAGTGTGTGGATTCTGCATCTGTCGATTCAACCAACCACAGGTCAAAAAATAGTTGGAAAAACAATGGATGCTTGTAGATGCACTGAATATGTAGACTTTTTCTTGTCACTATTCCCTAAACAATAGTGTAAAAATCATTACATAACATTTAGATTACACTATATTAACTATTTTAAGTAATCTAGAGATGACTTACAGTATAAAAAAGGGTATGTGCAGTTTATATGCAAATACTATACCATTTTTTTATCAGGGACCTGAGCCCTCCACAGATTTGATATTTGCTGGGGGGATCCTGGAGTTAATCCTCCAGGATACTGAAGGACAACTGTACTTGGACTTGGTTATGGCATCTCTAGCAGAATAATACAGATACACCATTGGGAAAAGGCTAGAAGAGCGGCGAGAGGCTTCCAAACTGGATCTACTAAAAAATCCTGTCCTGTGAGAACTCAGAGTGGGCCAAATAGAAGAGGGGCTGAGCTCACATGGCAGCGAGGCTGGCAGTGCTGCTGCCTTGAGACCTTCCTGCTCTCCTACCTGCCTGTTTGAGGCTGACAGGAGGCACACTTAGGCCCATGCCTCCTCAGAATGTTACCAAAACACCAGGGGTTCGGTCTAGGTCCTGCTGCTTGCTGTACAGAAAGCCAATCACTGAGATGAGTATTGTCAGGGAAAAAGGCGTCAATCAGGTGCTGCAGCCCAGCGATGGGAGCTCAGTCTCAAATTCACCTCCCTGACCAACTAAAATTAGGAGTTTATATAGCAGGGAAGAAATGTAACCACGTGTTGGAAAACAACAGGCAGCAGGTGGTCACTTAGGCAGTCATCATGGGTGAGGGGCTGGCATCTCATTGTTCAAACACAGGAATCTGGTAAGTTTCAACTCCTTTATACAATCTGGGTGGCCTGATAGTTCTTTTTCTGAGAAAGGAACTCAGATAAGACAAATGTAACTTTCTGAAGTTTTCAGACTGAGAGGATAAGTTTCTATGTTTATTCAAAGAAATCAGCTGTACAGGAAAAATGGGTCAGTTTCAAGAGCTCAGCTGTGGTAAGCCAACTGGGGGCAAGAGGCAAGAAGGGGCTGAAGACAGAAGAAGAATTCTGCCCAGAGCATGCATCTGAAGAGATGCTCCTGCAAATCTGATCTACACGCAGGTAAGAGGAGTCACAGGATGCCCACTTGGCACTAATGAAACACATCAACACGGTCCCTTCTCTTTTTGGTCTCCAACAAACCCAGAAGTACTCCTCCATGCAGTCCCCTTGCCTGACATGTGGCACAGCCTGCCCCAGCTCATCCACAGGAAGGCCCCCTCATGCCTGCGCAGGCCAAAACCAACTCCAACTGGGATTCCAGTGTTCTCCTCTAGAAGCACGGGACCTAATACTGGAGAAGTCTATGAACCAAGGTATGCCCACTTCTTCAAACAAGGAAAACACTGGAGGCAGTTGTTATAATAAAAAATTCAAGCTAGAGAACAGAGCTTGACTGTGCATGGAAAGGCAGAGGTGGCAGATCTGCTTTGTAAGCAAAAGCCAGCCAGACAGAACTAGTCATGAGTTTGCTCACCTTGGCTGTGAACCTGAGTACCTGTTTTCTCTTAAAAACTGTATTACCATGCCTGCAATCGTAGCACTTTTGGAAGCCAAGGTGGGCAGATC
>NW_012102821.1:2299711-2303575 GCF_000951045.1 Mandrillus leucophaeus
GATATGGTACTAATGTTAATTTCCTGTTTTAATTATTGTGCTATACTTATTTAAAATGTTGACATTAGAAGAAGCTGGGTGAGGGGTATCTAAATATTCAATATTATTTAGACTTTTCTGAAAGACTAAAATTAGTTCAAAATAAAACATTTTTTAAAAACCAAGTTCAAGTACTGTTGAGTGGATAGCCTGAGTGAATTACCTTGTGTCCTTTCAAGGGTTGCTCTTGCCTTGCTCATCATAAAATTTATCTTGAAAACTTGTCTTTGAACCACGTAGACCTAATGAAATTAAGTTTCCCGTACACAGCCAAGGTCTTGAATTAAGAGAACGCTGAAATGCCTATGTTCTTGCAATTTCCTCTTCAGCTATCACACTGTTGCCACCCCCTATTTGTTCAATTTACCATATGTTCCATTATCTTTTACTTCTGTGAAACACATTCTGTGTTCTCTGTTTTATTGGTCTTCTAATTTTACAAGAGGTTGAAAGGCTAAATCCCATTTTATGGCTTACCTAGCAGGGTAGTGATATTTTCTTTTCTGCTGCCTAATTCTGAACAACTACACAATTTCCTGCATATAGGCTGTGGCCAGTGGAGAGGTAATTCTTAGCCAGAAAGTCAGAGATGGAGGCAGTTAAGAAGTATGAACTGTCATGAATCAGACATTCACTCCACAGGACTGACAGTATTTCATACCCGCAGTGTTTACCATAGGGAGCTGACTTTGAGCTGCTCTCTGGATGGGAATCACCTTCGTCTAACAATTCTGACAGAATTCCATTATGCACATGGTGGGGGGGGGCAGAGGGTGGCAGGCAGAGATGAGGAATCATAGGGCAGAAGAAAGATAAATATACATTTTAAGAAAACAGATATCCACACGCCCAGCTTGCAGATAGCTTTAATTTTACAAAGTATTTTCTTGATTATCGAATTTGATGCAGCCAAACGTTGCAGTGTATAAAAGATCTTATCTCTATTGTGTAGGCAAAAAGAATAAGACCTTGAGAAAACTTCCAGTGTTTCAGAACAAAAAGCAACTTAATATAGAGCCAGGACCAGCATCTATTTTGATACAGTCTTGAATTCTTCTAATACAAACTCCTGTTGTTTTCTTTCCCAAAGAAGCCATATCCGTCTGTCATATGACACGATGCAGGTGCCCAAGATATACCACTTCCTTTGCAGTGGAAGCCGTCTCCAACTGTCCTGCCCTCCATTTGTGCCCAATAGCTACATTGTTTCAGGGCAAGGTGAATGCCTGGCCATGCCTGTAGATGCTACATAGCCAGGAGCAGAGTTAAAAGAAATCAGCGTAGAATCTTGGCAATGGAGATGCTGAAGGACTTTCCAATTGATGATAACTGTTACTCTCACAAAGGTGAATTGCCAAACCACACCACCCTTATCAGTCAAATGTAGGGGGTTCCCAAGAAATGAAAAGCCCTGTGCCCACATCATCCCTCCACCCACTTGGACTTTCCCTTTAGGTGAGCTAAAGGGGTCACTTGGATGGAGGCCATAAAGCCCGTGAAATTTAGCATGACCCTTCCAAGTCACATCAGCACCTCCAGCTGTCAGGAAAAGAAAATGAAAAGTAGAATTCTGTCTGTGGATCTTATTTGAGAGATGAAGGGCAGACATTCTGGCATCAGAAGAACAAGAGCTCTGGATTTTAAGAGTTAAACTCATAATCTCATACCAGGAGACTGTCCTGAGCTCAAACCTGTCTCTTGCAAGGCTCCTCCTTTCCCCAGAGAGTTGTGGTCGGGATTAAAGGAGAGAATTAACAACAACAACAAAAAAGATATTTAAGGTAAATCATTAGCATATGATGCTTCTTACTAGAGCCTGCTTTCCCAAATTATACATTCAATATGTGCTTGTGTAGATGTCAGTGCCAATGCAGGTGCAGGGGAGGTGCTCCAACACACATAAAAGAGAAAAGTCACTCTTTATTCCTTCTTATTGCAGAATGTAAAATGATATTTCTCAACTACAATTCTTATAATGAAGCCAATGGCTAAAGCGATGATTGTCTTTCACATATAGTTCAAGCTGTTGCTGGGACACACCGTAAACTTTCAATTTCAAAGCACAAATGCAAACAGGTGTGCAGGAAGCAGAAATGCATGCTCTTCCTGCAATCTGAAAGGCATTGTGCTCTTAGTTTCTATAGCAATTGTCTCTGCTTCATCTCTTCTCTGCAGGCTGGGCAATTTTGGTCATTCACAATGAAGATGTTGTTTCCAGTATGAATACTAATGGTGCCCGATTGAACGTTAGTTTATTCTTGAGATAATCAGCTAATGACTTCTATTTGAAAATGTGTATACAAATAAGTATATACATCACAGGGAAAGGAATGCAAGGTGTGTTTGAAATTTTTATTTTAATAATTACTAAACAAAGGTAGACTAAAACATATCTCTTCACCCTAGTGTGCTGATTAGCAAGTTCATACTCCTTTACAGTTGGAAACAAATAGGATGCTATGGAATGTTAAAACTTGAAATCAGAAAATACAGAAAACTGCTCATGAAATTAGTAAATGCTGTTTATATAAACTCAGTGATAAGGAGTCAAATGAAACCAGCAAGCTCACATCTTGCTAGCAGAACTGTAAATTGGTGTACCTTTTCAGGACGACAGCTTGGCTGTATATCTTAGGACCCTTAAAACTGTTTGTACACTGCAGCCAGGTAACTTCTGTTCAGGAAATATTCTAGATACATAATCCTAAACATGGGGAAAGATTCCCAAATTGGGGCTTATCACAGTGTTTACTGTAGCAGTGGAATATTAGAAATAATTGTTCAGTCATAGGAAAATCAGTGAATAAATGTTGGCATCTTAAATGGACGCTATACCTCCATTCAAATTGTGTTTATAAAAAGTTTTGCACTAATATGGAAAAAACAATTATAATAGAATGAAAATGGAAGCAACAAAATGTGATATTGCTCTTACTTTGAAGATATATAGAATAAATCTCAAGATAGATGCAAATCCATGAATAATTTTAATCAACAATTTAAAAACAATTCCAAGTTTGAACAGCAGAGTAGGATGACTATACTTTAAAAAGTATATTGTACTCAGGTGATGAAAACCCTGAATACCCTGATTTGATCACTACACATTATATACATGTAACAAATCTTCTCTTACACCCTATAAATTTACACAAATCGTTTAAAGAAGAAAATTTGGGCAAACAGTGTTTTGTTCTCTACTTTTCCACTGACTGATCTATTGAAATATCGTTTTGTATATATTCCTTATTAAATGTCTTTAAATCCCAATATTAGTAAATTAAATTTATATTTTACAAAGCACTCATTTCCTAAAACACATAATGCTGTCGTTATTTCATGGAATTTATTTATTTATTATTTTATTTAGCTTTGTCGCTAGGCTGGAGTGCAGTGGCATGATCTCGGCTCACTGCAACCTCTGCCTCCCGGGTTCAAGTGATTCTATTGCCTCAGCCTCTCTAGTAGCTGGGACTACAGGCACGTGCCACCACGCTCAGCTAATTTTTGTATTTTTAGTAGAGACAGGGTTTCACCATATTGGCCAGGATGGTCTCGATCTCTTGACCTCGTGATCCACCCACCTCAGCCTCCCAATGTGCTGGAATTACAGGCATGAGCCACCGCACCTGGCTGAAATTTATTTACACTCTAGGGAAACCACCAAATATTTTTGAAAGAATTATAATTGATATGAGAGGACAGAAAACAGAATTATATAAAATGATCATTTAAAATCAAAGAAAGCAGAAAATGTTTGCAAGATGAAAGAAAGAGAAAGAAAGAAAAATAAAGAAAAGAAAGAAAGAAAGAAAGAGAGAGAGA
>NW_012102821.1:2303625-2310470 GCF_000951045.1 Mandrillus leucophaeus
AAGGAAGGAAGGAAGGAAGGAAGGAAGGAAGGAAGGAAGGAAGGAAGTTATAAATGTAGTAGATATTAATCCAACAATATCAATATTCATCTTAGATGTGAATGTTCTACATATACCAATCAAAAGATGGAGACTGTAAGAGTGGATAACCTTTCCCCACAACATCCAAATATATGTTGTCTATAAGAAGCCCACTTAAATATAAAGACAAATAGAATACAAGTAAAGAGATGAAGACAAACATGCCATAACACTAATCAAAAGAAAGGGGAGTAGATGACTCAATTTCAGACAGAGCAAATGCAGAGCAAAAATAAAAAACTTATCAGAGATAAAAAGGTGTATTATGTTATGATAAAGGGCCCGGCTCTCCACGATGAGATAGCAGTCCTTAATGCGTGTGCCTAAAAACACAGCATCAAAATACATGAGGCAAAAACTGATCAAACTGTGAGGAGAAATAGGCAAATATACTACCATAAGTTGGAGACTGACTTACTTCTCAGTAATTGACCCATCCTGCAGGCAGAAAATCATTGAGGGGAGAGTTGAATTGAACAACACCATCAATCAATTTGCTCTAACTGACATTTATTGAATACATCATGCAACAAGAGCAGAATATACATTCCTCTCAAGCTCACATGGGACATTTACTAAGACAGACTACATTCTGGGCCATAAAACACAACTTACAAAGTTAAAAGAATAGGCATCATGCAGAGTATGTTTTCAGACCACAATGAAGCTATACTAGAATTAATAACAGAAAGATAACTAGAAAAGCCCAAAATGTTTGGAGATTAAACAACATACTTCTAAATAACACATGGTCAGAGAAGTCTCAACAGGAACTTAAAAACATTTTGAACAAATGAAACTAAAAATACAACCTATCAAAACGTGTGGAATGTAGTAAAAGCAGTGCTTAAAGGGAAATTTATAACATTGAACGCATGTATTTAAAAAGAAGAAAACTCTAAAATTAGTAATCTAAGCTTTCACCTTAGGAAACCATAAAATTTTTTAAAAAGTAAATACAAAGTAAGTGGGAAAAAAAAGAAATAATAAAAATCAATACAATTCAAAACAGAAAAGCAATAGAGAAAATCAATAAAAACAAAAGCTGGTTCTTTGAAAAGACCAATAACATTGGTAGACTTCTAACCAGGGTAACCAAGAAAGTAGAAGACATAAGTCATTAATATTAAAAATGAAGAGGCCATCACTACTGATCTCACAGACATTAAAAGGATAATAAAAGCTATTACTAACAACTCTTTACCCACAGATTTTATCACTTACATGAAATGGACCTATTTCTTAAAAGATACAAGCTACCTAACTCACATAGGAAAAATTGATAGCCTAAACAGGTTCAATTTTTTAAATATACCTATTTTAAAAGTGAGATTTATTCCAGGTAAGCAAAGATGGTTAAACATTTAAAACTCGATTAATCTAATCCACCATATCAACAGGCTAGACAAGAAAAATCCTATGATCGTATCAATAGATGCATAAAAAGCATTTGACAAAATTTAACACCCATTCATTTGATGAAAAACTCTCAGCAAACTAGGAATAGAAGGAAACTCTCTAGTCTGATAAAGAGAGTATGCTGAATTATTCAAATGAGCCGATCCTAAACCTGCTTAGCCTGCCTTAGCCATTTTCCCGCAGAAACCACAGTAAAGCCTCTTGTTATATTTTCCTCCCTCTTTCTGCTTCCTGACCAACCTTAGCACTTCCCTGTGTGGTGCCTTCATGTGTGCTGTGCCTTCTCCTCTTGGGAATGATGAATGACAAACTATCTTTTCAATGACAGTCATCTCCTCATGTGCTATTCTCACCATATTCAAATAATAGTAAAAACCTCCATTTCTATTGCTTTTCCCTCAGCTTTATTAAGATGTAATTGATAAAATTTATATACTGCATATTTTCAGCGTACAATATTACACACACACATACACACACACTGGGAAATGACTAAATCAAGCAAATAAACATAGCCATCACCTCACATACTTATCTTTCTTGTGGTGAGAGCATTGAACATTTAAGAACTACTGTCTTAGCAATATTCAAATATTTAATACATTATTGTTAACTATAGTCATCATGCTGTAAATAGATCGCCAAAATTTGTTTATCCTATTTAACTGACACTTTTTACTCTTTGGCCAACCTCTCCATGTTTATTCCCCTCACCCCTACCATCAGGCTCTGGTGACCACCATTCTACTGTCTGCTTCTACTTCTCAACTATTTTAGATTCTACACAAAAGGGAGATCTTGCAGTATTTCTCCTTTTGTCCCTGGCTTATTTCACTCAGCATAACGTCCCCTAGTTTCATCCATGTTGTCACAAATAATAGAATTTCCTTATCTTTTAAGGGTGAATAGTATTCCATTGTGTGTGTTTGTGTGTGTGTGGTGTGTGTCACATTTTCTTTATCCATTCATCCATCAATGGACACTTCATTTGATTCCATATCTTGTCTACTGTGAATAATGCTTCAATAAACAAGGAAGTGAAGATGTGTCTTTGACATACTGGTTTTACCTCCCTTGGACATATGCCCAGAAACAGAATTATTGGATCATATTTAAAAATTTTTTAAAAACCTACATTTTAAAACAAAGATCTATATAAGGAAAACTACAAAACTCTGATAAAAAAATCAGTTCTAAAAAATTGAGAAATATTCCATGTTCATGGATAGGAAGACTCAATATCATCAAGATGTTAGTTCTTCCCAATTTAATATATAGATTCAATACGAACCCAATCAAAATCCCAACAAGTTACTTGTGGATATGAACAAACTGATCCCAAAGTTTACATGGAGAGGGAAAAGTCCTAGAATAGCCAAAACAATATTGAGAAAAGAAGTGTCAGTCAGAGGACTGGCATTACCTCACTTCAAGACCGTGTGGTATTATAAAAGAATAGACAAATTAATCAATAAACCAGAATAGAGAGCACATAAATAGACTCACATAAATGTAGCCAGCTGATCTTTGGCAAAGGAGCAAAGGTAATAAAATCGAGAAAATATAGTCTTTTCAAAAATGGTGTTGGAACAACTGTACATCTACATGCAAAAAATAAATAAATACATCTAGGCACTGATTTACACTTTTCACAAAAATTCACTCAAAATTAATCATATACCTAAATGTGAAATACAAAACTATAAAATCTCTAGAAAGCTATATTTGGGAGATAACTTAGGTAACATTGTGTTCAGCAGGACTTTTAGATACAACACCAAAAGTACAATCCATGAAATAAAATATTGATAAATTGGACATAACTAAAACTTCTCTGTGGAAGGCACTGTTAAGAGAATGAAAAGACAACCCACAGTCTGGGAGAAAATACATGCAAAACACGTCTCTGATAAAAGACTGTTATCCAAAATATAAAAAGAACTCTTAAAATTCAACAACAAGAAAACAACCCAATTAAACACGTGAACAAAAAAATCTGAAGCGATGAAAGAAGACATACAGTTAACAATCAGCATACAAAAAGATGCTCAACAGCATCTTAGGAAATTATAAAATAAAACAATAATTAGATACCACTGCCCACCTTTTAGAATGGCCAAAATTCAAACCACTGGCAACACCAAGTGCTGCCAAAGACATAGAGCAACAGAAATTCACTGCTGATAGGAATGCAAAATGGTACAACTCCTTGGAAGACAGTTTGACAGTTTCTTACAAAACTAAACATAATCTTAACTGTATGATCCAGCAATGGCACTCCTTAGTACTTTCCCAAATGAAATGAAAACTTACGTCTACACCAAAACCTTCACATGCATGTTTAGAGTGGCTGTATTCATCATTATCAACACTTGAAAAAAAACAAGATGTCCTTTAATACATGAATGGATAAACAATGTACGGTAGATCCATACAATGGAAAATTATTCAGCAATAAAATTGAAATGGGCTAATAAGCCACAAAAAGACATAGAGAAGCCTTAAACACATTTTGCAAAGTGAAAGAAGTCAACATGAAAAGGCTACATACTTAGGATTTCAGTTACAGGGGATTCTGAAAAAGGAGAAACTATAGAAACAGCAGAAAGCTTAGTGTTTGTCATGGGTTGAGAAGTGGGTGAGAGGTGGGATGGAATGAACAGGTGGACCACAGAGGATTTTTAGTGAAGCTATTCCGTATCATACTGTACTGGTGGATACATGACATTATACATTTCTCAAAACCTATAGAATATATAACACAAACAATGAACCCTAATGTAAACTATGGACTTTAATTAACACTAATACTTTAATGTTGGTTTATCAGTTGTAAAAAGTGTACCACACCAATGCAACATGTTAGTAATGGAGAAAACTGTAGGGTTGGAGAGGGAGTATATGGAAAATCTCTGTACTTTCTGCTCAACTTCCTATAAATGTAAAATTGTACAAAAATATAGTTTACTGATATTTAAACAAATGATAAGGTAATAAACTCAAATCTGAATAACAATCGAATTGCTAATCACACATAAATAATAACGTATTTGTTCCAGTGGCCTGAGAAGATGGTGTCGTGGTTCCACATGATCACCAGGCATCTATCGCCTTAGGGAGGCCCAATTTCTCCCCAAATCCACTCCTGCCACTCTTCCACACGAGTCCTAAGTGAGCTGCATCTCCAAGCAACTCCTTCTCTCCACCATTAGCCCCAGGAGCTGTGTGGAATTGTTCACTTCTGGTCCCTTGTCAGACAGGGACTCAGAAGTCAGCCATTGCAAAGCGTTGGTCTGTTAGCTGCCCAGGCAAGATATGGGATCCATCTCTTTCCAGGCTGCCCTCACCCAAGCACATGCGAGGGGTCCTCTGTTGGTGAGACCCAGTGTCCCTTCTCCTCAGTCTGAATCCTCTGATGTGTTTATAGCAGTTTTCTTCAGCCAGTGAGTGAAGTGGAGCTGCCACTCCTGCCGCACTCTGCAATCCCTGAGTGCACCCTCATGCCCTCAGTGTTGCATGCGTCCTTGCCCTGCCCCAGCCCTCCTACCTCCCCAAACCTTTGACTGTGACCTATGGGATCCAGCTTCATAGGACCACGGAACAGCACTCCCAACTCTTTGCCAGTGACCCTCCCTGTAGGTGTCCTATTCCACACAGAGATCAGGCATCCCTATCACCTCAGATACCTCCGGGTCAGAAAGTAGAGTTCAGATGCTTCTTACTTCCCTCACCCTTCCATTCAATTGTAAAACCATCAAAAGAACACATAAAAATAAAAATAAACCTTGCTCTTTTAAAACTGCACATGCTGCTCCTCCTTGCTGAACTCTGGTTCACCCTCCCCACTGACTAACCACTCTGGCACCTGGCTTGCAGCTTTTCCTACTCCCAAGCTCTGCCAATAGTTGAATTTGACATTTTGATTTTCACGAAGGGCTAATCTCAAAACCCATTTTCCTCCACTGCTATCAGGTGTCCATCACATAACTGCACTCTGGACCTTGTCATTTCTTGTAACGGTGCCAACTCCAAAAATCATTAACTCAGACACTGCTCGCCTACAATCGCTGTCTTTCCAGCCTGCTTGGCAACTCCTCCCTGAGTAGTGAAGTTTTATCTCCTCTCCACTTTCCCTCCTCTATCCATGATCATTTTCTTCCTTTACCTACTTTATCCAGCCTGTATTCCACAATCATCGTCCAGTGGCACAGTTGCCTTAATTCCTCGTGACTTTCTGCTTCTATGCTTGCCCCTGAGAACCAACTGCTGCTGAAGAAGATCACACCACAGTGGTAACTGATTTTATTGTGAATTTTTAAATACTTCATGTGGGCCTTTCATGACATGGGAAAACCTACTAGATTCCTCTACTCAATTTATTCTCCCAACACGTCACAGTGTTTCATAGTTGCTCTGCTTTTTTCAAAAGATGAAAGTCATCAATCTTCTTCCATCCCAGCCTCTTTCTCAGCAGTTGATGAATTATTTCTATTTGCAGAGAAGAAGTTATCAGGTGAGACAGCCTCGCCTTCCTAACTGAGCTACATCTCACACACCCCGGTTTCCCCGCTTTGGTTAACAGTAGGAATGCTGCCCTTTCTCCTACCTGGGGCCAGAACTCCCCTGGCCATTTGTTCCATGACTTCCTAGTTTCTCAGGATCCCAGTACACCTTTATAGTGATTATGTGTGATTATGCATAGTAATCTAATCTCATCTCTGCACATTCAACCTCTTCATCCCAAGTAGATGCATTCCTTCTGCTGGCCTGAATTAGCCATTTCCTACTTTGATAGGATCCTTCCCATTGTTTTTTTATAAGTTCCTGACACTTTTTTTAAGTGCACTCAAATGTGACCCTCACTGTACCTTACACAGTATCATATCTCCCTTTGGCCTTTCATAAATGTCTTTAAGAATTATTTAGAATATCCAGATGGAGTAATAAATTCATGTTTTGATCCACCCCCTCTTCTAACATCAGTGATAAATAAAATATAAAAAGAGAAAACCAAAACAAAATAGCCTATTTCAATAACAAAAACAATAAGAACAAACCATAAAAACAGACATTTATATGCCTGAACACATTAAAATTTAACACATATGTTCAAAGAAAGACAACAAAACAAACTGAGGAATAAGGCACAGATTGGAAAAATATACTTGTAATGCACATTCCTGACAAAAGATTAGAGTCCAGCATACATAAAGAATTCCCACAGGTCAATAAGGAAAATAACAAAAATCTCCAGAGAAGAACAGGCAAAAAGATGATAAAGCAATTCAGGAGAGGAAAGCAAGTTGCCAGGAAGTAGCATAAAGATGCTCAACTTTGGCCGGGCG
>NW_012102821.1:2310875-2341408 GCF_000951045.1 Mandrillus leucophaeus
AAAAAAAAGCTGGTTGTGGTGGCACACACCTGTGGTCCCAACTACTCAGGAGGCTGAGGCCGAAAGATTGCTTGAGCCTGGGAGGCAGAGGTTGCAGTGAGCCAAGATTGCCCCACTGCACTCCAGCCTGGGTCACAGAGTGAAAACTCATCTCAAAGAAAACAAAAGTAAGGAAAAACAAAATAAAGTCAAAGTGAAATACCTTTTCCCATCCCTCTGAAAGGTCAAGTTAGAAAGTCTGACACCACCAAGTGGAGAGGATGAGAATGTGAAGGTAACAGAAAGTCATATGCTGTGGGTGGTACTGTGAGAGCCACCAGCACTCTCTGGGAAAACTCCAGGTGTGTGGCCTCCCGTCACAACATTCCCATTCCCAGGAATAGTTGGACACAGGCATGCAAGGGGGCACACACAGGAATGTTCAATGCAACTCTGTTTGTAATTTTTAAAACTTGGATAGAGTTTAAACATCCATCAATGGAAGTTGCTAAATTAAGGCGTATTTATACTATAATTAAACCTGAGCTGTATCTCCAGTGGATATGTCAATAAATTTCTAAAATATAATACTGAGCTTTAAAAAGGGAGTTGCAGGAAGAAAGACGATATATAATACCATTTCTATTCAGATTGCAGACCTGCAAAGCAATAGTATGTTATTTATACAAACATACAAATGTATTGCTAGGATTAAATATAATACACAGAAGTGAAAGACACCAAACTAACAATAATAGTTATCTCTGGAAGGTAGGAGGTGGGACTGAGAAGGAATATACAGGGAAAGTCAAATCGCTCTGTATATTTTTTAGCAAATGTGATGAAATATTAAGAATTGATAAAGCTAGGTGGCAGGTGCATAGGTGATCATTAGACATTATTTTCTAATTATATATTTTATATTTTAAAAATACAGAAGTTATCAATAGTTTTTATATCCACGTTTTTGCCTAGGTCCCATCCCACTGCCCCTTCTAACTGGCTTCCAGAAGCATCACTCCACCAAAACTAACAATGCCTCTGACTTCCTGTGTACATCAATGCACATTTTCAGTCTTGCTTGACCTAACAGAAATGGTCTCCTGGCTTTGATGACACAGCTTCTCATTTTTCTCTGCCTCACTGGTCTATCCTTCTTTCCTTCAGCAGCTTGCTGAAGGAGAGCAGGGATCCTCTTCTATCCTTGCTGCTCAAAGTTAGTTTTCAGAGAGAAACTTCTAGCATCACACTATGAGGAGCCATGGAGACTCCAGCCCCCCAACTCCCACCACCAGCAAAAATGGTAAACATTTTTTTTAAAAAACAACCATTTAAAGTCTCTGAAAATGGTCCCAAGAGCATATGGCAAATGAAGAAATAAATGAAGAAAACCTTTAAAAATTTGGTAAGAATTGTGAGTCTGTGGTATTTAAATCGGAACTCACTCCCTTCTTCCCCTGTCCCAACTCCCAACTCACTGTGATAGAAATTCTACTCCAGACTGGTGCAGCCAAGAAAACACAGCTCCTCTCCTCCCAGCAGCTAGGAAGAAGGCTTTCTTACCAGGAGGGGCAGGATGCCAGCATTTCTCATTCTGCCTCCAACTAACTGTTACTGAGTCTCCAAGTTCCAGGTGAGTATGGCCAAAAGGTGCAGACTCCCCCTTCTTCTGCCCAGCCCTCACCCATAAGACAGAGGCTCTACCTTGAGAATACCAGGGCCTGGGCTGCCTTTGTGCTAGCTCATAAGGCACTGGTTCTTTGCCAGGAGAGCCAAGCCAAGAAGACATGAATCTACTGCCTGCTACCTCCACCAAGCACTCAGCTCCTGTAGTGAAAATATCACTCAGAAAGAACTGCACTGTTGTCCTCATTCTCAGCTACAGATCCCTGGCTCAGAAGTTTTGCCTAAGGAGAGAAACGGGCCATAAACCTGTAGCTACTAATCCCTTCCCAAAGAAATTGACTCCATTTGCAACAGAGAAGTTCAAGCCTAAGGGCACTCTCAAAAATAGTGGAAGTCATCATGAAAGCCAACTAAGAGGAGATAGATTGATTGAAAGTTCAGATCAATTGAAAATACACAAGAAACTGAAGGTCAGCTAGTTTGCCCAAGAGAATCCAGAAAAGAGATAGCTGGGAGGAGCTCGCCTGAAATCAGAACAAATATCATACACTGACCACAGAAATTATTCATTTAAAGAAGCGTAATATGATTGGTTTGATCTGTGGGACTATTGATGCCTCAGGGCATTGCTGAAAACAAAAGGGCAATCAGCCAGCAATTAATAGAGTACACCAGCTGGGTGTGGTCAGGACAAGCAACAGGCAAAAAGAATCCTGCCAAAACCAGTGCCCAAAGAAATGTGAGACACTGTAAAGCACAGCAACATATGCATAATGGATGTCACAGAATGACAGGAGAGAGAGAAAGGAGCATGACACACGTTCAGAAAAATCATGGCTGAAAACCTGCAAAATATATTAAAAGTTAGCCTCCCTCAGGGTTCAAGCCTAAACTCTCTCTGCTTCTCACTGTGTACTCTCTCTAAGTAACCTGAAATATCTGTGTGTAAGATATTAATGACTTGCCTGTTTGTGTCTCAGTTCAGACCTCTCTGAGCTCCAGATCTCTATATTTGACTCTTTATTTCACATCTCTTCTTGTGTGTCTCAAAAGCTAACCTCAAATTTAATGTCTCCTCTCTTTTCCATAGCCACCATCCCTTGCCGATGACCCAGTAGACTTTCATTCGGATCACCCCAATGACCTCCTCACTGTGCACTTGCAGCAACTTACTCGATGGTACACCTACACCCACTCTTGCTCTGCATCCCATTTGTTCACCTCCTGCAGCCAGAGTGTAACTGAGTCCAAAGCTTGTGCCATTCACCACATGATAGCCAACAAGTCAAGAGACAGGTATTGGGGCAAGAAGGTGACTTTATTTCAGAAAGCTAGCAAACCAAGAAGATGGTGGACTAATGTCCTATAGAAACATCTTAAAAGGCATGAATATCAAGCTTCTTTTTATATTAGGGGAAGGAGAATAAGGAGAGCATTGAAGTCAGGAGGCAACAGGTGACCACAGACATCTGGGCGTCGGCAGAGGTTTGAGAAGTTTGCAAAATGTCTTTGCACTTGATCAGGTCACAGTGCTTCTATAAGTCTTTAAACATGGTTACTGTTGTACACACCCTCCTTACCTTTTCAGGGGTAGTACTGGGAAGGGACTGTAATCATTCTTATAGTTAAACTATAAACTAAATACCTCTCACCGTTAGCTTGGCCTACTTTCAGGAATGAGTAAAAACAGTTTGCTAGTGAGGTTGGAAGCAAGATGGAGTCAGTTACGTTACCTTTCATTCTTACAAGACTGATGTTTTCCAAACACAATTTGGTTGCATCCAGACTCTATTCCTCATGGGGAATATTAACTCACTCTAATTAACATAAAATTCCTTCGCTTGGCCTACAAGGCCTGTGGTGTCTGGGGCCCTCTTCTAGTCTTATCTTACACTATGTTTATCACCAGGGGGTACACGCTGGCCTTGTCTCAGGCCTAAGTATCCAGCACGCTTTCTCTACCACTGGATCTCTGTATACACCGTCCCTTCTGCCTGGAACACTTCTTTGTATCTCTTAACCTTGTGACTGTTACGCTTCCCAGAGTAGATCAAATGTCTAGTCTTCAGGGTAACCTTCCTTGATCCTCAAGCTAGGCAAATTCCCCTACAATGCATTCTCCATACATTATGTTTTTCATCCTCATACCCTGAGTTGCAGTGTTAGTTGTATTTGTGTGATTGATTCATGTCTCTCTCTGGTGTGTGTGTGTATGTGTGTGTGTGTGTATATGTGTGTGTGTGTGTATTCCAGAGGTCAATGATGGCAAAATTTTTGTCTGTTCTGCTCATCATGTCTAGCACACTGCTCAACAATAATTTGTTAGATGGACTCAATTTATTGAGAATGGCAATGGATTGAATTCTTGTGTACCCTCGAAATTGATATGTTGAAATTCTAATGCCCAAGGTGATGGTATTATGAGGTGGGGGCTTTGAGAGGTGATCAGGTCATGGGAATGGAGTCTCATGAATGGGATTAGTGCCTTATGAAAAGGACAGGACCTTGGGCTAGGCACAGTGGCTCATGCCTATAATCCCAGTACTTTGGGAGGCTGAGGTGCAAGGGTTGCTTTAGGCTAGGAGTTTCACACCAGCCTGCAAAACAAAGTAAGACCCCCTCTGTACAAAAAGAATTAAAAACTTAGCCAGGCATGGTGGTGCACACCTGCAGTCCCACCTACTCATTGGGGGTGGGGAGGCTGAGGCATGAGATCACTTGAGTGATCGCTATGATGTCACCACTGCACTCCAGCCTAGGTGTCAGAGCAAGACATTGTCTCTAAATAAATAAGTACAATGTTTTAAAAACAGGGCAGGCCTCAGAGAGTTCTCTTGACTTCTTCCCACCATGAAGGTACAATGAGGAATTGGCAGTCTGCAACCCTGGAGAGGGCCCTCACCAGAACCCGGCCATGCTGGCACCCGGATCTCAGCCTTCCAGCCTCCAGAACTGTGAGAAATGAATTTCTGTTACCTATAAGCCACCCAGTCTGTGGTACTTTGTTATAGCATTCGAAACTGACTAAGACAACGATCTACTCTGAGCCATTTACAATGGAAACAAAATCCCTGTCTTTATCTTGCATTGATTGGCACAAAATGGAAACTATATAATTAGATTTCAAGTGGCTTGAAATTACATTATTTTCCAAGCATCTTTCTATCAATAATTATTATTGGGCAAATTCTCCCTCCTAATAAAATATATTGGAACTATAGCCGATTTGTGTAAGACTTATAATATTAAAATAATTCCAACCATCTGTGTCCCCTACAGAAGTCAACAAAAGGAATTAAGTTTAATAAATATTGCTCGGAAGTCTGCATGAGTCTGTTCAGTAGGTGCAAAATGTTCTCTATCAGAGCACCAAATAGATTTATATAGAGATTATTGGAAGAAGACATGTAAGGCTTTAGTCTAACCTAAGTTATAAGTGTATGATTTCAAATCTTTATTAGGTTTGCTATTTCAGTAGATGAGGATTAATACGTGGAAGGAAGAATGGAATGTCTCACAGAAGTTTCATTTCTTTAAAATTCTGCTCCCTGGTAGCTCATTTAAAAGTTGGAAATAGTGTGAAATCATGTTTCTCATGAGCAAAAAACAGTTTCTGAAATTGCCGTCAGGTTTCCCCTCTTCCTACAGTCTAAGACTGATATTGGTTAAGATGAAAATATATCCATCGTCTTTCACTAAGTTTTACTGTGGAAGCACGCAATCCCAAACTTGCAGGGTCATACAACAAAGCTTCACAGTCGGCTGCAAAAGAGAGGCACCTCTGCTCCTCTCCCCAGTGTCTTCTTCATCCCAGCCTGCATGTAGAAGGAGCTGGTCCATCTGTACTTCATCTCACTGCATAGGGGTGAGGTCAAAGGCAGCCCAACTATACTCCTAAAGCGTCCACATGGATGTATTGTGGGTCCTGCCATCTCATAAGACTCATGGCTAAGGCCAATGACAATGGAAGGGAAGCCACTCTCCACAGCAGGCACTCAGAAGGCACACAGTTCTGGGCAGGACACCTGATCTTTTTATGGGGAAAGCAGAAACCAATAAAGCCACACCCATCGCTTGCTTATTGTCAATGGCTGCTTTCCAGATACAAGGTAGAGTTGCAGCAACAGAGATGTAGGGCTTGCAAAGCCTACAATCTTTTCTAGCTAGCCATTTATAGAAAAAGTTTGCAGCCCTGATCTAGAACGTAAACCAACAAAAGGCAAAACATAGTAATAATAGAAGCAGACAGGTTCTGGTTTGATTTTTTTAATTATTATTCTCCATAGACAATGTACCCCCACCTCCCAAACTCCACCCTCGCCACTACTCCCCATTACTAACTAAATCTAGGGTGGGCATTCCTACTGTCCCACCCTTGGCATGCCACTGTTAATCATCGTTACATTTTTTATTTTTATGAAATTTGAATCCTCTTATAGATCATATATTATTTAAAAGGATTTCTTTTTTCTTCTTTGTGCCAAAAAGTTATTAATATATACATAATTATGTAGTCTGGACAAAGCCATTTTATTCCATTTATAATTTTTCTTCTGAATTGAAAAAAGATGTTATACGTAATTCAGCTTTCTGTCCAGTACACTTACTTAGATATAGATGCTTCTAAGGGACAGTTTGAGAAAAATGTGTATTCCCCTTGCTGCTTCAGAATGACTGAGATCAGCAAGGAATCCATTTAAGCACAGAACACTTTCCTGATGGATGTCAGGCTACATTAAATTCAAACCATAAAATGGTTAGCAACTGCTGCTCATCCATAAATAATTTGCTTCTTAGGTTCTACGCTCTCCCACACGTGTCCTCACCGACAATTACAGCAGATCCCCCCCATCTGCATTGTGGGATTCAGCAATGTTCAGAAGAAAAACAACACAGTAAATAAACAACAGTAAAACAAGATACAAATAAAAAATACAGTGTAAGAATTATTTACACGGCATTTATACTGCATTAAGTATTATAGGTAATCTAGAGACGGCTTAAAGTGTATAGGAGGGTGTGCATAGGTGATGCTCAAATGCTGTGCCATTTTATACCAGGGACTTGAGTATCTTTGAATTTTGGTATTTGATGGAGGTCCTAGAATCAATCCCCTGTGAATACCGAGGGATGACTGTATATTACAATGGATCTCATTTTACGTAACTAGTCCTCACGTTAGTTTCTTCTGATTTCCCTCCACTTTCTCTCTGATACCTCCACATAACCCTGTTGCTCCCTGTGGTACAATATTGTACTGACTTTTGGGGGAGATAGAGGGCAATAAACAATGGAGGAATTTTTGTATCATCATGGCCACAGAAGTGAAGCCATCAATATTTGAGTTTTTTTAATGAACCCATTTGTTTAGATCTTCACCATTCCTTGCAATATGACCTTAGGAAAAGCAGGTCATAGGAAACCATTTTAATTAGTTTCTGAGTACATGCCATTGTATAATGCAAATTAAAATAAGATAATCTTATGTAAAGCAATTAATTGTTTTGTAAATGAAATGTTTGTGAATGAACTCTGAAAAACTGGTGGTAATATTAGAAACAATAACGGACACAATAGTCTTCCATACATAGAGTGGTAATATTTTCTTTTCTTTCTCTCACAGTAGTTGAAAATACTCATAAACAAAAATTGAGACCTCACCTCCTTAAAAGTACCTGCTTATTCCTTGAGACCCTTGAGCCAAATATCTTCAAATTAACAAGTGATAACCTGAGTAATAGCCATGCCATGAGTGGAGAATATTACTAATTTAGATATATCAATGCCATTTTCTAAACTTTATGAAACACTCATATGTGCATACAACCCTGTACTGTACAACATACTTTATATTAATTTCTATTTTACTATTAGCATGGCTGCAAGGAATTTAATAAACTCAGCTGGTTCAAATTGATGGTAGTCTACATTTAAATTTCTTATTATAAAAATTTTCAAACAGAAAGCAAAATTAGAAAGAGTAGTAAGATGAAACTCCTCATTACCCTGACTTTTTAAAAAATTTCTAATGCTTGATTTATCTGAGTAGAGTCATGTACAATCAAAATAATTGCCCATTCTAATACATTTTGCAAGTGTGATTACTTACCTTATTCCAGACATCCTGTTTGAAGACTATCCTCTATGACTGGAAGCGAGCAATAATACAATGGACCTGAATTGGGCTCCCCTAAAGGGAACTTAGTGCCAGTTGGTCATGACTCTAGGGCTCCAGTTGAGGCTAAACTTCATAAACTTGAGTTTATGAAGATCTATTCACCTTAACTAACCTTTACTTATCATTTCTTTAATACAGTAGTCTTTCAAAAATTGATCTCATTAAAGCATATACATTCCATATTTTACAGCTCATGCAGTGTCTTATCACATCAAATTATCTCTTCATTCATTCAACATGTATGCACTAAGTATGGACTATGTGTGATATGATTTGGCTCTGTGTCCCCACCCAAATCTCATGTCAAATTGTAATACCCAGTGTGGGGGGAGGAACCTGACGGGAGGTCATTGGATCATGGGGGCAGACTTCTCCCTTGCTGTTCTTGTGATAGTGATGGAGTTCTCATGAGATCTGATTGTTTGAAAGTGTATAGCACTTCCCCCTTTTCTCTCTCTCTCCTGCTGCCATGTAAAGATGGCTTGCTTCCCCTTTGCTTTCTGCCACGACTGTAAGTTTCCTGAGCCCTCCGCAGCCATGCCTCCTGTACAGCCTGCAGAACTGTGAGTCAATTAAATCTCCTTTCTTTATAAACGACCTTGCCTCAGGTAATTATACACAGCAGTGTGAGAACAAACTAATACAATGTGCTAGACACTATTTAAGCCACTAAAACTAAAGCACACATGGGAGAAATACTTGAGTGAAATGCTACTCAGTATTTTTAAAGCATCAACATCAAATGCTGATATACCATGACTCTTGAAAGATTCTCATTCACCAAACTGCATTAACTTTAGGCCTGTTAAATTATTTTCTCACCAGTGAGCCCACTTTCTTCAAGACTTCTGAATTTATTGTCTGTTCTTAATTGGATTTAGTTACAATATTTCATGTTTTACAGATTTGTGATATTACAATTAAAAAGTCCACTTTACAAAAGTTCAATGTCATTGTTTTATCACCAAGGAATATGCAAGAGGTATGTATCTATAATTTTCTCTTAAAAACTTTCTCAAAATAATTTAAATTTAAATATATCATTATACAAAATAGACATTATTGAATTATTTCACCAAAATGTGTGATGTCATAAATAATTATGGGCATCCTTGATTGAATATTTTATTCACTTCATGAAGAGGATAACCATATAAGTTGTTCTCTAAATAAGGACATTTACGAATGAGAAAGAGGGTGCCATTAATAGTTACACCAGGAAAACAGAAGTAAGTCAGATCTTACCTGGGCACATGATTTTTATGAGTCACTTTAAGTAGTCTTATTTCTAAATGGTTCTTTCCCAAACTTAAACCCCTACCAAAGGCCTCGTGTCTAAGTTTTAGGATTGTACACCGATCTTCCCACTTGTATCTCATGTGGATGTCTCATAGGCATCTCGAATTTAGCATTTCCAAAATCAAACTCCTCATATGGCACCCAAACCAGCTTCTGCTGCAGGCTTCCCCATTTGGTGAGTAGTAATGCCAACCTTACAATTGTTCAGGACCGAATTACTGGTGTCAGGTGGATTCTCCGGCCTGCAATCCCCACGGAGTCTTAGGCTCTTATGTGTGCATCCTCCGGGGCTTTTAAAAGTGATGATTAAGAAGGTTCCACTTGGAGGCTGGCAGCATGCAGAGCTCCATGATGTCATGCCCAGTAATAAAAGCATAACTAGTAGAAACTATTTTTTAAAAAGCATCTAAAACCTTTGGAAACTGTCCTAAGGAATAATTTAGCTAAAGAATTATTATCCAAGAATAATTTATTCAAATCTATTAAACTCAAGCAAAATAGTGAAAGTCTGTAGCTCTTGAGCCACTAACTGCTCTCTCTTTCTCCTGCTACACAGCTTGACAGGAGCTCCGCTCCACGTAAGTGTGACAAAGAAGAGGGCCCTTTAGTCCTGATTTCCCAGACAACTGCTACAGTGTCTTCCCAGGATGGGCAGGCTGCCACCATTTCTCATATCCTCCAACCCAACCTGCAGAGACTAAATTCTGGTGAGTGTGGCCAAGAAATCCAAAGTTATACTCTAAAAACCTACAAAACATTGTTTAAAAAATTACAGAAAATCAAAATAAATGGGAAATACCACACATAAGTGAATCAGGAGATTTGGCATGAGTATGGTGATAGAGTTTGGACGTTTGTCCCCTCCAAATCTCATGCTGGAATGTGATCTCCAGTGTCGGAGGTGGAGCCCGGTGGAAGGTGTTTGAGTCATGGAGTGGATCTCTCATGAATGGCTTGGTGCCGTCCTTGTGATAATGAGTTTTTGCTCTGAGTTCTTGCAAGATCTGGTGGATTAGATGTGTGGCGCCTCACCCCTCTCTCTCCCTTGCTCCCACTCTCACCATGTGATGTACCTGCCCTACCATGATTGTAAGCTTCCTAAGGCCCTCATCAGAAGCCAATCAGATGCTGGTGCCATGCTTGTACAGCCTGCACAACTGTGATCCAATTAAATCCCTTTTCTTTATAAATTACCCAGTCTCCGGTATTCCTTCACAGTAATGAAAAAATGAACTAACACAGAAAATTACTACTGAGGAGTGGGGCGTTGCTCTCAAGATACCCGAAAATGTGGAAGCAGCTTTGGAACTGGGTAACAGGCAGAGGTTGGAAGAGTTTAGAGGACCCAGAAGAAGGTGGGAAGATGAGGGAATACTTGGAACTTCTTAGAGATTGGTGAAATGGTTGTGACCAAAATGCTGACAGACATATGAACAGCGAAGGCTATGCTGATGAATTCTCAGATGGAAATGCAGAAGTTATTAGAAATTAGAGTAAAGGTCACCCCTGTTACATCCTAGCAAAGAGCTTGGCTGCATTATGTCCACGTTCCAGAGATCTGTGGAAGTTTGAACTTAAAAGTGATGGCCTAGGGTATTTAATGGAAGAAATTTCTAAACAGCAAAGCATTCAAGATCTGGCTGGACTGCTTCTAACAACCTATGATCAAACACAGAAGCAAAGAAATGACTTACAGTTGGAAGCAGAGCATAAAAGTTCAGCCGAGCCATGTGGCACAGAAAGAAAAAGCATGTTCAGAAGAGGAAGGTAAGCAGGCTGTGTAGCAACCATTTGCTAAAGAGATTTGCTTGACTAAAAGAGAACCAAGTGCTAATATCCAAAACAATGGGGAAAGGCTGTGGAAGCATTTCAAAGATCTTAGAGACAGCACCTTAAATCACAGGCCCAGAGGCCTAGGCAGAAAGAATGGTTTCAGGGGCCAGGTGGGGGACCCTGTTGGCCTGCTCAGTCTCAGGACACTGTTCCCTGAATCCCAGCTGCTCCAACTACAGCTGAAGCTCAAAGGGCCTCAAGTACAGTTTGGGCCTCTGCTCTGGAGGGCACAAGTCATAAGCCTTGGTGGCTTCCACATGGTGTTAAGCCTACAAGTCCACAGAATACAAGCATGAAGGAAGCTTGGTAGCTTCCCCCTAGATTTCAGAGGATGTATGAAAAATCCTGGGTGCCCAGGCAAAAGCCAGCCATAGGTGAAACCCCCACAGAGAGCCTCTAGTAAGGCAGTGATGAGGGGAAATGTGGGGTTGGAGCCCTCACACAGAGTCCCTACTGGGACGCTGCCTAATGTAGCTGTGAGAAGAGGGCCACTGTCTTCTAAACCCCAGAATAGTAGATCCACCAACAGCTTGCACCTGGAAAAGCCAAGGCACTCAACACCAGCCTGTGAGAGCAACCACAGGGGCTGAGCCCTGCAAAGCCTCAGGGACAGGGCTGCCCAAGGCCTTAGGAGCCCACTTCTAACACTACCGTGCTCTGGATGTGGGATGTGAAGTCAAAGGAGATTATTTTGTAGCTTTAAGATTTGATGACTGCCCTGCTGGGTTTCAAACTTGCATGGGACTTGTAGCCCCTTTCTTTAGGTGAATTTTTCTTCCCTTTTGGAACAGGAATCTTTACCCAATGCTGGTACCTACCTTGTATCTTGGAAGAAAATAACTTGTTTTGGTTTTATAGGCTCATAGCAGGGGAAAAAACTCATCTCCAGATGAGACTTGGGAATTGGGACTTTTGAATTAAAACTGAAATGAATTAAGACTTTGGGGAACGATTGATAAGGCATGATTATATATTGCAATGTGAGAAGGACATGAGATTTGGCAGGGGCAGGGGTGGAATGATATACTTTGGATGTTTGTCCCCTCCAAATGTAATATTGAAACGTAATCTCCAGTGTTGGAGGTGCGGCCTGGTGGGAGATGCTTGGGTCACGGGAGTGGATCCCTCATGAATGTCTGGTGTTGTCCTTGTGATCACAAGGAATTACTGCTCTGAGTTCATGGGAGCACTGGTTGTTTAAAACAGTGTGGCACCTCACCTCTCTCTCTCTCTCTCTTTTTCTCTCTCTTTCTCGTTCCCTCTCTCACATGTGACCTACCTGGCCCTGCTTCACCTTTCACCATGATGGTAAGCTTCCTTAGGTCCTCACCAGAAGCCAAGATGCTGCCATGCTTGTACACCCTGCAGAACCATGAGCAAATTAAAACTTTTGTCTTTATAAATTACCTAGTCTCAGATGTTCCTTTATAGTAATGTAAAAATGGACTAACAGATGACAATACTTCTCAAATTGATCTATAGACTCAAGGCAGTATCTATAAGAGTCCTAGGGAGCTTCTTGATAGAAATTAACAAGCCAGTGTTAAAATTCATGTGGAATTTCATGGGTGCCAGAATGGCAAACACACTCTTGCAAAAGAAGAACAAAATAGAACAATGTATACTTCCCAATTCCGAAACTTAGAATAAAGCAACAGTGATCAAGACTGTGTAGTATTGGCATGATAATAGACATGTAGATCAGTGAAATAGAATTGGAAGTCTAGAATAAACCCATACACCTATGGTTAACTGATTTTTGAGGGTGCCAAGGCCATTCAATTGGGAAGAAACAGTCTTTTCAACAAATGCACTGAGTCATTTGTATAGCCACCTGCAGAACATATTTGGAGATTTACTTTACACAATATGCAAAACTTAACTTAAAATGGCTCAAAGATCTAAATGTAAGAGCCAAACCTATAAAACTCTCAAAAGAAAATAGGGGAAAATCTTCGTGACACTGAATTTGGCAATAATTTTTTGGATATGATGCTACAAGCACAGGCAACAAAATATAAAATAGATAAATTGGACTTCATCAATGGAAAACTTATTACCTGAAAGGATAACATCAAAAAAAATAAAAAGACAATTCACAAAATGAGAGAAAATATTTGCAAACCATATATCTGATCAGGGAATTGTATCTGGAGTGTATGTAGAATTCAAAACAACAACTCAACAATAAAGATATTATTAAATATTATAAGATAGACTCATATAAATATTTTTTAAAATCTATAATAAAAAGAAAAAAACAGATTTAAAATGGGCAAAGGACCTGGATATACATTTCTTCAAGGAAGACACACAATAGCCAATAAGCATATAAAAAGATGTTCAACATCATTAGTCATCACGGAAACGCAAGTCAAAACCACAGTAAGATATCACTTCACTAACACTAGGATGGCTACAATAAAAAAGTCAGATAATTACAAATGTTAGTAAGATTATGGGAAAATTGGAGCCCTCAGCACTGCTAGTGAGAATGTAAAATCACAAAGTTGCTTTGGAAAACAATCTGGTAGTTTATCAAAAGATTAAGTAAAAAGTCACCATACAACCCAGCAATTTCACTCCCAGTCACGTATCCAAAGAAAGAATTGATAGCATATGTCCACACAGAAGTTTGTACATGAATGTTTATAACAATATTACTGAAACAGCCAAAAGCTGAAAACAAGTTGTGCCCATCAACAGGTGAACAGATAAACAAAATGTGCTATATCCATACAATGAAATACGATTTGGTCAAAAATAAGAAGTAACTACTGATATAGGCTACAATATGGATGAACCTTGAAAATGGTATGCTAAGTGAGAGAAGCTGGTTGTAAAACATGACATACTATATGATTCCATTCACGTAGAAGTCCCTAGTAAGGAGATCTACAGAGACAAAAAGGAATTGGTGTTGCTCAGGGCTGAGATGGGGAGTATAGGGTGGTGATACCTAAAGGTCAAGGGGTTTCCCTTTGAGGTGATGAAAATGTTCTAAAAATTGACTGAGGTGATGGTTGTATATGTCTGTGAATATACTAAAAACCATTGAACTGTATGCTTTACTTGAATTGTATGGTACACGAATTCTACCTCAAGCTGTTAAAAAAGAATAAAAAGAATATTATGAAATCCTGTGTCAATAAATTTGACAAATTCCTTGAAAGATAAAAACTATCAAATCTAGCTCAGAAATAACTTGAATACTTCTGTATCTTTTAAAGATACTGGCTGGCATGGTGGCTCACATCTGTAATCCCAGCACTTTGGGAAGCCGAGGCAGGTGGATCACGAAGTCAGGAGGTCGAGACCACCATGGCTAACATGGTGAAACCCCCTCTCAACTAAAAATACAAAATATTAGCCAGGCATGGCGGTGGGCCCCTGTAGTCCCAGCTACTTGGGAGGTTGAGGCAAGAGAATGGCGTGAACCCAGGAGGTGGAGCTTGCAGTGAGCCAAGATTGCGCTACTGCATCCTGGGAAACAGTGTGAGACTCTGTCTCAAAAACCAATAATAATTAAAAAAAAAAAAAGAAACTGAATTTATAGTTAAAAACTTTCCAACAAAGTCAACTTTTGGTTCGTTTAATGGCTTCATTAAACCTATAGCTGTAATGCAACTCCACTCCATCCCAACAAGCTATTACATAGAAATTGACAAATTGCTTATAAAATGTATGTAGAAATACAAAAGAATTAGAGCATCAAAAGCAACCTTAAAATGAAAATTAAATTAGAGACATCTGATACTGAAAACTAAATATGTCACACCCTGCAGAAGCAGAGCTTCAATGGAATCCAATGATAGATGTATTTCTGTGTATATATACATACAAAACTACACGCCTACATACATATACACATCACATGTATATATACATTATATGTATGCACTTACATTGTATACATGAACACATTTACATTGCATACACACATTACACACATGCATATGTTCATACATACACACATGCATTACATACATACAAACTTACATTACATGCATACTTGCACATCCACTGCATACATGCAAACTTAATTATACACATAAGTGCATGCGTACACATTCCTGTTATATGCATACATACATACACACACTACATATACATCCAGAAGCCTGGGTTTTTTTCTTATTCCCACAGTGTCCTCCTCTTTTGACTGTCAATAACTCCCTTAAAGGCAGTGGATCACATATTATTATTAAATCATATTCTCCAGGATATTTACTTTGAATTCAAAGACCAAAAGGTAAATTAAAAATCCAAAACAATAAATCTGTAAGGGCGAAAAGGCAAGTAAACGCTCTTATTTTATGTTAGAACATCATCTCTTTCCTTTCTCACCTTCAATTTAAACCAAATCTGCTTCTAAGCCCAGCCAAGTTGCAAACACAAGTAAGGAAATGAAATTAGTACATTAGAACCTAAAAAGCCTCCAGCAATTTCAGTGGGCAGACTGTCAGCTTATTAACTGAGTTCTCATTTTATTTCTTGAAGTTTAATTTACTAGACTTAAAAACCTTTCGTTATAAAAATGAGGAAACTTCATGGGTACCTGCAGCCTTAAAACGTGCACATGATGTGTCTAGGAGGTATCTTTGAAGGGAAAATTAGGTTTTAAAATAGAAGCATGTAGCCCAATACACCAACAGTTCTCCCTCCTCAGCTCAAAGTGAGGCTATAGCAACATAGCAGAAAGGCCAAGGATATGAGAAACCCACTTCAAAACAATATTAATCATTCTTTTACTGAGCTGGTAATGATTTTATCTTGTAGCAAGGTTTGCAGGTGGTACACGGGGAAATTTGGAGTACGTATGCTTACGGCAATTACTAAATGCATGTAATCATTTATCACAAGAGGCATTATTTTATTTAAGACTCTTTAGTTTATGGCCACACCTTGTATCTGTCACTGTATGAGATGTGTTTTTATTTCAAAGCATTAACAAATTCAACCATAAATATTTCAACAGATCATTTAGTTCCAAGACTTTATAACAAATGCATTATTGCACTGGAATGATATTTTTGCCAAGACCACAATCAGGTCTCTTTTGTAATAGCCAGGAATTTATACTTGTCGCCAACTACTAAAAATAATTTTATTCTTGAGTAAAGATAAAGCTGCTATTATCAAAAGAGTCCTGTTGTTAAAAGTTACTTCTACCTCCTTGTAGGCTAACTAGTACAATACCTTACTTCAAGCAAGCATCCAGTGAATGTTTATTCATGGTGATCATTGCAGAAACCATCAGGATGTTTACAAATATTCAGTTCTCTCCTTGTGGGCACATGGTAGAATTGCATCTCTGGCCCCATTGAATAAATGGTAACATTACTTGTTTTGGTAAGAATGTGAGCAGTATCAACATTTGCCACTTTGAGGAGGAAGTGCTAAAGGCCATTCTCTTTTCCTACTACCATGGTGTCTAAGTAAGCAACTCCTCCAATGACCTGGGACCCAGAATATGGATAAAAACAGAGCAGAGCAAAGCCCAAATTTCCTGTGATGGACAGGCAGTGAGAGCGGGAAACAGACCTGTGTTGTTATAAACTACTAAGAGTCAGAAGTTGTTAGTGGCTGCAGCATAACCCAGCTTACCTTGGCTCATACAATCATTATCAGATGTAACCAGGAGCGCCTCATGCATTTGTTTGTATTAAACTAAACTACTCTACCCTACAAATATTTATCAAGCATGTACCCTGTGCTAGGTATTATTTATATTATGGTAAAAATAACTATGTGCCAAGTGTTTTATATGCACTAACTGATTTGATTCTTAACACATCCCTACAAAGTAAAGAACATTACTATCATCCCAATTTTTCAGATTATCTAGAGAGATTAGGTATCCTTGCTAAGGCCATACTCTCTGTGCCAAACCCACAGCAATATGGCAAAATACAGAAAGAGTTAACCCAAAGACTATAGCTGGACTGAAAACCAAGAAAACAGTTCTGTGAACCAAATCAAAAGACAACTGCCAGGTCATAAGAGGAAGGCCTCCTGGCCTTCAGGGTCACAAGAGATAGGTGAATAGGAACCTGGCTACTGCAGGGCAACAAGCACTAGAAGTTCTTTAGCAAGAAGGTATCTTGGAGCCAGCTCATGGATGGTGACTAAGAATTAAGCTGACCACTTCTGGGCCACCTTCTCTCTGGGGTTGGCAAAAATGTGAACTCGAGATGATGAGAAACTAAACCGAGCTACCTCTAGTTATTTTAAATAATATTCCCAATATCGTAATGGAACAGAAGTCCTTGAAATCCATCGTGATTTTTACTTAAGGCCAGGAGGCTTGAGGGGCTGACTGAGAGCAACAGCAAAACTAGAAAATTACCAGATAAGAAAAGAGACTCAGGGAAAAGCAAATAAATAATAGAACTGAACGAAAGCAAGAAAATCTCCAACTCAAAGGAGCTATTCTCTAAGAAAAAGTCAATAAAATTTTAAAAATAGGACTGTGAGTTCACGCCAGTGGAAATTAATGATTGAGCATTGTGTTCAATAAGTATAATTATGATATCTAAGATGATAAAAGCACAGCTTCCATTAACAAAAGAAAGTATAAAATAAATTCATAAAACATAAGATAGATAAGTACAAAAGAACAATTATAAATTTGGAAACTAAAAAAATTATCAAGGAAATAAGTAAATGCAGTTAATGGGATAAACTGTAAACTGGACACAGTAGGGAAAAGTTATTTAATTGGAATATGGCACTGATATGGTTTGGCTGTGTCCCCACCCAAATCTCATCTTGAATTGTAGCTCTCAGAATTCCCACGTGTTGTGGGAGGGACCCCATGTGTGTGAGATAATTGATTCATGGGAGCAGATCTTTCCCATGCTATTCTTGTGATAGTGAATAAGTCTCACAAGATCTGATGGTTTTAAAAAGGAGAGTTTCCCTACACAAGCTTTCTTCTCTTGTCTGCTGTCATATGAGACAGGCCTTTCACCTTCCGCCATGATTGTGAGGCCTCCCCAGCCATGTGGAACTGTGAGTCCATTAAACCCCTTTCTTTTGTAAATTACCCAGTCTTGGCTATGTCTTTATCAGCAGTGTGAAATGGACTAATAGAGGTACCAAGGGATTCACCCAGAATGCATCATATACAGACAAAGAGAAAAGAATGGACGGAAGAGCAGGGAGGATTTATGGAGGGCAGAGTGAGAGGCTCAAATATCTGTGTAACAGACATCCCAGAAGCAGTATTTATGGAGATCATAGTGAGGGTGTGGTCTGGCCAACCTCAAGCTGCCACTTCTAGCCATGAACCTGGTCCCTGGGCAGTCTGTGGGCTTCCTGGTAACAAAGGATGAGGGAAAATGGAGGAAATGAGCAATCGCTCCATTATAATCTTGGAAAGTCCTGACTTCCTGGTTGACCTCACAGGATGCCAAAGGCAAGCAATCCCAGCAGGTTAGCCACTTGCTCCCAGAGACAGCTTCATCCCTCTAACATGTATATGAAAAAATAGTGAGAAAACATCAGGCAAGAGGAAGTCTATAGTAAGCCAGAGGGCCAACCTCAGAAGCTGTTGTGAAAGCCCCACTCTGCAGATATAGCTACTTACTTTAGAGAACAATGAGTAAAGCTAAAGCAGCATCATGTTAAAATATATAGAAGGTTTGCAAGTTCAGACAACCAAACTGAAAAAGGAATACACTTTAGATTTTCAATGAGCAGAAGAATTTTTAAATCAAGAATCAACAGCTTGAGTGAGCAACAGCAAATCCTCTGATACCATCAGAAATTTGCCAGGTTCATTGAGAGCCCAGCATGGTAATTGAAGATGATATGTAGTATCTACAAGAAGTAGTAAAGATTATTTGAATGTTTTACACTTTTTTTCTCCAAGGATGCTTCTCTCCAGAAGAAAACACTACTAAAAAAGGCTCACATTTTTTAAATCAATTCAAACATGAAAAATGTTTGAGTGGGCTCAAGCTTGTTATCTCTTTTAGATGCTGAGAGGAGAGAAATGCAAAAGAAGATTATTAAAAGTCATCTTTCTAATATTAGATCACAGAAAACTAAATCAAAATCTGAAGACAAGTCCCAGACATGGCAAATCAGGTTGCTTCAGATCAACCACTGAGACTTATTTAAATATTTTCAATTTTTTATTTTTATTTTTAAATATTTTATGTTAAATATTTTGCAAAGGCTACATAGTGCATAACTTTTAAATGTTCTTTAATGTTTTTGAAATAAATGTATAAAGATAGAAAAGAAAAAACACACACAGTGTTCTATAGATCAGTGGGGTGACTATAGTTTATAATAATCTATTGTACATTTCAAAGTAACTAGAAGAGAATAATTCAATGTTTCTAGCATAAAGAAATGACAAATGTTTAAGGTGATGAATATCCCAAGTGCACTGATTTGATCTTTACAAATTATATGAAAGCATTAAATTATCACATGTACCCCCAAAACTGTGTACATCTATTATGCATCAATTTTTAAAATTGTAAAAAAAAAAAAAGGGCAACCAATTAGTGGTAGTCAGTCACTAGAAAGTGGTGCTATAAAAAGGTAGCAAAAGAAATTCTTAGGATGAAACTGTTCTGTATCCTGACTGTGGTGACGTCACAGGAATCTACAGGTGACAAAATTGCATGGAACAAAAAATACACACAGACATAAATGAGTGCATGTAAAACTGGTGAAATCTGAATAAGGTCAATGGATCCTATCAATGTCAGCCTCCTGGTTGTGAAATCATACTATAGTTACACAAGATGTTACCATGGGGGGGAAACTAGGTGAGGGGTATGTAGGATGTCTACGTGTTATTTCTTAAAACTGCACATCCATAATTAATTTAGAAAAATTAAGTCAATTCCATATATTAATTCTTAGAAATAAAATTAAAATTAAATCATACTTGGACACGCAGTGGTGAAACTGCAAAACATTTGCGAGGAGAGGAAAATCTAAAAGCCTACCAGAAGAAAAAGACACCTGCCCTACCATTTAAAAACAGTTAATTAATAGGAGACTTCCTCTCAGCAATTCTAGTGGCCAGGTGTTTTCAGGCATAATGTCTGATCTCAATTTAAAAATAACTAGAATTCCCAGAATAACTAGAAATAATCCAGCTTCTGGTCATAGTAAAGTAGCTTGATCAGACTAAGTCTCCTTCAGAAATAAAATACAGTTAAAACCAAACAAAATGACTATGGAAGGCACCTGGAGCCCAGGCTAATGCAAGCAGAAACTGGAGGGATGTCCAGCCTTGAAAGATGGAACCTAGAAGGGAACATGTATGAATCTGTGGCTTTTTGCCTATGGGTACCACCCGATACACGGGCACAGCTTTGAGGGTCAAAAAATTGTAGCTGTTCTGGCAAGAGGTACTAGAAGACAGAGTTAAGAGTCTGGCAGAACAGCTAGAAAAGTATAAGGAAAATCCTGGGAGAAAGCATACCCCAGAATCTACATGTAATTATCCTCCAAATCTCTGGCGACTACTAAACTTCAAATGTATGGGTGAGACCCCAGTAAGCCAACAGAAAGGGTAGCAGCTGGAACCTGGAAGAACTGAGCCAAGGCTTTGCTGACCATCACGAAGATACAATAGACAAAACTGAAAATATTAGTGTGAGTTTGGAGTATTGTATTATCTTTGTTTTTAGCATAATTTATTTTAATTGTTAAGTTCAGATAACTGAACCTTAATAATGGTTGTGCTTAACTACCGGCTTGCAAAATTCCTGAAAATTTAACAACTGGCTCCCATGAGCTGGTTCAAGCTGACTCTAGCACGTCACTGAAACCACCCCATTATTGGAGGGGCTGATTTTGTACTGTAACTTATCTAAACTAGAACCCTCTTTTTCAAATTTCCCTTCCATGTATGGCATCAGATTGGGGCTGGCTGTAAGAGAAATCTGGGCAGGATGTGGAAATCGACATGAAGCCACTGCCATGACTCTCAGAAGCTCAACATACGGCCCCAGCCCAGCAGTGGATTGTGCGCATTGTCACTGATGTGTTGGCTCAGCCTGTTGGCATGGGATTGCATGGGGTAGCAGCCTGGCCTGCAGCTCCCCCAGCACCTGCCAGATCATCTCTTTCAGTGCCCTCAGGCCGGACATGTATATAGTTCCAAGACGAGGAACCAGCTTTTTCTGCTGTTCAAACACATCTTCAAAGTTAAATTCCATGAGAGATAGACCAGGCTCCAGGGTGTCCTCTCGCTTATCTCCATGAGTTCCAGTCTGTCTCTGTCCTTCTCCACCTTATGTCCAGTGTGTGTTCCCAGCTGCCTGCTCTGCAGGCCCACAACAACCACTTCAGGACCTCAATAGCTGCAGAGGCAACCGTTTTCCTCAGACTTGTCCACTCTCCCCTGTGTAGTTCCGAATCACTGTCATCTTTCAGATCTCTACTTCTCCAGTTAAGCAAAGCTTCCCTGGCACCACAATAGGAATTGTGCAACTGTGTAAAAGTAACAAGCCCTACAAGCAATCTCATATTCTATAATACTCATGGTGGCTCTGCTTCCCTGATTGGACCCCATGCAGTGGGTCTTGACCATCATTTTTTTCTTTCTCTCTTTTTTTTTTAGACAAAGTCTCACTCTCTGTCACCCAGGCAGGAGTGCAGTGGTGCAATCTCAGCTCACTACAACCTCCGTCTCCCAGGTTCAAGCAATTCTCATGCCTCAGCCTCCTGAGTAGCTGGGACTACAGGCACACACCCCCATACCAGGCTAGTTTTTGTATTTTCAGTAGGATGGGTTTTCGCCATGTTGGCCAGGCTGATCTCAAACTCCTGACCTCAAGTGATCTGCCCGTCTCAGTCTCCCAAAGTTCTGGGATTACAGGTGTGAGCCACTGCGCCCAGCTTGACCATCATTTTTAAATGGAAGAAAATGGGATAGGATGGCATACATCAGTGATATGGTTTGGATATTTGTCCCCTCCAAATCTCATGTTGAAATGTGATCTGATCCCTGATGTTGGAAGTAAAGCCTGGTGGAAGGTGTTTGTGTCATGGGGATGTCTCCCTCATGAATGGCTTGGTGCCCTCCCCAGGGTAATGAGTGAGTTCTCACTCTACTAGTTCACATGGGAGCTGGTTTTTGTAGGAGCCTGGTACCTCCTCCTCTTTCTCTTGCTTCCTTTCTCACCATATGACATGCTTGTTCCTGTTTAACCTTCTGCCATGAGGAAAAGCTTCCTGAGGCCTCCCCAAAAGCCAAGTAGATGCTGGCACCATGTTTCTTGTACAGTCTGCAGAACTGTAAACCAAATAAACCTCTTTTCTTTATAAATTAATCAGTCTCATATATTCCTTTATAGCAATGTAAAATGGACTGACAGAGTTAAGATAGGACAGGATGGGGCACGATAACATAGGATAATGTCAATGCACCATAGAGAGTAAAGGTAACTATTATTTATGAAGATTTTGCTTCAAATTTTTAGATTTTCTAGGCCACCTGGGGTTTAATCCCAGGGATATCAACCCACATTCCAGCCTGTATAAATGATGGCCTCCAGAGCTGTGCAGTGTATAGCCTGTGTGTTTATTCAAATGACATCAGTCCTGATACAAAAAGCATTTCTATATGTAGTGGTGTCCTAGTTTGTTTTACACTACTATAGAATAGAACTACAGACTGGGTAATTTAGAATGAACAGAAACTCATGTTTCTGGAGTCTGGAAAGTCCAAGAGCAGGTGCTGGTATCTGACAAGAACCTTAGTGCTGCATCATCCCGTGGCAGAGGTGTGAGGGTGAGAGAGGGAAAGAAGAGGGCCAAACCTCATCCCTTTATCAGGAACCCACTCCAGGAATAATGGCATTAATCCATTCACAAGGGCCCTGCCTCACTTTAGGGTAAAGAAATTTAGGGGCATAAAACCCTGTATTCAAAGATCCCTTCTGATCTCTAACTATATACACCACTACATAACCCAGTTTTTGACCAGACATCAAAAAGGTCTGGTGAGAGGTCTTAGTCCTCTGAACCTAAACTCACATTGAGGAGAAAGACAGCTGTGTCCATACACAGCCAAAGAGACTTCATGGTTAGGCAAATACAAAGAAAAGCCCTCTTCTCAAATGGCATGTGGTTCCACAAGCATCAGGGCAAAAGGATCTCCAAGTTGGAGGTAAATACATAGGCAAATTGCTTTAAGGACAAGTCCTAGGGAAGAAGACATAAAGACAACAGAGGAATGGGCACTAACAAGGCTCAGAGGATGCCAGATTTTGTGAGATTGCAGGAGCAAGCAAAGATTTGACAAGTGAGGCACAGAGGTGAAGATATGCTAGTTCCCCTGACTGCCCATAAGCCTCAGGATTCTGAGGGACATGGTGCCCAACATTATTTTATTAATAAAAAATATCCCAACTCTTCCAAAGTCACTTCTGCTCTTCCCATCTTTTGCCTAGTCTCTGCTCTGCAGGCAGATATGTCCTGTTAAAAATTTAGCCAGATCCACTGGGCATCGGTGGTACACTGTAGTCTCACCTACTCATCATTCAGTAAATTATTTATCACTAGCTAGGCGCCAGGTCTCTGTTTATCTCTTTATCTAGATCAACAGTACTCCTAAGGCCAAAAGCCATAAGGGAGAAGATGTGTGGACATAACCAAAGAATTTCAAAATGTCTTCAAGACAAAATTATTTTCTAAAAATAAACAAATGTAAAAGTCAAGTGAAAACTGGAGAAACGGTATTTACAAGGAATCTAATGAAAACCTGATTTCCTTATGACATTAAAAAATTATCAAATCCATAACAAAAAATAAAACAAAAACCTAATAGAAATAAAATAAAATAAGCAATGACATGATAGGACACAATCCTAAACAGACAAATACATAAATAAATGACTTTAAATAAGTTCTTAGCAATTTCAACCTCACATTTTAAAATTCACCAACTATTTATTATAAGAGATCCTTTTCACCTATCCAAGTAAAAATTAGTAAAAATTGTTTTACCAGCTTGATCATACACAATGTTTGCAGTGCTGGAGGGAAAGGTGCCCTAATGCACTATTAGAGGTAAACAGGCACCACCTCTTTGGAATTTGGAATTTGTCAAAAACGTAAGCATTTTAAATGCAAGCAACCAATGACCCAGCTATTATCCTTTTTAAAATTTGTTTCACGGATAAACTCATTTCTTTAAATAACTGATTTAATAAGTGACCTTAGGGCACAGATTATTTGACAAGAATATGTATTGTCTACGTGAATTCAGAGGTTTTGGCACTGTGTAAGGCACACACGCGGCGTCTACAGATATGTGAATAAGTAGCTAAGGACATCAGACAGCTAAGGACAGAATCATTCCCTGCAATTCTTTCCTCCAGGTATTGTCAATGCGATGTAGGAGTATAAAACAAATAATGAGAGAGAATTCTAAAGCGAGAGGAAACAGAAAACTCAACGCTAACCCAAGGGGTTTGGTGGCTTTACCTCATCGTGACTCTAGATGGCAGCATCCGCTCACTTCCCCCAGCTGGGAAACTAGCGCCGGAAGCAGCCTGAATCCGAGTGAAATTGAACGTTTTCCATGTGGGAGAATCTGCCGGGCGCAAGCATCTGTTCAAGCCCCACGAGCGCTTAGGAGGGTTCTCCCCACTTCAATGAACTCTCAGAGGCAGACATCTGACCCCACTTTGGTCCATTTACTCCATACATATAAGCCAAGGTAACAAGGTAACAGCATTTGTTTCTTTTCACTTTGGTCCATTTACTCCATACATATAAGCCAAGGTAACAAGGTAACAGCATTTGTTTCTTTTCCTTTTTTCTTTTTTTTTTTTTTGGTGGAGGGGAGCTGTGATTTGTTTGGTTATGAGTTTATGAGCCAGAAAAATGCCAGATATGCCCTGAGTGCTTCCCAAGCTCAACCACGGATAGGCACCACCTTGGCCTGAGCTTCAGAAACACGCATCAGCAAAAACACCCGCAGATGTCCAAAGGGAGGCACCTCGGGACACATCCCAGGCAACAGCAGGGAGGCCCACTTCCTCCTGCCCTCCACGAGCAGCGCAGCACCTCTGGGGCCCACGGAGAGAGCAGGGTCTCCCTGCCACGCGTGGGGTGGAGGCGGTGCCGTGCCCGACTCCCCTAAGGTCCACCTAGACCCTCAGCTTTAAAACTTCATTCCCAGGTTAGGAGAAAAGCACTGGGAGGAGAAAACGGACAAGAAGGTCAAAATTCAGGTTACGGAAAAAGAGATAAATGAATCCTCACAGAAGCAATATAGACTAGAGACTTGAAAAGCCCAGGGTTATCCGAAAGAAATGAGATTTCCCCTAAGTATAAAACTTACGGCATGCAAATGAAACTGATTGAAGAAGTATGTGTGGGGAGGGGGGAGTGTCTATCTCTCTGTCTCTCTCAGTCTCTGTCTCTGATTTCTGTCTCTGTATCTCTGTCTCTCTGATCTCTGTCTCTATATCTCTCTGTCTCTCTGTCTCTTTCTGTGTCTCTGTATCTCCCTGTCTCTCTATCTCTCTGTCTCTGACCTGTCTCTGTATCTCAGTGTCTCTCTGTAGCTCTCTCTGTCTCTATCTTTCTGCCTCTCTGTCTCTCTCCCACACACGCACACACTCCAAACAAACTGTAGTGAAGGAGAGCTGGGTAAATTACTGCACACATGCTGAGGGAAAAGGCAGATTGATAGACGGGGTGGCTAAAAAGCAACCCTGCGATTGATTGCCAGCAAATCTGCCACTCCAGTTTCTCATCTCATCAGTGATAGGAAGGAACAGAAGGCTCCACTGCGGTGCTGGCTGTGGGTTTGCATGTTGCCCATCCCCAGGGACTGGACCCGGTGCTGTTCTGCAGAAGGTAATTGAAGAAACCCTACTAGGAATGAAGCAACTCCACAAGTGAAGGAAGGTAACAGGTGGAAAGGAATGCTTCTAAGCAGTTTTTATGCAGGCTTGTGAAAATGAAGCGTCTACAGAGGAAAAGGACACGTTTCACAGGCTCAAGGATTTGAGTTTAAGCTGCAATAGAGATGAGAAACAGATTAGGAATTTCCCTAGCAGTTCTTTCTACATAAATCGGTGTGAAGATCTGAAAAGCTTCGGTACTGACAGCAACTTCCAAACTGCTTCAAGCCGCTCACCGTCAAAATGAGGTGAATATCCAAAACATCTCCTCCCTGGAGAGAACTTCTGACAGGATTAGGGAAATGTAAGTCTAGCGACCAAACCAGGACGCGGTGGGCAGGCTCACGGCAGCATCCTCCACTCAGTGTGGCTTCCTTCCGGCCCCATCATCACCTGTGAGCTGTGGGCCTTGCAGCGGGATTGGGGCTTTCACCCAGTTTTCTTCCTTGAGTCTAAGTGAGGATTGCTCGGTAGACATTAGAATCCACAAGCATAAAAGGTAATGTCGCAGGGGCTGAGGAAGCCGCGAAAGAGCTTCTAGCAAAACAGCAGTTGCCTGAGGGGGTGGTGGGGGAGGGGGGGCGTTGGGCACTAAGATTACCAGAATTTAGCTTTAAGTATAACCCGGATAGGAGTAATTAAGCTTAATATTGCAGATACAGTATTTTAAAGAAAAAAGATGGACGTATGGCCCAACGAAGAATTTTTTCTGATTTGTGGATTTGTGAGTGAAAGTCTTTAAACAAGGAGAAGAGAAGGGGAGGAGAGGGGAGGGAAGGGGGGAGGGGAGAAGTGAGGGGAGGGGAGGAGAAGGGAGGGGAGGATATAAGGCGCGCTAATGAGTGGTTTCCTCTGTAGGCAGCTGGGGCCCCAACCCGCTGGGCCTCCTGGACAGTGTGGACACACCCCACAGCTGCCTCTCCTGAAGGCAAGGATGCTGGGCATGCTGGCTCTTGGTAGCTGCTTTAGTGGCTGCTCCTAGCGGTGTCAACTGCCCTGCACTTCTGGCATGTTACAAGCATGAAACAGAGCAAACAAAGCTCTTGGTGGGGAACCTCGGGTGCCTGGAGTATAGACCTTCACAGGGTTCTGGAAGGACCACTCCCGAAAGCCTCCGAGCAGCAGCATCCTCTATGCACCCGTGTAAGAGAGCAGGCTGCCTGGTTTTTATGGGGTGCCACAATCTCCCCAGCTACCAACGTACGAGATGATCCTAGAGATAACCAGAGGCACCATGGACTGGCTGGTTCACCGTGGTACAATGGATTAGTTTGGCTGCATTTAAAGCTGGCCCCAGTCCGAGGAAAGAGACAGACGCCTGCCTGGCCTCTGCTGTCACCTTCAGAGCAGGGTTGCTCTGTTTTTCTAACAGCTGGTGGGATTCATCTAGATAATTTCCACTCTGCCTTTTTGTCAGCAGATCTCTTTAGCTGCAGTTTTGACCCTAGGTCTCCAGTTTACCACTCACCAAGATGAAAAGTGGTAGTGTATTTTTCTGTCAGCCAGCCCAGAGGCTGCCAGCGGTGCCCCTGGGCTGAGGGCTTTGACCTTGGATGTCAGCGAGAGATGACCCACAGGGCGGCAAGCAAGGGGCAGTGTTGCTCTCTTGCTTCCTTCTTATTTCTCATGCTGTCTGGGAGTTTTCATAAATTCAACCTAGCTTAAAATCGTGTACATCATGTTTATGTGCAGAATAAAAAACCTACACTGTATTGATAACTTAGTTTACAGTTTACACTGATACTTTCACATTCTTTCTTTACCTGAATTCAAATCTGCCCATATACTTGTGTCTCTGTCAAACCTACTATTTAAAAGTCAATTTACAAAAAAGCGTGTGTAGTCTTATGAATTCTTGCCACACGGTGCCATCTGAATCCATCTCCCAATCACCTTTGAAAATCTAAGAGAAATTCCTCTGATTGTTTGAGTTTTTACAGTCTGATAATAGATAATCTCTAAACAGAGTTTACAACATAGTCATTTTGAGATTAAAAATATCAGTCTTATTTTTTTGTTTTACAATAGCTGCTGCCTTAAGAACCAATCCAGTTTGCTATATTTATTGTCTTATTTGCTATAAATCTAGAGCCAATTATAGCAGTTTCTCATACATTGCCCATAAAAAATGCTATACCGGCCGGGTGCGGTGGCTCACGCCTGTAATTCCAGCACTTTGGGAGGCAGAGGCAGGCGGATCATGAGGTCAGGAGATCGAGACCATCCTGGCTAACACAGTGAAACCCCGTCTCTACCGAAAATACAAAAAGTTAGCCAGGCGTGGTGGTGGGTGCCTGTAGTCCAGCTACTCGGGTGCCTGAGGCAGGAGAATGGAGTGAATCCGGGAGGCGGAGTTTGCAATGAGCCGAGATGGCTCCACTGCAATCCAGCCTGGGCGACAGAGCAAGACTCCGTCTCAAAAAAAAAGCTATACCATTTCAGCTTTTTAACTGATAGATACTCTCATAAGAAAATTAGAAACTTCCAACAGTGTGTCTCATAGATGACTACTACTTTGTCCTCATTTCCAAATGACACAGTCCTCTAAGGAAATAAAGAGACTGGAAGTGGAATGAGTTTTTATGTGCATGATGAAGAATGTTACTTTCAAAGTACAGATGCACCCTGACTTACACAATGGGGTTACATCACGATAAACCCATGGTTAAGTTGAAACCGTCCAAGTCAAAAATGCATTTAACACACCTAATCTACAGAACATCACAGCTTAGCCTAGCCCACCTTAAACATGCTCAGAACAAGTACAGTAGCCTACAAGCGGGTAACATCATCTGGGATCATAGCACCCTATACATTATCATCTATTTGACCTCATGATCAGATAGCTGACTGGGAGCTCTGGCTCACTGCCCTGCCCAGCAGCATTCTGAGTATTGTTCTACATGTCACTAGCCCCAGAAAAGATGGAAATTAAAAATTTGAAGTACTATTTTACTAAATGCATATTGCTTTTGCACCATCATAAGTTTAAAAATCCTAAATTGAACCACTGTAACCATCTGTAGTTGCTAACTGATTGGCGAGGCAAGACAACAAAGACATATGTCTAAATAAACATGATGTTTTCTGAAGCGTTCCTATTTATCTTTTCCAAATAGTTAGCAACGTGTCATATATGCATTAAACACTGCTCGATGCTGAGAAAACAAAGAGAAAAAGTCTTGGCTTTTGCTATCAAACAGGGAAGTTCTTTCAGAAAGGGGAATGCATGTACAAAGTAACATAGGAATGAAATCGCGATCTTCAAATCAGACTTCCATTCTGCTGAGAAGTAAAGAGGAGGGCAGGAGTAGTAAAGATGAGGCCAAGCAGGTGGGCAGGAGATTGGGAAAGTCAATTCCGTGTGCCCTGGGACGAGCCTGCTTGATATGCTCCTGGTGCTGAGCGACCACAGAATACGTGCGAGAGTGGCCAGCTTTTGACCTGAGAAAGTCACTGTAACTACGGTGTGGAGTGAAGCAAGATGCTTGGTGTATGTCCATTGTATGTCCAGAGGATAAGTGGCAAGAGGGTGGGAGAGAGACATGGGACCTGTGAGGTACATCAGGCAGGCTGGAGGGACAATCAGATTTGTAGATTCAGAAAGAGCCAAATCCAGGATAAGGCTCAAGTTTCTGGCTTGGGTAAGAGGTGCATGGTGAGGTGCTTCATGGAAATGGAGAGAGGAGAAGGAGCCGGTTAAGGAGAAGTCAGTGTGCTCAGCCCTTGCCACCTTGAGCTACACAGGCCCCCTGCCCCGTGGGCTTTCGACTCCATGACACGCTGAGGCTCAGGAGAAATGTCTACGTGGAAAATGTAGAATGTCCCTCTGTAGAAAGAGGAGAGGAGAGAGGTGCCCACAAAGGAAACTGAGTGAGGGCCTCCCTAGGAAGAGGAGGAGGTCATGAACTAAACTTTGCCAAGCACGCTGCAAACACCACACACCCGTCATCAGTTTTCACCCATCATCCGTGAATGAACCAATCTTTTTCTCTTACACCTCAACCCACTTTTTCTTCCCCAGATTGGAAATAACTCCCAGACATGAGCGCTTTTGAGAGGTGAGGCCAGCTGGACTTCCTGGGTCGAGTGGGGACTTTGGAAACTTTACCCAAGAGTATTCTAAAACGCACCAATCAGTGCTCTGTAAAATGCACCAATCAACACTCTGTAATCAACACTCTGTAAAACACACCAATCAGTGCTCTGTAAAATGCACCAATCAACACTCCATAAAATGCACCAATCAGTGCTCTGTAAAATGCACCAATCAACAGGATTCTAAAAGTAGCCAATCAAGGGGAGGATTGGAAAAAGGGCACTCTGACAGAACAGAAATGGAACATGGGAGGGGACAATAGAGGAATAAAAGCTGGCCACCCCAGCTAGCAGTTGCAACTTGCTAGGATCCCCTTCCGTGCTGTGGAAGCTGGCTTTTCGCTCTTCACAATAAACCTTACTGCCACTCACTCTTTGGGTCTGTGCCATCTTCAAGAGCTATAACACTCACCACCAAGGTCGCAACTTCATTCTTGAAGTGAACGAGACCACAAACCCACCGGCAGGAACCAAGTGCGGACACATCTTCATCTCTAAACACCGGCGTTTGCAGCTCCAGAAGACAGGACTCTCTTTTAAAAAAAAAACACAACCTGCCGGGCGCGGTGGCTCACGCCTGTAATCCCAGCACTTTGTGGGGCCGAGGCGGGCAGATCACGAGG
>NW_012102821.1:2343388-2344615 GCF_000951045.1 Mandrillus leucophaeus
GGCTGAGGCAGGAGAATCACTTGAACCCGGGACACAGAGGCTACAGTAAGCCAAGATCATGCCACTGCACTCTAGTCTGGGTATGAGAATCAGACTCCATCTCAAAAAAAAAAAAAAAAAAAAGACAAGTGCCATAAAAGGTTCACATTTTTCCAGTTAGGCCCAGCCTAAAACTGCCTCTTTACATATTTTAAGCTTGGCCTAAAGGTTCTCCATACACAGTGAGCCGTAACCTAACTGGATCTGTAAACAGACTGTCACTGACTCTTCTCAGCAAATGAGGCTCAGCCACGCACAGATGCTCAACTGTTCAAGCCACATTCAAATAATGCAAGCACCAGCTGTAACCAATCCAGCTGTTTCTGTGCCTCACCTTCTCTTTTCTAACCATGAATGTTATCTCACCATGTGGCAGCCCTGGAGGTGCTCTGAACCTATTCTGGTTCAGGGGCCTGTCCCACTGGAAAATCATTCTTTACTCAACTAAACTCTGTTACATTTAATGTGTCTAAAGTTTTTCTTCTAACTTTCTTTCCAGCTAAGACACTATTGTTGTTAAATATCTATGCCCCTCCTCCACCACTACCAGTTGTTAAACTTTTTGAGGTAAGCTATCATATTTTATTCAGCTTTCTATCTCCAGACCCTATTGTGGCACCCATCAGGTAGGAAAGACACGATCAAATTGGGTACATTGAATTAAAGTAATATTTCTTGCTGGAAACTGTGTATCTACCTTTTTTTTTTTTTTTTTTTTTTCCTGCTGGGGCTGAACAACTGCTAGGAAATAAAAGATGGGTCAAGTTCATGTGTATTTGTAGTTCCAAACAGATTTTCTTTTCCTGAAGGGAAAGTAAAAGTATAATAGACCAAAGAGACCAGAGGTCAAGTAATCAAGGAATTAAAATTTAAGAGACCCTAACTGATAACCTTTACTGATGGTGGCTCCCTGTTTTAGAAAATGAATTGGTGCAAACGTTTTCAAAATTACCCATTAAAAAGTCAGTGCCACCGAGCATGGTGAATCACGCCTATAATCTCAGCACTTTGGGAGGCCGAGGTGGATGGATCACCTGAGGTCAGGAATTCGAGACCAGCCTGGCTAACATGGCAAAACCTCGTCTCTACTAAAAATACAAAAATTAGCCGGGAGTGGTGGTGTACACCTGTAATCCCAGCTACTCAGGAGACTGAGATAGGAGAATCACTTGAACCCGGGAGGCAGAG
>NW_012102821.1:2348980-2350782 GCF_000951045.1 Mandrillus leucophaeus
AGGAGAATGGCGGGAACCCGGGAGGCGGAGCTTGCAGTGAGCCGAGATTGCGTCACTGCACTGCGGCCTGGGCGGCAGAGCAAGACTCTGTCTCCAAAAAAAAAAAAAAAGAAAAGAAAAAAAACCACAACCTTAGGCGGGGCGCGGTGGCTAACGCCTGTAATCCCAGCACTTTGGGAGGCTGAGGCAGGTGAATCACGACGTGAGGAGTTCCAGACCAGCTTGGTCAACATGGTGAAACCCTATCTCTACTAAAAATACAAAAAATTATCTGGGCATGGTGGTGGGCACCTGTAATCCCAGCTATTCAGGAAGCGGAGGCAGGAGTATCATTTGAACCGGGGAGGCAGAGGTTGCAGTGAGCCGAGATAGCGCCACTGCACTCCAGCTCAGGCAAAAAAGAAAAAAAACACACACAAGCTTAGTTTCTCTCCGTTTTGTGGGTCTCTGTCACATTTTCATCATCTCAAGGGACTTCTTTCGCGCCTATGGTCTGTTTTCTTATGATAACTTTCCATGACTCTTTTTTGTTTATTTTTATGATTATAAGTATTTTAGTAACAAGAGTTTCCCTGAACATGTGGGCAGGAGCTGGGAGTCAGCATAGCTTATCTATCATCTGTTGTTTTTGCAAAGTGGTTAAAAATGGCCTGTTCTCTCTCCAATCTGCCTCCTCTCCTTTCATTTTTAATTGACAAATAATAATTGTGTGTATTGATGGGGTATAATGTGATGCTTTCATCTACGTCTACACTGTAGAAAGATACAGTCAAGCCAATTAACATACTTTCACCTCACCAACATATTTTTGTTGTGATGAGGACGTTAAAAATCTATTCTTTTAAGAATTTTGAAATACACAACGCATTAACAGCTGTGACCTTCTGCTTTTATCTGTACCTTCTCCTCTCTGTTCTTATGGTTCCTGTCTGGCTGTAATTGGATTCTCCTTCCAGTGTTTGCCTCCCTGTGGATCTGTTCTAGAAGGGAGTTGGATTCCTTGGTCAGGAGAGTGTATAGGCCAGGTTTCTCCCACGCCTTCAGGCTAATCACTACAGGGCCTCTTGAACAGGAATGTTGCAGACGCCTCCACAATGCCTGTTTGGCCCAACCCACCTCCCACGGTGGCAGCTAGAGGATGGGGAGCCACGTCCCACGGCAGTTGGCTCCCCTCCCCTCCCTTCCCCTCCTCCTTCTTCCCTTCCCTTCCACACAAGTGCTCATGCCACATTGGTCCTGGGGCTGCAAGAAGTCCCATCCTGTGTGCTTGTATTTGGGGCATGTGGGGTTCCTTACCGCCCACTTGGCTCTCTGAGAGATGTTGTCTGAGTGTGTTTGGTTCTGCTATCCTAAGTGCCTTGTTTGTTTTTATGGGCAGATCCTGGAAATTCAAACCCTACTAGGCTGCTCCTGCCATCCTTCCAGAATCCTCTCTAGATGAGGGCATGGGAGAGAGGAGAGAGCAGTGTGAGATGCTAAGAGAATTAATTAAATGCTGGCCGGAGGCGGTGGCTCACACCTGTTATCCCAGCATTTTGGGAGGCCAAGATGGGCAGATCACTGAGCTCAGGAGTTCGAGACCTACCTGGCCAACATGGTGAAACCACAACTCTACTAAAAATACAAAAAATTAGCCGGTCATGGTGGCAGGTGCCTATAGTCCCAGCTACTTGGGAGGCTGAGGCAGGAGAATCACTTGAACCCGGGACACAGAGGCTACAGTAAGCCAAGATCATGCCACTGCACTCTAGTCTGGGTATCAGAATCAGACTCCATCTCAAAAAAAAAAAAAAAAAAAAAAA
>NW_012102821.1:2352122-2354970 GCF_000951045.1 Mandrillus leucophaeus
CAGTCTCCAAACTGGCTTCACAAAGATCACCTTATGTGAGGCTCACAGCATTTGCATGAAGTTGGTGGCAAATGAGATGAGCTACAATAATGCCAAGAGTTAAATAGCTCTTGAGAGACCACATATGGATTCAGATTCAGTCTTCCAGGAACAGCAGACTATCTCTCATTAATGCTTAGATTTCTGGCCCCTCCCTAGAGTAGCTGATCCAATAGGTCAGGATGGGGCTTGGAAATTTGCATTTATGGCAAGCTCCTGGGTGATGCTGATGCTGTCAGTCAAGGGACACACTTTGAAAACCTCAGGTCTGCTGTATTGGTTAATAATACTTGTCAACCTTAAGAAATGAGATTCAGAAAATATGATTAAGTATAAAGTTTATTCCAGTACAAAGCTCAAGGATGGCCACCCCAAAACACTGAACCAATGAAGTCAGCGTTCCAAGGTGGAGAGGTTAAGGGTTCACTTATATGGAAATTTTAGCAGGATTGCAACCTTTTCCATACACTACAGCAATTTGATTGATTACAGATTGTTACATTCTTAAAAAAAATATATTACTCGGCCTGGCATGGTGACTCACGCCTGTAATCCCAGCACTTTGGGAGGTCAAGACAGGCAGATCACAAAGTGATCTGAAGGGAAAGTAAGAGTGTAATAGACCATCCTGGCCAAAATGGTGAAACCCCGTCTCTACTAAAAATACAAAAATCAGCTGGGCATGATGGCGTGCGCCTATAGTCCCAGCTACTCAGGAGGCTGAGGAAGGAGAATCACTTGAACCCAAGAGACAGAGCTTGCAGTGAGCTGAGATCACACCACTGCACTCCAGCCTGGTGACAGAGCGAGACTCTGTCTCAAAAAAAAAAAAATTATTACTCTATGAGAAGGGGTAGTGATCTGAGGGGGGCTTATCTCTGGCACCATTTGGTCTTAATTATGTATGGTGAAATGAAAGGCAGAAGTTGTAACTGCGGGACGTTTGATGCAGGCTGCATAGTCACATTCCTCTCAAGACTCAGGATAATTAAAATTCCAACAGCTTTAAGTTTGAATTCTTTTCAGTTTTTATTTAATTTCACATGCTTAATGGTTATTTGCATGCTCATTTTAAGTTCTGAAGATGGAAAATTCTTAAGTATTCACATTAATCAACCTCTACTTCAAGCACCATAGGAATTGGAAATGTATACATGTTTATCTTCATACCCACATCAATGGTTGCGTATTGGAGCATTGGGTGTGAAGAGGAGTATTCATTTTCTTAGAGTTGTCAATTAATAAATAATTACCTGTTTGTATCAGCTACAGTAAAACACTACATTTAGTAGCCTTTACAGTCATTCCACTGAGTTGTATCCAGTTCAAAAGATGAGGCCAGACAGCCTATACCAACGAGGTGCTCAGGTAGGTGTTTCTTAGAAGATGAAGATGCAGTTTTCCTGCACACCACCTGGGGGTAGCAGTGCTGCCTGTGTTTTACAACTGCTGAAACAGAAACTAAATAGAAACGTGGAATGTCAGTATCCAGCTATTGTTTGAGCAAAGCTGCCTGGTCTGCATAAGAGCATAACAATTATAATGCATTGCAGTTTGCCAGATAATAACAGTTCCAGAGTTGAAATGCCTGAATTCTGAAAGAACAATGATGGGCAGGTAAGAAATAAATGAGTCTTAAAAGTGCATATGTCTTAGGAAACATGTTATTTAAAATCAATGTCGTAGGAATCCAGTTGAAAATATTAATCAACTATGTATTTGTCATTTTGTGCAGCTCACAAATATGTGCTGTGGGCAATGCCTTCAGTCCCTTGCCTGAACGGATCTGGTGCTGCCCTGAGAGGCCACTTGTGCCTCTGCCTGCTGAGGGGTGGGTGTCTTTTGCTCACACCCATCCTATCCCTGGGCTTAGAAGTAGGAGATAGTGCTGTTTGTTCCTTGCCATCATTTTCAAATCTTTATACTTTTTCTCCTGCCCTCCTCATGTCCCCCATAATCCCTGCCTCAAGAAAAAGCTATGTGGCCCATGCTGTAGGCTATGGCACCAACCCCAACCCTTAGAGGTCCCCTCTGAGTCCACCGGTCTGATTCCCTGAAGATCTTAGCACCTGGCCCCTGTCTGTCTCCCAGCATTGCTTCTGCTATAGTTCATAGGTGTGCATATCCACATGGATGGTACTTCCAATATCTGGCCCTTCAGTGGCTTCCTTGTCTCCTCCAGGCTCCTACTGCCCACAGGATACCAGGAGCCACTTTCCATCACGTCGTAAACGGTGTCATGCTCATAACTGTGACCCTTCACAATCTCTGTCAAGCATCCCAGTCCCTGACCCCACCTCCTATTTTCTGGCCATGCACCTCCACCCCAACAATAATTTGATTCCCCTGGGACCTACACCTCCCTAATGGTAGATTTGCAATGGTCCCTCCCTTCCTCTTCATCCTCGATTCCCTCCACACCAGCTTCCATATGCATTCAGCACTTCTGCCCATTCTCCCACAGTCATGTTAGCCTGGAAAACCCCCCAAACCCAATTAAACCCAATTATACCCAACTCTGCCAGCCCCTCACTGCAGCCTTGCACCTGATTATACAGGAGAAAAACTCCCACCTGGTCTACTGGCCGCACTTGAATTGAGGACCGCTGACCCCAGGAGGACCCTCCGAGCTGCCTGGAAATCTTGTGTTCACCTGGTCACTTTAGTATCCCCTATCCTAGGAGACTATGTCACTCCTACTCCCCTCTCCCCAAACTGTCAACCCTTCTCCCAGCCTCACTCTCATCTGATGACCTAACTTTCTTTCTCACTGAGAAAATCAATCAACAAAGGATGTCTGCATCTACCC
>NW_012102821.1:2355032-2358483 GCF_000951045.1 Mandrillus leucophaeus
CGTGTCTACACCCACACCTGGCCTTCCCTCCTGTTACTGCATCTACTCACCTCCCCGTGTCTAGACCCACACCTGGCCTTCCCTCCTGTTACTGCAGAGGAATTGTTTCTGCCAACTGTTCATGAACCAACCAAGGCCAAATCCTGGGGGGCACTAAACCCATCCCTTCTTGCTGTCTCGAGGACAGGCCTCCAGCAATTCTCTCCTCTTCCTCTTGGGCATCATGGGATTTCCCCTCTCCTGGATCACCCCGTCAGGACACAAACAAGCTCGCACTTTTCTCCTCCTGGAACAAAGAAAGATAGGAAGGAAGGGAGGGAAGGAAATAGAGAAGGAGGGGAAGGAGGGAGGGAAGGAGGGAAGGAGGGAAGGAGAGAGGAAAGGAAGAAGGAAAAAAGGAAAGAAGGTTCCTTCCAGTTCTACGTGAGCTTAAACCTGTCTCTTGTCATATTCTCCATCCTGGTGGATGACAGCAATACCCTTGGGCCTGGAGTCCTCTCCACATCAATCCTCAGCAAATTCTCCCAGCTCTGTCTCAAAGGAGCACCTTCCCTGCACCTCCCCAGCCCCATCTTTTCCCTCAGTGCCTTGCCCTGGTTTATCATAACTGCCTTGTGCCTGCTTCTTCCTATCCCAACCTTCCCCCGGAGGCTGTCCTCAAGAAAGCAACAACCATGAGCTCCTAAAAACGCAGTCACTCATGTTCCCCTGCTCAAACCACCCACAGCTCATCTCCCTGTAGGGCTAAAGTGGAAGTTCTTCAGGTGGGCCAGTCTTACAGAATCACGTAGGCTTCCCCGGCCTCGCTGGCCTCTCTCACCTGCTTCCTGCCTCTCTCTCTCTAGCCACGCTGACCGTGTCCCTTTCTTAAGGTCCTACTCCTTCAGGGCTCTCCTCCCACATCTTAATAGGCTCCAGCCTCTATAACAAATTACCATAGACTAGAGGCGTAAACAACAGCCGTGTATTCTTCAGTTCCAGAGGTGAATGTCCAGAATCAAGGTGCCAGCAGATTCTGCGACTGGGGAGAGCCCGTTTCCTGGGCTGTGGGTGGCCGCTTTCTAGCTGCACCCTCACAGGGCTGAGACAGAGCTCCAGGTGCCTTCTCTTTTTATAAGGACACTCATCCCACCGTGGGGTGTCTTCTTCATGACCTCATCTCACCCCAATCAGCCCCCAAAGCCCGCCTCCCAATACCATCCCATTGGAGGGCAGTGTTTCAGCATATGAATTTTGGGGGGACCCAAACATTCAGTCCGTAGCACCCCGTATGCCCTCGTGTGCACTTGGACTTTGCTCCATGGAACGTGCGAGTCCAGCAGCCTTTAATTGCCTCAGACAGAGCCAGTTTGACCCAAGCCATCCTGTCTGGGTTGATTAGATCGGGGTCCCCCTGACCCCCAGATGGTCACGGGCAGCCTGTAGGCCACACAGTCAACAAGCAGGAGCTATGGAAAGGGATGACCACATTGAAAAATATTTTAGAACAATTTTTGCTTGGATTCTTCTTACATGTAAACTCCCAGATAATCTTCAACTGCAGTGGCTACCACCTATGTTCATCATCACGAGAGGTGTTTCATGTGAATTAACGAATTCTTAGTTCAGCAATGTTGCAGAAAAGTCTAATTTCAATAAGGTGGAAAATTCAAACATTCAACATCACCCTCCCTTCCACAGGTTAGTGATCAATCCTGAAGGTCAGATGGGTCTAAGGCTCCTGACGGCTCATGGCTTCCAACAACTGGTATTGGGAATGTGATGCATGTGCTCAGCTCCTCTCACCCTGTTCCCGGGCCTCGGTTGCTCTCCAAGAGGGCCTCCTTTCTTTAACCCTCCACTCTCAAATCCAGCGTATGTGTCCCCAAGTCTGATTTATTCTGTCAGGCACAGTACACTTGAACTGCAAATAGAGCAAGATGGCTCCTGACAGCTGGAGTCCTTCAGGGTGGGCGCAGGCACGCCAAGTCAGTTCCCCTCTGAGGCCCCAACTGCACGTGAGTTATAGCTCATGACTTTGCTACCTTTTTCTTCCAGCCGTCCAGAGGGTAACTGATGTCATCACACATATGTGCACACACATGCACACACGCACACTCATGCACACATACAGGCACATAGGCACACACACAGACATGTACTCTCTCTCTCTCACACACACACACACACACACACCCTCTTTCCAATGGCAAGTAGCCATTTCTCTCGTTCCCTTAAAGAGAGAATAGTTTCCTAACCACTCCTCTCTCTTTGAGGCCACCTTGCCCACAGTGCAGTTAGTACTTCACAAGACTTCACAGGATTTTGCAGAGCAGGAGTGATTCCTTTTCTTTTGTGTTTGGTACATTTTCAAATTTGCTCACTGGGTGCTAGAAATAAGAAAAGAACTTGAGTAGCCAAGCAGAAACTTCTAAAGGGCCAGTCCATAGCCACAGAAAGACTCAGTGGGAAATTCTGAGTCCTTTTTTGTGAGAATCCAATTAAATTATTTGACAAGGTGCCCCCGATCCTATCCCCGGTATCTAGTTGAAATGCAGGCTGATGACTTTGTTCTTCCAGGTGACATTATACACATCAGGTATAGAGAAGGCAGCGTTCAGTCTATCCCAAGGAGATGCTATCTTTTTCTCAAGGGATAGTGCTTCTCAGAGTCCTGCTTCAGGAACACTCGGGACTTGCGTGATGTGATGCAGGAGAACTGAGAACACAGCCAGCGCCCCAAGAAGGGTCGGCATCTAGGAAAAACGATGCAAAAGCCGATATTGACAGAGGTGGTACAGTCAAGCACGTACAACTCATAGTTGGATCAGTTCAGTGAGGTCTGTTCGTGGGACAGAAAAATGGTGCACAGTGAAGACGAGAGAAGAATTTGGGGCACATTGACGGGAATCCTGGGCTGTTGGAGCTCGACAGGTAAGGCAGGTGAGCTGCAGCATTGGGCAGTCTGCCTGGGTGGCAGGACCCCTGCTACTGGTTGTGGATAGGTAAGGGCCACAGTCCTTTGGAAGGAATTGAGCAGTCTGTCTCAGAGTCCCCTAAAAATAACACATCCTGCAAAGGGACAAGGGAGGTAGTACTGGAGCAGTGCAACAAACCACGTATCTCTGGAGGCCCTAATTTGCTAAACAGAAAGGTATGCCAGGAGTCCACTCTCAGGAGTGTTTGGGAAGCAACAAGAGGTCTTGCTACTGAGAACCCAGGTTTAAGCAAATGCACCAACGTGAACATTTAGAGAGAAAGGGGCCTGTCATCTTAGGTTGGATAATAGTAAAAGGAGGGAACTCTGGGTGTAGTCAAACATGAACCAGAGTAGGAATGATGAGTACTCACCACCACCAGCTCTCCCATTATTCTGGGACTCAGAAGACGACAGTACTGGCAGCCCCCTTACACTTGGGAGGCCATGTGACTAGGTCTGTCCGAGGAAGGGTGGGCAGAAATGACATGGGTC
>NW_012102821.1:2358533-2361001 GCF_000951045.1 Mandrillus leucophaeus
CTCTCTCTCTCACACACACACACACACACACACCCTCTTTCCAATGGCAAGTAGCCATTTCTCTCGTTCCCTTAAAGAGAGAATAGTTTCCTAACCACTCCTCTCTCTTTGAGGCCACCTTGCCCACAGTGCAGTTAGTACTTCACAAGACTTCACAGGATTTTGCAGAGCAGGAGTGATTCCTTTTCTTTTGTGTTTGGTACATTTTCAAATTTGCTCACTGGGTGCTAGAAATAAGAAAAGAACTTGAGTAGCCAAGCAGAAACTTCTAAAGGGCCAGTCCATAGCCACAGAAAGACTCAGTGGGAAATTCTGAGTCCTTTTTTGTGAGAATCCAATTAAATTATTTGACAAGGTGCCCCCGATCCTATCCCCGGTATCTAGTTGAAATGCAGGCTGATGACTTTGTTCTTCCAGGTGACATTATACACATCAGGTATAGAGAAGGCAGCGTTCAGTCTATCCCAAGGAGATGCTATCTTTTTCTCAAGGGATAGTGCTTCTCAGAGTCCTGCTTCAGGAACACTCGGGACTTGCGTGATGTGATGCAGGAGAACTGAGAACACAGCCAGCGCCCCAAGAAGGGTCGGCATCTAGGAAAAACGATGCAAAAGCCGATATTGACAGAGGTGGTACAGTCAAGCACGTACAACTCATAGTTGGATCAGTTCAGTGAGGTCTGTTCGTGGGACAGAAAAATGGTGCACAGTGAAGACGAGAGAAGAATTTGGGGCACATTGACGGGAATCCTGGGCTGTTGGAGCTCGACAGGTAAGGCAGGTGAGCTGCAGCATTGGGCAGTCTGCCTGGGTGGCAGGACCCCTGCTACTGGTTGTGGATAGGTAAGGGCCACAGTCCTTTGGAAGGAATTGAGCAGTCTGTCTCAGAGTCCCCTAAAAATAACACATCCTGCAAAGGGACAAGGGAGGTAGTACTGGAGCAGTGCAACAAACCACGTATCTCTGGAGGCCCTAATTTGCTAAACAGAAAGGTATGCCAGGAGTCCACTCTCAGGAGTGTTTGGGAAGCAACAAGAGGTCTTGCTACTGAGAACCCAGGTTTAAGCAAATGCACCAACGTGAACATTTAGAGAGAAAGGGGCCTGTCATCTTAGGTTGGATAATAGTAAAAGGAGGGAACTCTGGGTGTAGTCAAACATGAACCAGAGTAGGAATGATGAGTACTCACCACCGCCAGCTCTCCCATTATTCTGGGACTCAGAAGACGACAGTACTGGCAGCCCCCTTACACTTGGGAGGCCATGTGACTAGGTCTGTCCGAGGAAGGGTGGGCAGAAATGACATGGGTCATTTTCAGGTGGAAGCGGTGAAGAAGCCATGTGTTACTCTGCAGTGTCTCTGGCCAGAGCAAAAAAGATGGAAGGAGCTGAGTCCCTGAGTCTCTGTATGGAGGACATGACCTTGAGGAGCAGACCAAACCCACAGTGAAGTGAGAACATACTCTTCTGTGTACCGTTGTACGACCTGGGGCTTGTATGTTAGGTTGGGGCATGGCCCAAGCTAACCTAACTACTATAGCAGGTTTCAAGACTCTCTGAAACACATTAAAGTGTAAGCCCATGCCTAGAAAGTCCAAGAGAGAAAACATCTCAAGTCATTGAGGGGTCTTAAAGAAACAAAAACTCTGATTCTACAAATAAATATTATCCCAATGAGGAAATTAGGAGTGAAGATACCCAAAGCAGAAAATGTCATTGAATCAAGAAGACCTCTGAAACACTTAGGAATAAAAGAGACAATGTATAAAAAAAATGAACATAGAATATTTGACCAACCACAAATGCAGATGAAGAGCACTGAAATGAATTGTTTCAGGAAATCTGGGACCTCAAAATAATGGAAACTTGTTGAAAAGGCAATGGGCCTTCAAAAGCCCTCAATCAAATATGATCAAAGAAAACCAATGGGAAAAAGGACCACCAACGGGGGCTAAGAAAAAAAAAAGAAGGCACAACTGCTCAGCTGCTATTTTGCTTCCAAATTCTCTCTAAGTGGGAAAATCATAGAACAAGAGAGGAGGTGAAACATGATTGGATTACTGTGCTTGATGCTGGGCACATTTTTAGAAGAACTCTAACAAGTTAGCTCTATCCAAGGAGAAACTATCAGAAAAGTAAAAGGTCAGAATCCTCTTCTGTGAGCACAGGTTGAAGGTTGGGTGCAGCGGCTCAAGCCTGTAATCCTAGCACTTTGGGAGACTGAGGTGGGTGGATTACTTGAGCTCATGAGTTTGAGAGCAGCCTGGCCAACATGGTGAAACCCCACCTCTACAAAAATACAAAAATTAGCCAGGTGTGGTAGTGTGTGCCTGTGGTCCCAGCTACTTGGGAGGCTGAGGTGGGAGGATGGCTTGAGCCCAGGAGGCAGAGGTCGCAATGAGCCAAGATCGTGCCATTGCACTCCAGTCGGGACAGACCCTGCCTCAAAAGAGAAAGAAAGAAAGAAAGA
>NW_012102821.1:2362603-2366287 GCF_000951045.1 Mandrillus leucophaeus
AAGAAAGAAAGAAAGAAAGAAAGAAAGAAAGAAAGAAAGAAAGAAAGAAAGAAAGAAAGAAAGAAAGAAAGAAAGAGAAAGAAAGGAAGGAAGGAAGGAAGGGAAGGAAGGGAGGAAGGAAGGAAGGAAGGAAGGAAGGGAGAGAGAGATGGGAAAGAGAGAAAGAGAGAGCGAGAGAAGGAAGGGAAGGAAGGAAGGAAAGAAGGAAGGAAGGAGGGAGGGAGGGAGGGAAGGAAGGAAGGAGAAGGGAGGAAAGAAGGAAAGGAGGAAGGAAGGAAGGGAGGGAAGGAGGGAGGGAAGGAGGAGGGAGGGAAGGAGGGAGGGAGGAAGGAAGAGAAGGGAGGGAAGGAAGGGGGGAGGAAGGAAGGAAGGAAGGAAGGAAGGAAGGAAGGAAGGAAGGAAGGAAAGAGAAGGTGTAGCAGAGCATAGGGGCCGCAGTCGTTGAGTGTTAGGCATAACTCTTAGATTCAAGTGTCCTGAATCTAACATGCGAGAAGGAAAAATCTGCCAGCTCAAGGACCCACAAACTCTGGATTAACATGAGATAGAAAGATCCAAGTCCTTAGGTGCTCTCTCAAATTCATCTTTCCCCCCTCCCTACTTCCTTCCCCTTTCTCTTCTTCACTCTTCACCTTTCACTCTGCTTTCACTCTGCTTCCATTTCAGGCAGACATGTTCTATGTGGCAGAAAACAAGACCACCACAGCTCCAGGCTCACAGCCCTCCCCCTCACTATGGGACACATGTTTCCAGATAGCTCCAGCAAAGCTACTTATGGTAACACTGAGAGGCTCCCATGAGTCACGTTCTCTTTATTAGACCAGTCATGTGGCCAGGGTGATGACATTGTCTCATTTGCTGCCTCATCCCTATGCCTACAGCGGCTGGGAGAGGGAGAGCCCCCAAAGCATAAACACAGTGGCGTTACCAAGGAGAGGGCAAGAGTCTCCAAAGTATAAGATGCTGGCCTGGAAAAAAATGAATAAAACATGTCCCATACAATACATTTGAAAGGTTTTCACATGGCAGGGTTATTTGACTGGAGATATTCATTCCTAGGCAGTATTACTCAGTCCAAGTTGCAGAGATTTTTATTTAATCTAGGGAAACCCTTTCTTTTTTTTTCTTTTCTTTTTTTTTTTTTTTTTGAGACGGAGTCTTGCTCTGTCACCCAGGCTGGAGTGCAGTGGCGTGATCTCGGCTCACTGCAAACTCTGCCTCACCGGTTCAAATGATTCTCCTGCCTCAGCCTCTTGAGTAGCTGGGACTACAGGCACCTGACACCACACCTGGCTAATTTTTTGTATTTTTAGTAGAGACGGGTTTTCACTGTGTTAGCCAGGATGGTCTCAATCTCCTGACCTCGTGATCCACCCGTCTCGGTCTCCCAAAGTGCTGGGATAACAGGCATGAGCCACTGCGCCCGGCCTAGGGAAAACCATTTTTTTTAAAAAATTGGAACTGTTTTTTAAAACAGAAACAGAAAAAGAGAAGCAGCATTCTGCTTCATAAGGTAAAGAGTATGGTTATTCACCTGAGATACTGAGATGGAATGCTTGCTTTGAAAGAGAGGCTGAGTCGGCTGGCTTTCAAAGTCAGTTTCCACAGGGACATCAAAACCCTCGGATTCCATTGCATTGTTCAAAGAAAAAAGAAAGCACGTAACCAGAAATATCACCAGGAAGGCAAACTTCAGCAAGATTTGGCTGCTAAACAAATGTTCTTTTCTTTTCTCCCCCCTGGATAAATATAAACCCACTGCGGGTCTGCCATTCTCTAGGTACCAGTGCAACTTACTGGCTTGAGTGCCAGGCAGCTCTGACATAGCTTCTTTGTGGACACAACACTCTGACTTAAAAACGGAACCTTTCGACATATGATTTAGCTTTGTTGATCCTGAAAGTGTAAGATGCTCCCCACATTCAAAGTGATGTTCCTGACCACAGGCTCACTCCCACGCATCCTGTGCCCCGCGGCACCCAGGCCCCTGACAGGGAGTTGCGCCCATCAGAGGCATTTAATAAACACTGGTTGGATTCATGCATGAATAAATTAGTTGTTTGACTAATTAATGAAAAGTCTTACTTAACATGAAGATGGAATGAGCTCATGAGATAATCTAAGTGTTTCTGGAAATGAGGTAATTATAAGCCTTTTGTTCTAATTTTAATGGATAAGAGATATCTTAGAACATTTCAATTCAAATTGAGGCCAGGTGCAGTGGCTCACACCTGTAATCTCAGCACTTTGGGAGACTGAGGTGGGCGGATTACCTGAGGTCAGGAGATCCAGACCAGCCTGGCCAACATAGTCAAACCCCATCTCTACAAAAAAATAGAAAAATTAGCAGGGCATGATGGTAGGCGCCTGTAATCCCAGCTACTTGGGAGGTTGAGGCAAAAGAATCGCTGGAACCCGGGAGGCGGAGGTTGCAGTGACCTGAGATGGTGCCACTGTACTCCAACCTGGGTGATAGAAGGAGACTCTGTCTCAAAAAAAAAAAACCAAAAAAACAAACAAAATTAAAATGAATTATATCATGCGTTAACTCATTTCACAAATAGTCCAGTCTTAAACAACGTAAGTAGCTCATTGGTAAATATCTGAATGCAGCTGATGGAACACTGTAGAACTTTACATTTATTTCATTTTGTAATAGTTCATGATTAAAGTAAATGAACAAACATTTTGGCCCAATTGTCCACAAACAACAATGTTGTTCAATATAATTATCAGACATCTCTCTGAGTTACTTTCTCTATACTTGCAGTGAATGAGTTGGCACTAAGCTTATCCCCACGTTGGAATTTTCCTGCACTTGTGTCTGAATTGTTATCTGACTTTTCCCCTTTTCTGTAGGATTTCCCACTTGCTGCTAGTTGAGTACTGTTGCTTTGATTAAATGCTTTTGCCCTGGGAATGGTTGGCCTTTTACAAACTATTTATTACACTAATAAGTGGGCTTTTTTTTTTTTTCAAGGCTAACTGGAAATAGCAGAACTCTAGATTTTCTTCACTAAAAATGTCAAAGATTTATCTCTTAAAAGCTACTTAAAGGTACTTCCTTCCTCTGTGTTAATTACAGTCCTCTGTGAACTTCAGAGAGAAGTTCAGTAGATGGAAGAATCAAAGTAAACTCTATTTATATGCTGTTACTTGTCTTTTTAGATTTTTCATTTGTTATTCTTAAGAAAGGGAAAATGTGCAATGTTCCCAGCTGAATATCCATGTCCAATATTCCAGGTCTTTAACTTGGCTTGAATTTTTTATTATTACAATTTCCAAACATGATTTTATTTTCTTTCCCTTTGATTTATTCAACCTCATAAAGAAAAATCCTCTGAAATTTACACAGAGAGAGGACTGTTTGTTCAGTGGCAAGGCCACGGTGCTGTTCCACATTCTTGAACCCAGAATAAAATGAACACATAAGCAGACAAAGCCTCCTTCTGGGGCTTCACTTTTGGATCCATCTCCCCTGCAGTGCCACCCTGCCTCTCCTTCCTCTTCTCCAGGGCTGTCTGTGCCCTCTTCTTGCCCTTGCCCTCCTGTTGTCATTATGCTGCCTTTTTGGACATTATTTGAGTAAACCAAATTGTACAACAGAAATTACAACAACTTCAAGGGTTAATCCCTCCACTATCTGTTGTGTCTAATTGAAGACAATTCATTGGTAGTGGGTGC
>NW_012102821.1:2366337-2450378 GCF_000951045.1 Mandrillus leucophaeus
TGAGCTCATGAGATAATCTAAGTGTTTCTGGAAATGAGGTAATTATAAGCCTTTTGTTCTAATTTTAATGGATAAGAGATATCTTAGAACATTTCAATTCAAATTGAGGCCAGGTGCAGTGGCTCACACCTGTAATCTCAGCACTTTGGGAGACTGAGGTGGGCGGATTACCTGAGGTCAGGAGATCCAGACCAGCCTGGCCAACATAGTCAAACCCCATCTCTACAAAAAAATAGAAAAATTAGCAGGGCATGATGGTAGGCGCCTGTAATCCCAGCTACTTGGGAGGTTGAGGCAAAAGAATCGCTGGAACCCGGGAGGCGGAGGTTGCAGTGACCTGAGATGGTGCCACTGTACTCCAACCTGGATGATAGAAGGAGACTCTGTCTCAAAAAAAAAAAACCAAAAAAACAAACAAAATTAAAATGAATTATATCATGCGTTAACTCATTTCACAAATAGTCCAGTCTTAAACAACGTAAGTAGCTCATTGGTAAATATCTGAATGCAGCTGATGGAACACTGTAGAACTTTACATTTATTTCATTTTGTAATAGTTCATGATTAAAGTAAATGAACAAACATTTTGGCCCAATTGTCCACAAACAACAATGTTGTTCAATATAATTATCAGACATCTCTCTGAGTTACTTTCTCTATACTTGCAGTGAATGAGTTGGCACTAAGCTTATCCCCACGTTGGAATTTTCCTGCACTTGTGTCTGAATTGTTATCTGACTTTTCCCCTTTTCTGTAGGATTTCCCACTTGCTGCTAGTTGAGTACTGTTGCTTTGATTAAATGCTTTTGCCCTGGGAATGGTTGGCCTTTTACAAACTATTTATTACACTAATAAGTGGGCTTTTTTTTTTTTTCAAGGCTAACTGGAAATAGCAGAACTCTAGATTTTCTTCACTAAAAATGTCAAAGATTTATCTCTTAAAAGCTACTTAAAGGTACTTCCTTCCTCTGTGTTAATTACAGTCCTCTGTGAACTTCAGAGAGAAGTTCAGTAGATGGAAGAATCAAAGTAAACTCTATTTATATGCTGTTACTTGTCTTTTTAGATTTTTCATTTGTTATTCTTAAGAAAGGGAAAATGTGCAATGTTCCCAGCTGAATATCCATGTCCAATATTCCAGGTCTTTAACTTGGCTTGAATTTTTTATTATTACAATTTCCAAACATGATTTTATTTTCTTTCCCTTTGATTTATTCAACCTCATAAAGAAAAATCCTCTGAAATTTACACAGAGAGAGGACTGTTTGTTCAGTGGCAAGGCCTCGGTGCTGTTCCACATTCTTGAACCCAGAATAAAATGAACACATAAGCAGACAAAGCCTCCTTCTGGGGCTTCACTTTTGGATCCATCTCCCCTGCAGTGCCACCCTGCCTCTCCTTCCTCTTCTCCAGGGCTGTCTGTGCCCTCTTCTTGCCCTTGCCCTCCTGTTGTCATTATGCTGCCTTTTTGGACATTATTTGAGTAAACCAAATTGTACAACAGAAATTACAACAACTTCAAGGGTTAATCCCTCCACTATCTGTTGTGTCTAATTGAAGACAATTCATTGGTAGTGGGTGCTGTAGGTGGTGGAAGGGGCAGGAATGGCGCCCTCCGAGAACTGTTTCCTGTAAGCTTCGTCAGCGTGAGCTCATGCCACACCTAGGACTGGTCAACTCCGGGAGTCAAGGGATTGAGTTTTTGAGGCTGCTGGACCAAGGACCAGTGTAAATCCAATATGGTAGGCGACTGCAGAAGAAGCCAGGCTTCTGGGCGCCACTCCTCTCCTTCTCATTGAAGTCTCCTTTCAGATTTCTACAGCCCTTCCTTACATCTGCCACAGCCTTCCCCATCCTCCCAGACCCCTTCAGTGCCTCAACACCTCTTTCCTTTGCCCACCATGCCCCGCTGTGGTCACCAACTGAATGACCACTCTGCGAATATTACCTGTCTCCTCACATACTGGCCTGTGAGCTCCTTTTTACTTTGTCTCCACACTAAGTACTTTTAAAATTAATTCATGAGTGAATGAATGAGCTCCTTACATTGGCTCGACTTGAAAGACCTTGAAAAATTGGGTCCAGATATTGCTCCCAATGAAATTGTATAATTGAAGCTGTCCCTACAAAGATAGACCCATCTGTTTCCCAAACTGATGCTTACCCCAAAACAGATCCACATCCTACATAGCACCCAATTAATTACAGGCCCTAAGATGCCTGGAAGCCCCGCGGACATAGCTGAGGTCTGTGTGGCTGAAACTCATCCTCTAACGTGCACAGCCACCTTTTGGGACTGACGAATACAGCAATTTTCAGCTAACAAGTTCCGAGAAGCCAGTTCCCCAGTTCATCCCAGTGATTAATGCTCTCCTGTGCCTGTTGCTTCCCGTTCAGCTGGGTGCAGTGCTGAGCTGGGGAAAGCTGGTAAGAGAGATGCCTTGGGTTACATTAATCCCCCAACCTAAGGAAGAAAGAACATCCAAGCCTTCTTTTCTAAATAAGTCAAAAGAAGGTCAGAGAGACTAGAAAGTAATTTTGAAGAACATAAAAAATAATCTTACAAAAGATTGCAGACTTGTGTTTAGAGCTATAATCAAAGATTATTCTTTCATGGCTGTATTTTGACCAAAACAAAGCGATTTAACATATCCCTTTACCCAGGGGTCGGCACATTTTTTTCTACAAAGGTTTAGATAGTAAATACTTTGGGCTCTGCTAGCCATATGGTTTCTGTTGCAACTATTCAACTCTGAGATTGCAGCATAAAAACAGCCATCAATAAGACATAGAACAACGTGCACGCTTCTGTTCCAAGAAAACTTTGTTTACAAAAGCAGGAGGCAGGCCGGATTTGGCCCACCAGCCATAGTTTGCCAACTCCTTCAGCTTATCGAGTAGGACACAGATGTACTTGGTAAGCCGCCTTATAGACTCAAATCAGATAACAGTTTAAAAACACAACACAACTCTGCACTGAGAACCCATCAGAAATCAAATGTCGGATTCTCTGTCACTAACCTCACATATGTAAGATTCTCTCTGTTTAGAACAGAGTTTCTCAGCCTCTGTTAACATTTGGATTGGATAATTCTTTGCTACAAGAGCTGTCCTGAGCACTGGCAAGATGTTTAGCTGCATCCCTTGCCTCTACCCACTGGAGGCCAGTAGTACCCTTCTACTGCCAAGTTATGACAATAATAAAGTGTCTCCAGACATTGTCAAATAGCCCTGAGAGAAAACTGTCCCCTGCTGCGATCCACTGATTTGGAAACGCAGACAAATGCAATCTGGTCCAAATGGCAAGCTCAAGGTGTCAAAACACTGACGAACCAAACGGTGCTAATATAGCGAATGTTCATTGTCAGCAGAAATCCTCTCATCCTGCAAGAACCATTTCAACGATTTCCTTTTCCATGATGCGAAATTTCAATGTGTGCTGACCTCCCCACGGCCACAGAACAAACACCATGGGAAACTGGTATCATAACAAGGTCCTTCTGAAGACAACCTTAGCCCAGTGGGCACATCTGTAATGGCACGTTGGGAGGGGCGGTTACTAACAAGGCCTCTTAAAAGCCAATGGGACCTGCAAATGGTACCAACATTGGACGCTCGTAAATCTCTACAGCGCTGGCAGCTGGGGTGGTAAGAATGGGAGGGGCCAGTGTCATTGCTCAGGCTGCCTGGATTGACGGACTGCCAGAGTGTGCCAACAGCTGCTCACTGCAGGAGTGCAGGGTGGACTGTTTCCACAGAACCACAGCCAGTAGGCTGCCAGAATGCACACAGCACATGTGCTCACATCGCACACACAAGATACTCATGAACGTGCATGATAACTGGCAGGTGCTTAGAGGATGCCCGGCCAAACCCTGAACTTCTCTGTGCCCTCCACCCCATCCCAGGCTCTGAGATGTGGATGCTGATCCTGCTTCCACCCTCTGTGGGCCAGATTTTCAATAACAGAGCCCCTGCCTCATGTCCTTGCTCCTTTGTCCCTGTCTTATCCCCAAGCTAAGCTGCTCACGTTCCTGTGTGACTGGATCCCGAAGTAGCCTAAGTCCTCCCTGGCGCAGGTTGGGTGTCTGCTCTGAACACCTAGACCTCTCGCACTGTCCACCTGCTGAAACTGCCTGTCTTCTGTGGTTCCCCCTTTCCGTCTGCTGCTGGGTCCTGCTCTGGTAGCCTGCCTGCCCCTGTGAGCCTGTAGTATCTGGGCTTACTTTTCTGACCACTGACCACTCTGACCTTTCTCTAAACTTCCCGAGGCAAACATATCCCTGCTGACACCTGGAAACGCTGCCATTGTTGGGAAAGCATTTTTGGCTGGAGCTAGTACTATGCCAAGGATAAACTAAAATTGATCTCTAGAATACATTTTCCTGGAGGAGAATCAGGCTGAAGGATTTGTACTAGGTTTTCCATCAGAGTTTGTGAGATCACTGGAAATGACACCTGGTCCCAAGCCATACAGGTTAAAGAGTGCTGTGACCGAAGGAGGCATGTGGTGGAGGAACAGGAGGATGGCATCCCTCCTTGGCACCCTTCAAACCTGGAGCAAGTCCTAAGGAAGGTTATGCTGCACCCCCTCACTCCCTCACAAACAACATTTATCTTCCATCCCAGGGTTCTCAAAGTGGGGGCCCCAGTCAGCACCTGCAGCCTCACCTGGGAACTTGGCAGAGATTAAAATTCTTAAGTCTCGTCCTGAATCAAGGACTCTTTTTCAATTTAATTTTAATTTTTTTTTTTTTTGAGATAGAGTCTCACTCTGTCGCCCAAGCGGGAGTGCAGTGGTGTGATCTCAACTCACTGCAACCTCCACCTCCTGGGTTCAGCACTGAATCAAGGACTCTTGACAAGGTGTCCCAGCATCTGTGTTTTGACAAGCCCACCAAGGCATGCCCCAGGGTATAATCACCTGGGAAAAAAAGGAGGAAGGGAGAAAGGGAGGGAGGGAGGGAAGTGTTAGAAATGCTTGTTCCCTGGTGCCTTAAAGAAGTGGCCCTTGAACATAAGTTTAATTTCCTCAGCAAGGCCATTTTTACTTTCTGCAGAAAGGGTACACTTGTCAGCAGTTTGGCCATGAGAGTACATTGAACAAAGGAGACAGGGTCATTTATAACCTGATGCGTCCGCCCTACTGCTGTATCCAGTTTCCACTGGCTGCAACAAATCGCATTCTGTGTTTGTCCTGATTGGCTAGCAACTTAGAATTTTTTAAAAGAGGCAGAGGCAGAGGAAAACAAAGGAAGGAAGAAGTAACTCGTGGAATGCTGAGAAAGGTAAAAACACCTTCAAATAAGGAAGAGGAACAGGCTATGACCTCATGTTTGCTTGGACCAGTGTAAGCATACCAGGGTAAATATTTAGGCTAAATTGTTGGAGCCAAGGACATAAAGTACATTGATTTATTTATTACGGTTAGTGGATATTTAATAATGTTAGCACAGGTCTTTGAATAAATTTTGCTTCTAAGAGAAGTTACTATTTATTCCTAATTAGATGGGGAGGAAAATCTTTGAAGAGGAACCTCTACTTTACTTCAGAAGGAAGGAAGGGAGGAAGGGAGGGAGGGAGGAAGGAAGGAAGGGAGGGAGGGAAGAATGAAAAAAAAGAAAAGGAAGGAAGGAACAGATGAACAAAGGGAGGAAGGGAGGACGGAGGCCCTGGGTCCCCTGCACAACTCTATGCCTTTTGAATCTGAATCTCCCGAGGCAGGATTCAGGTATTTATGCACTTATTTTTTAAGATCCCAAGTAATCTCAATGTACAGTTGAGGCAGAAAATTATTGATTAAAGCCAGTAACTCTGAACACTGGCTGTACTTTACAAACACCTGGGACCTTAAAAAATCCAAGTGCCCAGGGTGCACCTAAGACCAGTCACATCAGAACCTCCAGAGGTGGGACCTGGACATATTCTACACCACCCAGGAGATCCCAATGGGCAGCCACATTTGCAAAACACAACTTTGGGCCAGTTCCTTTCCACCCCATGCTATCTTTAACAAACGGGATGACTTGGATAGAGATGAAGTCCCAGAGGTAAGCATTACACACAAACGGCAGTTTAAAATCAAACCAGCAGGCCCAAGTCACAGTCTCCAACATGGCCAGGCCTCATCAGGGCTGCAAGAGGAGGAGGAGGAGGAGGAGGAAGAGGCTCCGGCAGCAGAGATTTCGGTCACATCCAGCTTTACTCTGTGTAGCACATTGGGCCTTCGTTCCAAAAATAATGTTAGACAAGTAGGTTGGTTCCACAGTTGAGGCAACAATGGAAATAAATAAAAAATGAAAAATAAATAGTTAAATCAATAAATCAAAAAATTGAAAACCACTGGTGTAATAATAGACCTAATTAACACTGAGTGCACCCTAGGTGCCAGGCACTAATCAAGAACTTCCCACAAAATCCCATAATACCACAGTTATGCAAGATGTTACAGAAAGAAAGTCTAAGCACAGGGTGACCAAGTACCTTTTCCCAAAGGACTTAGGGAAAAAAGTGTGGAGCTGGGATAAACCCAGGTGGTTTTTGTGAAGGTCACCTGAGTCACCATTCCAACTCTGCCAGGAATAGACTCACCTTCAGCAAATCACACTGCATGTTGCTTTCTCACCTGTCAAATGGGGGCATGGAGGTGGAAGGAGTTGCCTGTGGAAGACAATTTTTCCATGGACCAGGACTGGGAAATGGTTTCCGGATGATTCAAGTGCATTACTTTTATTGTGTACTTTATTTCTATTATTATTACATTGTGATATATAATGAAATAATTATATAAGTCACCATAATGTAGAATCAGTGGGAGCCCTGAGCTTGTTTTCCTGCAACTGATGATATTATGTGGGGGTGATGGGAGATGCTGACAGATCATCAGGCATTAGATTCTCATAAGGAGCATGCAACCTAGATCCCTCCTGTGTGCAGTTCACAATAGAGTTCCCACCCCTGTGAGAATCTGATGCCACCGCTGATCTGACAGGAGGCAGAGCTCAGGTATTAATGTGAGCCATGGGAGCAGCTGTAAATACAAATGAAGCTTTCTTTGCTCACCTGACATTCAACTACTGCTGTGTGGCCTGGTTCCTAACAGGGCACAGACCACCAGTCTGTGGCCCAGGGGCTGGAAACCACTGCTATAGAACCAAGTGCTCTTAATGTGAAGCATCCACTCTGCTCCCAATTGACCAGTCATGGCAGTAAATAAAAAGGTGCGGGCGCTGCCTTGCAGCCCATCCCAAAGGCCTGCATAGTTTATCTGAGGGTGAAATAACTAGGTGAGGAGGGTGGGAACAGCCATCAGCATAAACATAAGATGGAAGGCTTCCATCTACAACAGGGATGCTTTCGTTTTCATGTAAATGACACTCTCTTCTTAAAAGCTGAATTAAAGAATAGTCGGTGGACCCCTTCTCAATGGCAAATTAACCTTTTCAGAACACCAAGTTTTCACATGGAAGGTCCTGGAAAAGGGGAGAATACTCAATGCTCTCTCATTACCTTCATCATTGGGAAGTGAAAAGAATATGGTTTGAGCTAAGGATGGGAGTCTCAGGATGCAACATGATTCATAAAATAAACCAACTTGTTCATTTAACTTTAGAAAAAAGAAAATTGGCCAGATGCAGTGGCTCACGACTGTAATCCCAGCACTTTGGGAGGCCAAGGGGGGCGGATCACAAGGTCAGGAGATCGAGACCACCCTGGCTAACACGGTGAAACCCCATCTCTGCTAAAAATACAAAAAAATTAGCCGGGCATGGTGGCGGGCACCTGTAGTCCCAGCTACTCGGGAGGCTGAGGCAGGAGAATGGTGTGAACCTGGGAGGCAGAGCTTGCAGTGAGCCGAGATCGTGCCACTGCACTCCAGCCCAGGCGACAGAGTGAGACTCCGTCACAAAAAAAAAAAAAAAAAGAGAAAATTAAGAGATCTTATCAAAAATCATAGATTTCACCTTCATCCCACCCCATTCCAAAATCTATCTCTTTGAATATCTTTTTAAAGGCCTCGGACTTAACATCAGCTTCTCATCTATCCTGCCAACCTCACCCCCTCCTCCCTGGCATTTAGGACTTTTCCAGTATGCTCCCTCTTCTCCCTCTTCCTATTGATTTAACAACCAGAGATTCACTTAGGAGTGTACCCTGGGTAAGAGCATGGGGCTTGGAGTCAGGCTGCTGGACCTGGATCTGGACTCCACACTTCCTAATGGTGGGACCTTGAGGAAATCCTCAGGCTCCAGGGACATCAATTCCCTCATCAGCAAAATGTAGAAAATGGTGTCACCAACTTCATGGAGTTACCATTGGGTTTAATGAGTTAAAACACGTAAAATACTTAGAACAGTGTCTGTCCCATAGACAGAATTCAATAAATGTTACTTTTACAACATTGGGAATGAGTTCTCTGGGGAAAATATTATCTCCTTTGATTCAATAATTCTGCTTCCAGGAATCAATGCTTATAAAACACAAAGAGATGAGGCTGAAGATATATATACATGGAAGTGCAACAGTGAGCTTTTAATAATATGGAAAAACTTCTACGTTCCACACACACTGTGCTAAAGACTTTTCATGCATTATCTCATTTAATCTTCACAAAAATGGGTGGTGAATATTATTATTCCCATTTTTATAGGAATAAAGAAACAGATACAAAGAAGTCAAAAACATATTCAATATTATATCCAGATTTGTCTAACTTCTAATCCCATGGTTTGAGCTAAGGATGAGATTCTCCGGATGCAACATGAATCATACAAAATAAACCATGCATTATCTCATGTAGAACTCCTAAACTATATTATAACATTTATAAATGTTGTAATACTACACATTTTATAAACTATGATCCCACATTTGTTAATCTTGTGTGTGTGTGTGTGTGTGTGTGTGTGTGTGTAGAGAAGATAGAGCTACAGACAGAGATATGGATAGAGATACACACACACGTAGGCACAAGAGTTAAAGGATGTACACCAAAATGTTTATATTGGTTATTTAATAGGGATGGAAAACTTTATATTTTTAATAATTTTATTTTTCTGTATTTTTCAAATATTCCTTATTACATTCAATTTAATTCAACAAATATTTTTGAGCTTCAATTATATGCCTATCACATAGTAACATATAAACAAGTATTACTCTTTTTAATGCAATAGAATTGTATTTCAATGGTACATCTAATTGTATGGTAGAAACACAGAAGACAATACAAGCTAGCAAAAATGAATAAATTCTCTCTCTTATGCAATTGGTAGCATTCATTTACAATGCTCATCTTAATGTCTTATTCGTAAGTTATGATATGATATAAATGGCTAATAATAGCAAAGGCAAGTAAATAAAATTCTACTTCTCCATTGTCCATTGGAAAAAAAAATTACTCGTAAAGCAATCTTTCTGAAAAATTTCCCTAAGTCTGTGTTTCCAAATTCAGTGTCAGAAAAGGTATTTAACTCTCAGAGAGGGGAAAAAGCAACTCATCCAGAAATAAAATTTTGATCATCCCAAATGGAGGGAGATAGAAGAGAAAAAGAATGCAAGTTAATGAATGAAGGGCAAAGCACTGAGTCTGAAATATGGGAGGTGTGGGAACACAGGGTGTGGAAGCCACATCTCCATCTGTATGTCCATCGTGTGGCACCCAGATCTCAGGGCATCTGCATGCCTGTTCTCCAAATGAGTTCCTTCCGACCTAAGGGGAAGGAGTGCCATCTCTTCAAACACACATTCACTCTTCATTCTCTGCAGCAGATTACAATAGTGACCCAGATTCCAGAAACATACTTTTTTCTATGTTGCTCCCAGAAGTTCTTTCTAACCCGTCTCCTTGGTCTATTTTGCAAGTCAGAGTTGGAGGGCATAGAGAGGGATGCAAGCGGGGGAGTGAGAAAGCAGGCAAAAGGATAGAGGTAGGAAAGAACCAAGGATGTGTCCTAAGAGACAGCATCTGAACCAGCAGAGGCACTCTCCTGTAGCATGTGTGAGCCTTGTCCAAGAACACCTGCAAAGCCAAGACTACCTGTTCAGAGGGCTCCGAAGGGAAAACCTGTCCACCACATCCCGAAACCCGGCCATGGCCTGTTACGGTGGGAATTTGCCTGACTAGCAATAAAGAGGCAATCCAGGCCTGCTAGGAGAACCAAGTGTTCCCACTCCATGTCTTCTTGCAGGCCAGGCACACCCTAGAAAGCACTGGTCAGAAGACCTGAGCCCTCTCCTAGCTCAGCCATGGACTCTAGGCCAGACTCTGGCTCTTGCTCTGTGATGGAGTAAACTTCTTTGCCTCAGTTTCTCCATCTGTAAAACAAGGACATCTGACTAACCAACTATTTTCAAGATACCTTCTAGTTCTGGAGGTCTACGATTCTATAAGCACCACCAAACACATGCATGCTTCAAAGTCTTTATCATCAAATTAATGAAAACAGCTCCAAGTTCGACTGCAACTCGTGCTAGTGATATGACAACTGCTTAGTCTCTCTGAGCTTCAGGTCCCTCATCTGTAAAATGGGAACACTCATATCCACACTTGCAGAGTTTTGTGAAAATCAAATCAAGTAGGATGTAAATATCTAGCACAGCACCTGCTACATAATAGGAGTCCACACCTTCCCTTTGTATTACAGTAATGTGCCACATAAGTGAGCTGCATATAGGACCATGGTCACATGAGATTATAATGCCATATTTTTACTGTACCTTTTCTAGGTTTAGATAGGTTTAAATACACAAATTCTTACCATTGTGTTATAATTGCCTGTAGTACTCAGTACAGTCACATGCCGGACAGATTTGTAGCCTGGGAGCACTAGGACAGAGTATAGCCTGTAACAGCCGAGGTGTATAGTGGACTATACCATCTAAGACTGTGTAAGTTCACTCTGTGACGTCCACAGAATGACGAAATCGCATTTCTGAGAATGTATCCACGTCATTAGTCAGTGCATGACTGTAAATGATTCCAGGGGTGATTTTTACTGTTATACCAGGGTTCCTCAGCACTATTGACACTGGGGGCTGGAGAGCCCTCCGTCGTAGGGCTGTCCTGTGCCCTGTAGGCTGTTCAGCAACTTCCCTGGTCTCTACCCACTAAATGTCAGTAGGACACCCTCCCTGCGTACAGTTGTGAACACTGAAAATGTCTCCAGGCATTTTCCCGAGAAGGACAAAATTGCCCCCTTTGAGAACCACTGACTTATGCAGATCCCAACTGCACAAAAGAATGGGGGAAAGACGCCTTGCATGAGATCATTCCTCCAGTGACACCCTGAGCCCAGATGAGAACCCATCTCTTCAGAGCTCTGGTCCAGGTGTGACTACCACTACCTCTTGGGATTCCTGGTCCCAGAGGGCAAGAAAGCAAGGGAAGGAAGAATGGAGCTAATACATTGTGCATCTTCTATGTTCCAGAAACCATTATGGAACCAATTGGAAACCCAAATTCTTACCTTAAAGCAAGGGTATCCAATCTTTTGACTTCCCTTGGCCACACTGGAAGAAGAAGAATTGACTTGGGCCACACATAAAATACACGAACACTAATGATAGCTGATGAGCTAAAAAATACCACAAAAAACTCTCGTAATGCTTTCAGAAAAATTATGAATTTGTGTTGGGCCACATTCAAAGCCATCCTGGGCCACACGCCCATGAGTTGGACAAATTTGCCTTAAGGGTATACTGAATTGATAGTGGGAACAGTTTTTCAAAGCCCAAGTGAGAACAGAAAAGGCGTTGAGTCTTGCAAGCTTTTGAGTTGGCTGTACATAAAAAGACAAATAGAATCCAGTCTTCTACCTAATAAGACTATAGTTAGATTCATTCTTGCTATGGTTGTAGTCTGGCTCAGTGGCACGATTTCAGATGATTGATGCGTCTGCCCAGCACGTGTTCATTCCCTCACTTCCCCATGTTATTTCTGCATCAGATTGAATTCATTAGACTAGATTGGACCGAAATTCAACTTTTTCATTTGTTTCTCTTCAAAGGTATCGTCACAGATAAATGGCTCTGGCATTAATCTTCCTAGAAAAAAGTCACAGCATAAATCCGCCCATGCTGATGGCAGCCGACTTAGAGAGTGTTTAACCCTTTAGAAGAAAAAATAAAGACGCACAGCCATTCATGCTACCCGGAGATTCTGCTAGGATGTCATGCTTCAAGACAGTTCAGCTTCCCAAGTTGTAGATAAAAGACATTCCATGAATTTAGGATGCTGTTTGTCAACCCTGGGGTTAAAGGGAGTCACCAGGTCACAGAAGCAACGTGAGCATGAAATGCGAGGAGGAAAACACACAACAGCTGGGAAGAGGATGTGAAACAGGCCCATCAAGAAAGATAGGGTGAGGGCTCAGAAAGGGACTTCCCAGGAGAAGTTTCTGGAGGAGAGAGGGAAAAGTGCAGAAAAGCAAGATTCACAAACTATTACAGTGCCAGTCACAGACATGCAGATAAGGGAAGAGGGTGAGTATGCATTTGTAACGTATACCCACAACAACAAGCTGAACTTCTACATAAGACATAAGCTACCGGGAGGCTTTGGGCAAGGCCATTCGATACCTTAATGAGCTTAATTTATAAATGTTTGAGGGTAGTTATCATTAATGATAGAAATAATCATCACAAGCAACTCCAGGTAAAAACATTCAGATGTATGCGCCATCGGATTTGAAGGGCATGGACCTGGAGCTGGAGAAAGTAACACAGCTCAGTTCAGAGTTCACTGCGCCCCATTTGTGGGGTATGTGAAAAAGTGCAGACTCAGAATAACTGACCGGGCACGATGGCTCACACCTGTAATCCCAGCACTTTGGAAGGCCGAAGTGCATAGATCACCTGAGGTCAGGAGTTCCAGACCAGCCTGGTCAACGTGATGAAACCCCGTCTCTACTAAAAATACAAAAAAAAAATTAGCCGGGTGTGGTGGCAGGCGCCTATAATCCCAGCTTCTTGGGAGGCTGAGGCAGGAGAATCACTTGAATTTGGGAAGTGGAGGTTGCAGTGAGCTGAAATCTCGCCAGTGCACTCCAGCCTGAGTGACAGAGCAAGACTCCGTTAAAAAAAAAAAAAAAAAAATCAGAGCTCTCAGAGCCCTGTACTGATGTCCCAGGAGACCACAGCCAAAGCTGCCTTGGGGCTGATCTCCCATTTGGCACCCCAGTGACGTTTAACTACAGACCCAGGACATGACTGACCGATGGACAATCTCTCCTACCATGTAAGGAATCTCATTCCTTTACATGGATGCATTTCCCGAGGGCCTGTTGGTGATGGAGTTACCTACAGACACCAAGGTTATCACTTCTCAAGCAGTCCTAGCCTCTCTTGGCCTAGGATTAATGTAAATTTGTATAATCTAACAGGTCAGAAAGTTGACGAGTTCTGAGGACACTGGGCAGGATACAGAAGCTGGTGGGGGTGGGAAGGGACATAGTGAACGCTGGATGTCACAGGAGCAGTGAGAACTGTGAAACCAGGAAGGATGGGAGAGGCCTCAACTATGGGGGCGTCTAGGTCAAAGTTTAACCTGAGCAAAGAACCAAAGGGTTAGAGATGTTTTTCTTTACCTGTGGCTGCTTGAGCCTGTGTACCTATGGGTGTCCTGAGGGCTGGCTTTCCAAGTCTCCTTTTTCCCCTCTCCTTAAGGACTGGGCTCCAGGGCATGGTCCTACAGGAATGCTGAGTATTTCGAAACGATGCCTCCTTGAGGGCCAGCAGCCCCTTCCTGCTCACACAGGCCCCACACATAGGAGGAGGGAGGAGCATGGGTGCTGCACGCTTTCATCACTCATGCTCAGCACATGCCTCTAGCCTGACCCCGGAACCCAATGAGGGCGCCCCCTCCCCATAGTACTGTGGGTCTGGGAGTTAGAAGGTCATCATCAGCTGCATCTAACCAGCTGCCTCGGAGAGCAGCTACCAGCCAGCATGAATAGTCCACTTGAAAATCACCCCAAGGACTAAGAAAACTGTCAAAACATTTGAATTGCCTTCGTAACCCCAAGTGGAGTTTTATGCATGCATTTACATCAGATTTTTTTGAATAAGCGTTGGATCATGTATCACAGAAAATCCATCAAGACCACTGGATAAATGCTTTACATCCCACTCAGCAAATGGGTTTGTAAAGTTTAATTTTGTAAGAGCAAAAGCTACATTCCTCTTAGAAGCTGAGTGAAGTGAAAGCACCATAAAATAAAAAATTGCAGAAGCAGTAATGCAGCTACAAAACTAAAAGCTTTATTTTCATCTCTGATGTACAGAGTATATGTAGATATGAGCGAACCCGGGTTCACGCCATTCTCCTGCCTCAGCCTCCAGAGTAGCTGGGACTACAGGCGCCCGCCACAATGCCTGGCTAATTTTTTGTATTTTTAGTAGAGATGGGGTTTCACTGTGTTAGCCAGGATGGTTTCGATCTCCTGACTTTGTGATCCACCTGTCTCGGCCTCCCAACATGGTTTAAATCCAAATTCATGTAATTACTCAGAGAGATAATTCAGATACCATATTTAGTGCATTTTTTCAGAGCTCAGAGACAGGCAGCTAGAAAATATATTTTTCTCAGGCTGGGCACAGTGGCTCACGCCTGTAATCCCAGCACTTTGGGAGGCCGAGACTGACCAATATGGTAAAACCCCATCTCTACTGAAAATATAAAAATTAGCTGGGTGTGGTGGTAGGCGCCTGTAATCCCAGCTACTCGGGAGGCTGAGACAGGAGAATCACTTGAATCTGGGAGGCAGAGGTTGCAGTAAGCTGAGATCGCACCACCGCACTCCAGCCTGGGTGACAGAGCAAGACTCCGTCTCAAAAATGAAAAAAAAGGAAATATATTTTTCTCTCTCTCATTTTGATATAATTATATTTATATTATATAATTTAATTATATAATTCTTTTTTGTAATTATATTTATATACGATTTATATTTGGCAGAAAATAAATCGCCCTGCACATAAAGAGTATAAGTTTTGTCATATGTATACACCTGTGGAAAGACTGCCACCGTGGTAGGCTAAAACAACAGCCCCCAAAGATGTTCACATCCTAATCCCCAGAACCCCCACCGAATGTGTTCCCTTAGATGGTAGAAGGGACTTGCAGATGTGAGGAAGTTAAGGGTCTTGGAATGGGGAGGTTATCCTGGACTATCGGGGTCTTACAGGGTTCTTAGATGAGGGAGAAGACAATGTGACAACAGGAGCCTCTAGAAGCTGAAAGAGGCAGGAACAGGATCTCCCTGGATCCTCCAAAGGAAACACCTCTGCCGGCACCTTGAGTTTAGCTCCATAAGACTCACTTTGGAACTCCAGAATGGTAAGGAGTAAATGTGTGCTGTTTTAAGCTACTAAGTTTGCAATGATCAATTACTGTAGTAATAGGAAACTAAAACTACAATCAAAAAACTTTCCTGGTCCTTCCTACCCACTCCCTCCCACCTCTCCTTGCTTTGCTTTCTGTCACTAAAGATTTGTTTGCATTTCCTCGAATTTTATATAAATATAATTCTATAGTATGTACTCTTTTTTGTTTGGCTTCTTTCATCAGGTATCATTATTTTAAAATGTATCTTGGCTGGGCATAGTGGCTCATGCCTGTAATCCCAGCACTTTGGGAGCCCAAGGTGGGCGGATCACTTGAGGTCGGGAGTTCAAGGCCAGACTGGCCAACATGGTGAAACCCTGTCTCTACTAAAAATACAAAAATTAGCCTGGCATGGTGGTGCATGCCTGTAGCCCCAGCTACTCGGGGGGCTGAGCCAGGAGAATGGCATGAACCCGGGAGGCGGAGCTTGCAGTGAGCCGAGATGGCAGCACTGCACACTCCAGCCTAGGCAACAGAGCAAGACTCCATCTCAAAATAAATAAATAAATAGATAAATTAATTAAATACAGTAAAATAATAAAATAAAATGTATCCCTGTTGCTGTGTGAACCCATTTCTTTTCTTTTTTTTGAGATGGAATCTCGCTCTGTCACCCAGGCTGGAGTGCAGTGGCGCGATCTCAGCTTACTGCAAGCTCCGCCTCCCTGATTCACGCCATTCTTCTGCCTCAGCCTCCCAAGTAGCTGGGACTACAGGCGCCCGCCACCATGCCTGGCTAATACTTTGTATTTTTAGTAGAGACAGAGTTTCACCATGTTAGCCAGGGTGGTCTTGATCTCCTGACCTTGTGATCTGCCTGCCTCGGCCTCCCAAAGTTCTGGGATTACAGGCGTGAGCCACCACGCCCAGCCGAGCCCATTTCTTTTATTGCTCGGTAATATTCCATGGTGTGAATATACCAGAATGTTTAGCCATGAACGTGCTGATGGACATCTGGGGTGTTGCCTGATTCTGGCTATTACGAGGAGAGTTGCTATGAACATTCATGTACAAGTTTTGTCATGGATGTATGTTTTCGTCTCTGGTTAAATTCCTCGGGTGGAATCACGTAAGTGTATGTTTACAATTTTAAGAAACAGCCAAACTTTTCCAAAGTGGCTTTACCAGTTACATTCCCACCAGCAAATGAGGGAATGCCAGTTGCTCCCCAACCTTGCAACATTTGGTGGGACCATTGTTGAACTTTAGTCATTCTAATAGGTGCGGGGTGGTATTAACTTCTCAAAGAGCTGAAAGCAGAACTGCCAGTAAACCCAGCAATTCCATTACCGAGGACACACCCAGAGGAATATAAATCATTCCACCACAAGACATATGCATGCAAATGTTCACTGCAGCACTATTCACAATAGCAAAAACGTGGAGTCAACCTAAATGCCCATCAATAACAGATTAGATAAAGGAAATGTGGTGCATATATTCCGTTGAATACTATCCAGTCATTGAAAAAGAATGAGATCATGTCTTTTGCAGGAACGTGGATGGAGCTGGAGGTCATTATCCTTAGCAAACTAATGCAGGAACAGAAAACCAAATACCACATGCTCTCACTTATAAGTGGGAGCTAAATGATAAGAACTTAAGAGCACAAGTAAGGAAACAACAGATACTAGGGTCTACTTGAGGGGGAGGGTGGGACGAGGGAGAGGAGCAAAAAAGATAACTACTGGTACTGGGCTTAATACCTGGGTGATGAAATAATATGTACAACAAAACCCCATGACACATGTTTACGTAGCAAACCTTCGCATGTACCCCCAAACCTAAAATAAAAGCTAAAATAAAATTGCATTTCCCCAGTGACTAATGATGTTTCGAATCTTTTCACGTGCTTGTCTCTCATCTCTTTTTCTTCTTTGGTTAAGTGTCTGCTGAAATCTCCCTATTTTTTGTTGGCTTGTTGTTTTCTTATCGTTGAACGTTCAGAGTCTTCATTCATTCCACAAATACAGATAGTAGAACCTACTACACACCAGGCACTGTGTGCATCAAAGAAAAGGCAGACAAGGTCTTTTTCCTCAAAGGAATGACATTCCAGGGAGCTGGTCGACCATGGTGTTGGAAGACAGGAGTGAGTCATGCTGTAGCAAATTGCATTTGTCAAAAATGGTCCCAGTATTATTTCTGATCTCAATGATGTCCCAGAGGATTGCCACTCATCATCACAAGATGGAGTCAACTTCCCTTCCCGTGTCCTGGGTGGCCGTCTTTGGCTGCCTTAACGAAGAGGTGTAGAAGTGACACCACAGGAGTTTAGAGATTGGGTCACAGAAAGTGGTAGGGTTTCCACCTGGTGCATGCTCTGTCTCCCTCCCTCTTTCTCTCTGTCTCTGGACGATCGATTGTCCTCAGACGATCCCCCATATCATGAGAACCTCAGGCCACATGAAGAGGCCACAGGTCGGAGCAAGCAGCCCCGGCAAAGGTCCCAGCGGCAGCCTGCATCCGTGACGTAAGTGAGTGAGCTTTCCGTGTCTCCAGCTTGAGCCATCAGACTGCCTGGGAGGCTGAGTAGAGGCGAGACGACGCTTCCCTGATGAACCCTCCTCAAACTGCCGATTCATGAGTGAAATATATATTACTGCTGTTGAAAGTTGCTATGTTTGGGAATGATTTTTATGCAGCAACAGATGACCAAAACACCAGCCACAGCAAAAAATAGCATTGTTATATTTAAAGAAAATAAAATCTTTGGTATTCTGAATAACTTCTCCCACAATAGGTGGGTATATTTATGTAGCCACACACATATGTATTTAAATTTTAAAACATGTAAGTGAAAACTATAAGTGAGTTCTCCTAATTTTGTAAGCGTTTGCCTTAGAAACTTAAGATATTTGTTTTGCAGCCAACAGTCCGAGAGTCTCAGAATTTCAAGGCTGAAAATGCTATTGGGGTTGATGGGCTCCAGTCCTCATTTTACGATCTAGAAACCGGAAGCCAGCAATCTTTCTGTTTATCTTGCATCACCTGGAAAATAAAGATACACATTCCGGCTTTGTCACTGTTGTTATAACTTCTCTGTTTAAGATGAATTATACTAAATGTGGTAAGAGAACATCATTTCCTTCCTTATCTGAGAAAACACTTCTGTTTAGGAAGCTAAATTTGTCTCCAAAGTTATTAAAATTCCAGCTTACTCACTGCCCACTGACAGTCCTAAGGCTGGCTCGGTGAAGGCAGCAGGCGCCGGGTGGGCACTCGGTCTGGGTTTACATCCCAGCTGTGCCACCTACTGCCTGTGTGACTTTGCTGAGTTCACTTCATCCTTTCTGGAATTACGTTTCCCCATCTGTAAGATTAAGATAATAATATAGCATGTGATAGGCCTCAGGATTTTTGGAAGAAAATAAATGAAATACCCTATATTAAAGTACCGGAAACATAGCTGATATTCAAAAAATGGCCACAACTCTTTTGACTCTGCCACCCACTCCAACAGCTGCCCCTGGAATTCCATTCATGGGTCTTTCTTACTGTAAAGATAAAGTAATTCATCGTTTTCAGCTCCCCTATTTAGCTTTTCAAAAAGTCCATGAAAATCAGGGTGCGCCATCCAAAAGGGTTTAGGCCTTGTTGGGATGGGAAACAGGAGGCATTAAAGTCGTTTAAGCAGACAAGAGACATGTTCAGAAGTTGCCTTTATAAATGATCGCTTGGAATGCCATGTGAAGACGGGACTGGGATGGGTGGCTGACCGACCGGAGGACCGGAAATCTGTTAGGAGGCTGTGCCCATAATTACGGTAAAGCATGTTAGTGACCTCAGTTAGAGTAGTGGCAGTAGAGCATAAATAATAGTAATTATTGCTACAGCTATTGTTTGTTGACCATCTATGTGATTGCTGAAAGAGGACTCAGAGTGTGTTTTAAGGAAAAAATAGACAATAATATAGAATTCTCTCTCTCTCTCTCTCTTTTTTTTTTTTTTTTTTTGAGACAGGGTCTTGCTCTGTCACCCAGGCTGGAGTGCAGTGGTCCAATAATTGCTCACTGTGCGACCTCAAATTCCCAGGCTCAAATGATCCTCCTGCCTCCAGCCTCCTGAGTAGCTGGGACCATGGGACTACAGATGCATACCACCATACCTGGCTAATATTTAAATTTTTTGTAGGGATGGGGTTTCACTATATTGCCTAGGCTGGTCTTGAACTCCTGGGCTTCAGCGATCTTCGGCCTCTCAAAGTGCTGGGATCCTCTTGATCAACAAAGAGAGGCCTAGAATTGTAACCACTTGCACTGATGCCCACTGGAAAGCTATCTTACCCTTTACGGTGTGGCCTGCACCCATCTATTGATGGTTCTCAATCTCCTGTACAATAAATAGTGAGGTCAAGTGTGTGGAGTCTGTGAATAGTGTGCAGATGGAGAGGTCTTCCGATTCTTATTTAAAGGGTGACCTTTAATGATCACAGTGCTCAGTTCTACCCCTTTCCAGACTGCCAGGGTCTGCTTTCCTCACTATGCGGTGCTATAGCCATGTGAGTCATATCAGTGAAAGGAGACAGTGGCATGCCCGGAATATGGATTAAACACTTTGTTGCTAGTACTTGCTGTCAGTGTCCCACCGGCTTTTGGCAGGAGCCTACTACAGAGATGGTTATGTCCTGCAGAGGATAGCATAGCAAACCCTCTGACGACAGCATGGCTTCCCACGTCCCCTATGTTTCCCACAGGGGGCGACACCAGTCATGCACAGTGAAGATGGCACCAGGTATGAAGTGCTCTTGACATCTCACCTGCAGACACTTGGGCATGTTCCTCCTCTGCGTGTTGGGGGTCACTGGCTCAGCGCCTGTGTTTGGAAGCACTGTAAGCTTACTGAGGGACCAACTTTCTACAAGCATCCCCCAAAGGTCAAGGCTCCAGACCTACGGAAGTCCACTCTGGAGAACGCCTTCAACAGGTCAACACCCAAAAAACCTCCAGGAGGTGAGATGACTCCTGAAAGTCCCCTCCCCGATATTTACTGCCATTCAGAGAGCCGACAGAAACAGCCCACTCCCACCCTCCACCTTCTCCCAGTTCACACCAGGATCCCTCTTCTCCAAGGCAGGATCCAGAATCTCTGAACTGGAGGAGGCCTCAAAGACCATCCAGCCCAGTCCCTTATTTCACAGATGAGGTGGTGGAGATGTCAGAAGCTGAAGTGGTTTGCTTGGGGTCATGGGTAAGAAAGTGGATTCAACTGGACTCAGTGTCTGGAAAGGCAGCCTGGAAGGGCTGCACCTGTCCTCCAGAGGAAGCTGAGAGAAGGCCAGACCCCAACAGCCCAGCTGGGAATGCATCCCCTTCCAACCTGGGCCTAAGCCTCAGGAGTGAGTTGAACGGCTCTCCCGGAATGAGAAGACACATAAACTACCCACTAGTATGGTCAGAGTTGTGATCTGTGAAACTGGGCTAAAAACAGCAAGCTACATTTAATCATTAAGATGTTTATTTCTGCAACTGCTTCCCACATTCCAAATCTATTCAAAAGCCTATTCGAATAACTAAAAACTTATTGGTAACTTTTTTACAACTCCCATGCAGCTTCAGGATAGCATCGCCAGACACAAATGCAGTCTGAGCACCTGTTCAACCATACTCCACCAAGTCATGCAATTATTGATGATAAGGCTGTACACAGGCCACCCACGTGATCCTGACTACAGCAGATCAGGCAGTCCCAGCCCCGCGCTAGGCGTTCATGGGGAAAAGCGAGAACACTTCACAAGATTCGGGTCTTGAAGAAAAACAGGACTTTCTTGAGTAGAGAAGAACAATCGAATGAGATGGAAAAATGGGCAATGTATATCGCAAAACTTTCAGTGTATAAGCACAACAAATCCAAAGAAATCCATCCAAGTTCATGGAAACTGTGAAACTCATAGAAAGCTTGAAATACAAGCTGTCCAACTAAGACAGCCCTAGCTCCAGTCAATAGGAGTAATTTCACTGGGTTCCCCATGGTCCAGGGCTACTGAAATTCAGACGATCCTGATATTTACAATATGGATTGACAAGCTTTGGATATTCTGTTTCTTTTTACTTTCATATTCTTTATTTTGTTTAATTAATTAATTTATTTTGAGACAGAGTCTCGCCCTGTTACTCAGGCTGGAGAGCAGTGGTGCAGTCGTGGCTCACTGCAGCCTCAACTTCCCAGTTCAAGCAATCCTCCAAGCCTCAGCCTCCCAAGTAGCTGGGACCACAGGTGTGTGCCACCATGTCCGGCTAATTTTATTTTTATTTTTTGTAAAGAGGGGTTCTTATTATATTGCCCAGGCTGGTCTCGAACTCCTGAGTTCAAACGATCTTCCCAGGAGGCCTCAGCCTCCCAAAGTACTGGGATTACAAGCTTGAACCACGCTGCCAGCCTCGTATTTTATTTGAAAATACCTAAGCCTCACTTGCAGGACTTACTCTTTGTAGCTGCAGGTAAGGCAATTCCCGGCGGTCAGGGTACAAAGAGACACATGAGAAGTCCGGGTCCTTCCGCATTGAAGTTAGTTCTTCTCAGGAGAGAACTTCCAACTTTCTTTACACTGTTAACAGAGCCTATAGCGAGTGGCAATCATGACTAAATACTTGTTCCTTGGGCTCAAAAACAAAGGATATTAACGCGGACCTCCCGGACCTGGCGCTCCTCTTTCTTTATGCAGTTCTGCACTGGAACACACGGGGGCAGCAGAGTCTAGCCTGACCCTGAGCAAGGTAACGAAATTTTAGGGGCGCTGCTCAGCTCAGGTGTGATAAGCCGGGGCTGGATGATGTGCGCATGTGTATACACATATACACACATACGTACATATACAATGTAAAATGTATGTACTTTTATATTTATATATATTTCATATATAATGTATACCTATATATTTAATTATATAACCTATTTTATACATTCTATATATAATATATATTATTCATGGGGAAGGATTTCTTTACATCCTTCTGGTCTACCCAAAGTTGTCTTTAATAGGCATGTATTTGTTAAATAATCAGGAAAAAAAAAGAATTAACTTGAAAGTGGAAGAAAATGCACATTAATGAAAATCCAGCATATATTTTGAGAGTTTTTCCTCACAAAAATATATTTCAGTTTACAAAATAATTAGTAATATAAGGACTTTAAGTAACAATCTCTATTCATGACTGTATTAGGCAAATGCCTTTTGAGCACCTCATATGTGTATAAGGCACTCTTTCAGTTTCCAAAGATGGCAAGAGAAGTCAGATCTAGTAACTGCCCACAGACAGCTCACAGCTGACCAGCCGTGAAGCCCAGATAATGACTGTTATATCAGAGGGATGCACAAAATGCTGCGCAGACCACAGAGACAGAGGCTATGAACTCTACGAGGGCCAAAGTCCATGAGGCTCTACAGAGGAGGGGAGGCTGAAGGTTTGTCTTCAAAGGTTAAGTAAGAATTGACCAGTTAAAGTGGTGAGTGGTGTATCAGACAGGGAACAGTCAAGACAAAGTTTATGGAGAGTTGGAAGAGGAAAAGTTGGCTGGAGGTAGAGTGAAGGCTGAGCCATGGGGCAGGGTGGTGAGAGCAGAGGGAACAGTCTTGACCTCTAGCTTGCACTCCCACCACTGCAATGGGATGGCTGGCAGAGGCTGTAGTTGAAGCCGTGCCTGGGTTCTGGACACAGCTCTGCCAAGATAGGGCAGATTCGTGGTGGAATTGGAAGGATAGAAGGGATGAAATATGTTGGTAGGTTCTCTATTCCAGTGACTTCCCAACTTTTTAAATTGCAACCTGCAATAAAGAATACCTTTTACAATCCACTCAATATACAGAAATATACATGCATTTTTGGTGGACAGTCATACGGTGCAAACATACATACAATATGTAATGCACTCCGACCTTGTCTGGTCTCTATTTTATTAATAGAGAGAGATTTCATAATCCACCAACAGATCGCATCTTACAGTTTGAAAAATGCATTCTAAAATGGTTTCTCAACCTCATACCTTTGACATTTTGGGCCAGGCGATTGCCGGTTGTGGGAGCTGTCCTGTTCATTGTACAATGTTTAGCAACACACCCACTAGATGCCGCTAGCATTGCCGTCCCACGTTCTGACAGGCAATAATGTGCCCCAACATTGTCTAATGTGCCCTGGGGTGCAAAACTGCCCCTCGGTTGAACATCACTGCCCTAACCAAAAGGAAATAATCTGGTTTTGGGGAAAGGACGATTGACCTCACATTCAGGAGTGAGTGACCCTACTTCCATGGGAAAGTAACCACCCACAAAAGAGAAGAAACTGACCGATTTTGAGCGTGAATGGCAGAGAGGGATCTAGAGTCAGTGGCAGGTCCTGGTGATAAACAGATACAAACGGGCATGCTGCAGACCTTGTCACACAGCCAGCATGCCACTGTGGCCTACCCTCAAACCAGAACTGCCTGCCTTCCTCTGCCCCAGTCCACCAAGCCTGCCCATCACAGGGCGCTTGCACATCCAGCTCCCTGCAGCACTCTTCCTTCCATCTCCTCCTGCTGGGCTCCTGTGGACCACTGAGTCTCTTAAATGTCATTTTCCCCCAAAAAGCTGCCTTCGCTCCCCCAACCGAATGAAGCTCCCCTGATATGCCTTCAAGACACCCTCTAGTTGTCACTTTGAATACTTACTGCGAAAGGTAGTTATAAGAGTATTTGGAGCTGGGCACGGTGGCTCGCGCCTGTAATCCCAGCACTTTGGGAGGCCAAGGCAGGTAGTTCACGAGGTCAGTATTCGATACCAGCCTGGCCAAGATGGTGAAACCCCATCTCTACTGAAAAATAGAAAAATTAGCCTGGCGTGGTGGTAGGCACCTGTAATCCCAGCTACTCAGGAAGCTGAGGCAGGAGAATCGCTTGAACCCAGGAGGCAGAGGTTGCAGTGAGCTGAGATCGCGTCATGGCACTGTAGCCTGGGCGACAGAACAAGACTCTGTCTCAAAAAAAAAAAAAAGAGTATTTGGATGATTATTTGCTTGATTTATTTTTCCCCCCCTCGAGACTGTGAAAGTCCTGAAAGCAGGGGGCTTGCCTTGGCTCACCCACTACAACAAGCAGACTTGCTAAATGAGGCTAAATGAGTGAGTGGTACTGCCAGTTGACTTCACTGCTGGTCCTATTTGTATCTGTTTTGAGATTGACATTAATGCACCATTGGTGGGCTGGTCTCCTAGGGCTAATTAACATTTTTCAATGTTGAAAGCTTTTTAAATAAAATAATGAAAATATGAATTTCTCACAAAGGCTGAATTTCCTAATAACAGAATTATAATTATTCCAACACTCATCTTGAGATTACATAATTAAGAAACAGTAATACTTGCATTTTTTTTTAAATTTTAGAAGTCTACATGAACGATTCTCTGCATGATTGTTTCTTTGATCATTGAAGCTGTCATTTTCCTCTTTCATTATTAGGAAAGCATTCCACATAACAAAATTGAATTTCTTTCAAACCGTAAAATTATTGGAATATAACATCCACCCTAACTTCATCTACATAACATGAAGTATATAATTTCCACTCAAAATTAATTCTCAATGTAAACAAGAAAAACAATAAACCAAAAATCACTTATGCTTACTTTGAAATAGATTTAACAATTAGGAAGTCCCATGAGAAAAAAGGGAGATTCAGTGACGGTAACAGTGATTAAGTTAGCCAAAATGCTCAGCAGTAGAATACTTTTTTTTCCACTTGGCAAAGTTTAAATAATTTTTTAAGTGTCAGATTCTGTTCTTATTTTATCAGCCAAAGGAGGCTTGGTTTCCAAGCAGTGTATCCATCAAGAAATTGGAATTCAAGCAAACACATATTTTGAAGTTTGATGCATTGAGCCAAACACTGGGGATGCAATGATAAATATGATATGGTCCATCTTAAAAGTGTTTTTGGCGTTTGTGGGAAACATCCTGTAAGCTGGAATTAAGCAACAAAGAGCAATGATGCCCGGAAGCTGCAGCTCCGTGTGGCCCCCGAATTCCACACTAAGGCCTCTTGTTTGTCTTCAGAGTAAAAGATGAGCACACTGCACACATGGTATTGTGTCCAAAGTACATCAACTCTCCACGTGCTGACGTGGAAACAAGGAACATCTTTTCTTCAGTTCCATAAAGTAGTTCTCTACATTTTAGAAATATAAATATGTTTGCCTTTTGGGACCAATATATTGTTTTCCCCTTGAACTCACTTATTCATCCATTTATTTCACAAATTTATAAGGAGCTTGCCCTGTGCCAGATATTGTGATACCTGCTGGAGACACAGTGGTGAAGAGACACAGGAGGTCTCAGCACACAGGTGAGACCCACGCACGGGCCCCGAGTACTGTGGGGTCACCAGGCACTCTGCTAAGTGCTTCATGTGCCTCACTCATCAACACAGCAACTCCATGGTGCAGGCACTGCCCTGGCCCTGAAATGAGTGAGGCCAAGGTGCGGAAGTGAACACGTGCTCACTTGCGGTGTGACCGGGTAGAGCCAGAAGCTCTGCCGGCACACACCTGCTGCAAGAACCCAGCTCTGAAATCCTCATGTGTCACCAGTTCAAGAGCTACTGATCGCACACGTGCAGTCACACAGATAGAGTCACACAGTGCACAAGCTCTGGGAGGGGGGACACAGTGCGCATGAGATTGTTTCAGATGGCAGTGCCTGGCCTGATGAGGAAGGGCAAAGAAGGCCCCCAGAGGAAGCCTTGAGGGGGTGTGGAAGGGTAGGAGGGTGGGTGGGTGGAGTGCATGAAATGAAGAGGCAGGGATCCAAGCTCAGCATAGATGCCAAGAGCCAGACCTTTGAAAATATGTGGCCAAGACCCAGGAGTGCCTGGACACATGGAAGCCAGTTATTACTAGAGATAGTGACATGCAGAACATATAGGGGGTAGGAAGTGGGGAAGGGTGTTACAGACGAGAATTCCTACTCAGGACACTGCTCAGTTCTAGATGAATTTTCCAAGGTAAATGCACTTTATGAGATCTCAAGCACCACACGGATTCACAATCACCCTTATTACAACATGGGGAAATTTTAATCGCTGCTAATAGTAGATGCTCAAGTCCTAAGATCTTATGAAACAAGCCAAGAAAGCGACTTCTGATCAATGTCAAGAACAAGTAAAGAGAAAAGCAGGCCATTCGTGTACTGTTTCAAGCAAAAAGCAACAAGATGAATATTCTTCATGTATACGTAGCCTACATAGGCTGAAGGCTCCATCTCAAAATTCCACTTCACAGCCTAAACCTTCCTCAGCCCGAGCTGACCACCCTGCCTATACCATATTTTCCCGTTTTTCAAATCACTGGCAAGTGTTATTTGGGGATTGTATTGTATTGGATGGTTTTGTGCCACCATGAGGAAGCTTGCAAGGTCTTTGGTGGTCAAGGTGATGACTTACGCTTCCCTAAACCAGCAGCTCTGGCTGGGCACACCCAGATGTGTGCAAACACTTTGAGCACTGAAGGTCTGCAGGCCTCTGCAATCACTGAGCATTTGAGACTCCTCTGGGGCCATGCATCCACCAGCTCTCAGTGCACATCAGAAAAGGAGCTTCACAGAGACTTCTCATTTATTTTACATTCATTACCCCGCTAATTTCCAAAGCGAGGTGCCTGAAGCTAGCTTAGCAACAGGTAGGCATGATGGCTGTCCCGCTGCTGATTCTGAATGTGCTTTGTCAATGTGCTTGTTTTTCCACCGTGCTAACTTTATCTTCAGAACTTATTAAGTTTAATCCCAGCAGTACTAATTAGAGGTGGCAACAACAGAAATCCTCTGCAAGGGCTCTTAGAAATCCACCGCCACTTCAGTGAGAACAGCCATACTCTTCTTTTCATTCCTTGTCGCTTCCTTGGGCATTCCACAAGGGGCTAAAATCTGGTATTTAGAGAGCCGAAGGGCACCTCTAGAACCAAGCTCTAAACCAAGTAAAGGGAGATTTTAAGCATATCTGGATTCAAATGAGAAATCTGTGTAAGTGTGCCACACACATCTCTTAACCTCATTTGGGGATTTCTGTGCATACTGTACTTAAAATTAAGTAAGATAAGCTGTTTTTAAAATGTTGCGTCTTAGTGGCATTGAACCATAATTTTCTGCCTCCTCGGTGGAAGTTCAAGCTTGTGGTCCTACAAGGAAACGTAAACTCTGAAACTGCAGAGCCTCACTAGGACAACCAGGGAAGTGCAAGTTTAGGGAAATGAAAGTTGTCTCTGGGGTATGACATCATCTGATGACCTTGGGATGAGCCCATGGATTATTAAATGTGTTTAAAACACACATAGGGAAGTGAGGGGTGAGAGATGGGGGCAGGTTAACAGCAGGGTAGCATTTGGGGGGCAGCCCAGAGCACGAGGCCTGGTTAGCACCATTTTCACATGCCCTGTCTTCCTCTCCCACGTCGGTTTTCCCTGCTGATGGGGTGACGACGACCAGATTTGGAGTTGGGTCAGGGCCCTACAGACAAAGGGCACCTAGAGCCAACAGCATAGATGTGTCCTATTGGAGAAACACAGCAACTTGTTCTTCTCAGAGACGTACTGCACTGGCTATAGCTGCAGTTCGCCAATTAGCCTGCTGTCCAGCCACAGTTTGATTGGCATGCTCTGGGCTGAGGCAGGGGCAACAGAGCTGTCAGTCCAGCGAGGGCATGATCAATAACACTATTTGCACCATCATATATTCCATGTAAGCCTTCTGTCTTCAGTGCATCGCACCTGTAACTCACTCGCCATTAAACACATTGATGAACCTGCCCTTACTTCACAAGCCGCTTCTCACTTACTTCCTTACCCCTAACACACCCTTTGAGATGCACCTGTACCTCATCAGCAGTTCACCTACTCTCTGTGCTTAATATCCTTGTCAGTTTCACCCTTTTCATCTGTTCCTTGTTCTCTACAGCAAAGTTGAATATACTCGATACAGCAAAGTCATGTCACAGTAAGAATCTAAAGTCCATTTGGAGTAAGTTTTAAGAAAACCTCCCATCAAACTATATCTAAGCTGAAATGCTTTCGATCTGTGTCCCTACCCAAATGTCATGTCAAATTGTAATCCCCATTGTTGAAGGCAGGGCCTGGTGGGAGGTGATTGGATCATGGGGGTGGATTTCCCCCTTTGGTGCTGTTCTCATGGTTGAGTTCTCAGGAGATCTGGTTGTTTAAAAGCTTGTGGTGGCCAGGTGCGATGGCTCATGCCTGTAATCCCAGCACTTTGGGAGGCCAAAGTGGGTGGATCACCTGAGGTTGGGAGTTCGAGACCAGCCTGACCAACATGGAGAAACTCTGTCTCTAATGAAAATACAAAATTAGCCAGGCACGGCGGCACGTGCCTGTAATCTCAGCTACTGGGGAAGCTGAGGCAGGAGAATTGGTAGAATCCAGGAGGAGGAGGTTGCAGTGAGCAGAGATTGCGCCACTGCACTCCAGCCTGAGCAAAAGAGCAAGACTCTGTCTCAACCTCCCGGCAGAGGTTGTGGTGAGCCAAGGTTGTGGTGTGCACTCCAGCCTGGGCAACAAGAGCGAAACTCTGTCTCAAAAAAAAAGTGTGTGGCACCTGCCTCTTCTCTCTCTTGCTACTCTGGCCATGTAAGACATGCCTGCTTCCCCTGCGTGCCTTTCACTATTATTGAAAACTTCCTCAGGCCTCCCCAGGAGTGGGGCAGAAGGCTGTATGCTTCCTGTACAGCCTGCAGAACTGTGAGCCAATTAACGCTTTTTTTTTTTTTTAATAAATTGCCCAGCCTCAGGTATTTATAGCAGTGCAAGAATGGACTAATATATAAACCATTACCTGGAATCTGGTGAATAAAGTCTCTTACAAGCTTTAGAATGTGAGAGCTGGGATTCACGTAATGACAACTAGCGAATAATAACATGGAAAAATGTCCAGCTCCCCTGTTGAGTAGAGAAAAGTAGAAGAGCCTTATGCAACTGCGTAAAATGTATACCCAAGCATGGGCACAAAGGAATGCGCAAGAATTTTTAAAATTGTCTTACAGTGATGGAATTATGGGTGATGTTTTCTCTATTTTATAAACTTGCCTTACTGTTTTAATTTTAAAGTATGTAAAAGCTGGTAGGAGCCTCATCCATCACATGGGCAAACACCTGCAATTTCCTACACAAGGACTTTCTTTGCGTAGTAGACTATTTCTGTTCAGCCTTAATTCTATATTTTGAATACTGACGTTTTCTCTCAGGTGATGGCAGCCCTGGATCTCAGCAAAAAACCTTGGTCTATGTGGCATCGGCCTGGAAATGAGTGTCCGCGGCCTGGAAATTTAGGTCTTCAGCGTGCTCTTGTTGCAGTGTCTGACACACGCCCCCAAACGACTGTCCCTAGAGAAACATCTGGGACTGTGAGTAACACACGTGGAGAGGAAGAGAGGGAAGAAGCCATGGATTTTTCCAAAAGGTACCATTGGGACATTGTATGCAAAGAATTAGGTCTTGGCCAGGTGTGGTGGCTCACGCCTGTAATTCCAGCACTTTGGGAGGCCAAGGCAGGTGGATCACTTGGGGTCAGGAATTCGAGACCAGCCTGGCCAACATGGTGAAACTGCATCTCTACTAAAAATATGAAAATTAGCCAGGCGAGGTGGCACATGCCTGTAATCCCAGCTACTTGGGAGGCTGAGGCAAGAGAATCGCTTGAACCCAGAAGGTGGAGGCTGCAGTGAGCCAAGATCTCACAAGTGCACTCCAGTCTGGGCAAAAGAGCAAGACTCTGTCTCAAACAAACAATCACTAGGTCTCAAAAATGTTTTTTTAATTTTAAAAATATATATTCTCGTCCAGTGTTTTGAACTGTAGCTCCTACATCCCCAGGGAGCTTTTATAGTGTTGAAAAACTAGAACCCTGTGACCATCAGCCTGGAGGATAGCGGCACCTCCGAGTGGCCTTCCGAGCTGCTGTTTCCTAAGTCATCAAAAGTGCTAGCGCTGGCCCCTGGGAACCTGGAGTTCCTCTGGCCTTGCCATCCCGCTTCTGTCAAATTCACCGGTTCGGAAATCAGATCAAGTCCTTCTGAGATTGTGAACATTGATAACAGCCTAATGCGTTATTACCACGTTTGTTTGCTTTTTCTGTTATAATGAACAAAGTTCTACAGAGTCACCTTCAGTTAGAAGTAATTTGTTGTTGATGTTGTTGTTGACGTCATCTTTTTCTTTCAGAGGGCTAATTTATTTTAAGGCTGTAAGTGGACTAGAACTCAGTTCTTCCTTAGGACCTTAAGTTGTTCTACGGACCAACAACTTCTCTCTCCCTCTCTCTCCCCATCTCTCCTGGCTTCTCTCTGCATATCCATTTGCTTCCTTCTAACTGACGACTGCATGTCTCTTCTATCTGCTCGAGTGAAGGCTGGGGAGCATGAGTCTGGTCGTCTTAGCTAACGTAGCTCTTGTGAGGTCGGGGTGCTGTGGAGTCCCACTGCCCAGGCCTCACTCCACCCACAGTGGCTCCTGCTCTGCAGACTGGGATTTGTAATTGTACCTACTCCCGAGTTTTTATGAAGTTCCAATGTGAAAATTCAGGTAGGACTCCCAGCAGGAAGCTTGCCACGTAATAAGTGCTCAGTGAAGATTAGCTGTAATTCCTTAGTCTTAATGATGGATCCCAAGAAGCCTGGGAATTGGCCATATCAGGGTCAGGTGCCCAATGTCCACCTGTGGCAAACTTCCTAGTGCTGGTTCCCTGAGGAGAAGCACTTCCTTGGGGGAACATCCCTTCTCCCTCCCACCGTGGCTCAGGTAAGCTGTTTGCCCTGAAACTCTCCCATTCAAACAAGGACAGGACTTTCCAGGGCTAAGTCAATCAGATTTCAGACAAATAAAAGGTCTCCATTTCCTTTCCAGCTTTAACTCTTCTCTTCTCTGTACTATTTTAGCATTTTATCTGCTCATCCTTCCACCCTCCCCTGTTCCTTGCTTCCCCAGGGCAAACTGAGCTCAGATCCTTGTTTTAACTATTCAGTAAGGAGGAGATGGACAGGATAAACAGCTACAGCTCCTCTGGTCCAGGAGACATGACCCTCAGGCAAGAGAACCTGTGTAGCATGGGGTCTCTGAGGCATAGGAGTTCACAGTTCAACTCTTTCCTAGTCATCACCAACGTTTACATAAGAGAGTGTGTGTTCACAACACGTGAGTTCACAACTGTGAACTCAACTGCTTTTAATATTCAGAATCAATCCCTTTACTTAGTTTTCAATCCTACTCTGCTCCCTAACCAGGGGCTGCAAAAGGCCTCTGAGTTTTGTCCTGTTCCTTTAAAGACGTTTGGAATTTGAGTCTCTCCATGACGTCAGAGCAAGTGCTGCCCAGATGACCTGAGCCCTATCCATCTGCAATCAGAAGCCCTGGCTCCCCCGGGTTCTACCCTCTGTGGCCATCCTGTCCCCTGGGACCACAGGTGCACATTTAACTAGCTGTGTTGCCTTGACCCCCAACATGGACCCGCTTCACATCTTGAAGAACAATTAAGACCCTCGCATCATTTTTCTCATCTTGGGCCAATTACTAGTTCCAAGTATTGCCACTCCCTTTCTCTCTGAAAGTCCATAGTCAGCAGCTTATTCTCTGCTGCCAGTGTCAGAGGTGTTTGAACCAGAGCAACTCCATCTTGAATAGGGGCTGGGTACAATAAGGCTGAGACCTGCTGGGCTGCATTCCCAGGAGGTTAGACATTCAAAGTCATACATGAGATAGGAGGTCGGCACAAGACACAGGTCATAAAGACCTTGCTGGTAAAACAGATCGCAGTAAAGAAGCCGGCCAAAACCTGCCAAAACCAAGATGGCGATGAGAGTAACCTCTGGTCGACCTCACTGCTGCACTACCACGAGTGCCATGATAGTTTACAGATGCCATGGCAACGTCAGGAAGTTACCCTAGATGGTCTAAAAATGGGAGGAACCCTCAGTTCCAGGAATTGCCTACTCCTTTTGCAGAAAACTCATGAACAATCCACCCCTTGTTTAGCATATAATCAAGAAATAATCATAAAAATGGGCAATCAGAAGCCCTTGGTGCTGCTCTGCCTATGGAGCAGCCATTCTTTTATTCCATTACTTTCTTAATAAGCTTGCTTTCACTTTACTGTGTGGACTCGCCCCAAATTCTTTCTTCAGCAAGATCCAAAAACCCTCTCTTGGGGTCTGGATCCAGACTCCTTTCCAGTAACACCAATATCTGTATTTGCTAGGATTCTAGCTCCCTTTAAAAAAAAAAAAAAAAAAAAAAACGTATAAACAGAATACCTTGAAGTTTACAGAACTGGACAATTGGCTTCCAATAAATCAGAAACCAGACCTCCAAAGCCTATCAAGGTCATGGCCGTTGAATCCTCCCCTCCAACAACCAGACCTAAGGGGATTCTACTCAAGATTCAAAGGAGATACAGAAATGTGCTTTTTACACATACAGGCTCCGGGAAATACTTGTGGAAGTGGATTTTGAGAGGGCTCAGCTAACTGTGCTGGAACACAATGTTAGACTGGGCTGAATCTGTGTTATGGTTGCGTTTACCAAGAAGGCAGTTGGGTGTACAGTATGCACAGCTGGCTGGAGATCTTATCAGTTTGCTGGGATGGCCAATGCAGACCTGGGCTGAAAACCGGCCTGCAGCAAATGACTTCAAAAGACCATGCATTCCTTGCTATAATGAAAATGAGGGAAATCAAAGTCCTGGGGAGACTGGAATGGTGGACTGCATGTAGCCGGTTTGTTCTATCCACACACACACTCTCTGCTCCCCAGACAGGTTCCCTTCATGCAGGCCTCAAGGAAGAGATCGGGAAGGAAAGTGCAGGACACTTTAAAGGATCTGTGCTGGTTGTTCTCACTGGACTGGAATGCCCATGGGTGGGGCTTCAGGATAGCACTGAAGAGAAGAGCCAGGGGTGCAGCCGTGACCATTAGAGGGAAAGTAGCTGGGGCAATCTAATAGTGAATCCCATATATCTCCCACCCCCCGCCCTAACCAGGCTTCAGAGGCTCACACGGCCCTTGGGGCTCAGCCTGCAGGACATCATCCTGGCCCCCTGCAGGGAGAGCATCCTGGCTAGGACCCTGAGAGCAAGAAATAATAGGTTCCAGGACACCTTGGATAGAACTTGAGGACACGTGTGATAGAAGACAGAAAATAAGTGCAACAAAAATAGAGGCACCTGCCCGTTTCAGTGTCTGATGTTTCAGAATCTGGGGGCAACTGGATTATTGCCCAAAAGAAAAGGAAAAGCAAATGGTGTACCTAGCTCCCCCCAACACTGAAAAGGGGACCCAACACTGAGAGTATCTCTTCAGATTTTAGGGGCGATATCTACTATGTTTGAGTGTCAAGAACTAAATCACTTTCTGGATGACTCCCAAAACCTAGTCTGAAGAGCAGAGTAAATTCTGCTACTTGATCCTTTTGATGTTGTTACAGAAAAGGGGTCTGATCCAGACCTCAACAGAGGATTTTTGGATCTCACGAAAGAAAGAATTTAGGGTGAGTCCGTAGGGTAAAGTGAAAGCAAGTTTATTAAGAAAGCAAAGGAATAAAGAATGACTACTCCGTAGACAGAGAAGCCCCAAGGGCTGCTGGTTGCCCATTTTTATGGTTATTTCTTGATTATATGCTAAACAAGGGTTAGATGATTTATGCCTCCCCCTTTTAGCCCATCTAGGGTAACTTCCTGACATTGCCATGGCATCTGTAAACTATCATGGCACTTGTGGTAGTGTAGCAGTGAGGTTGACCAGAGGTCACTCTCATTACCATCTTGGTTTTGGTGGGCTTTGGCCAGCTTCTTCACTGCAATATGTTTTACCAGCAAGGTCTTTATGACCTGTGTCTTGTGCCAACCTCCTATCTCATCCTGTGACTTAGAATGCCTTAACCATCTGGGAATGCAGCCCAGCAGGTCTCAGCCTCATCTTACCTAGACCCTATTCAAGATGGAGTTGCTCCTGGCTTACACGCTTCTGACGTTACGCAAAATCTCCCTCCCTGTTCCTCAAAATTTAAGTTAAATTGGCTAAAGTAGCTCATCGTCAAGGCCTACGGAATTTCAAAGCCATTCTTAGATTCCTGGGACTGTTCAAGGTTTGCACCCTCAAGGTCTCCTCTAGTTCTGGGATCCTTCCTTCACGGGAATGCCACTTAGTTACAATACTGAAATGCACACTTTATATAATAGGAAGGGACTGAACTTCAGGTAACTGCTGCAGTCCTCACACTGGCAGCAGAGCCATGGAGGCATCCACTATCTTCTGTTCCTACCACCCATTCCAGTTGTGTTCACTTTCTCAGCGGGTGAAACTTCTCCATCTGGTGGGATGACCTGATCCTTCATTCTCAAGGGTATGAGCACTTAATAGTCCCATTTATGTGGTTTTGCTATGGTTTTTCACTAACTTTGACTGCTACACTTGCAGTACTGGAAAGCACATTGAGGATCTTTGAGTTCCAGGAAACCTCATGGCTGCTTGCCCTGTGTGATGGCAAAGACAGAGCTCCCTCAGTGATCAGGATCGCCCACCCCGGCCAGCACGGGAACCTTCTTTTGAGCCTGTTCACCTGTGATGCCTGGATCCAGGTGTCAGTCCCAACTTCCAGTTCAATGGCACCACTGCCATGACCCTTGTGGCAAGCAATCTTCCTTTAAGGGCAACAATCTCCCATTGGAGACCAAAGTTGTGGCAATAGGAAGTAAAAAAAAAAGTGCAAGTGTATTACTAGGTACATTAGTGAGAGACTCCACTTCCATTTTACCATGGGTTCCGGATGCTTGTCTTTTGGCTATGGAGAAACAACATCATCTGTCAATCACTGATTAAGAGTATATACTGCATCCTACAGGATAGCATCCCAGCCTTCCATGGTGTTGGCCCCCAACTGATGCCATAGCTGAGTCTCCCATGGATCATTACACCATTCTAAAAGGTCGACATTATATAATGATGAGGTTCCCTTTGAATATCAGATCCTCTAAGCTTGACAAGGGGAAGGAGATTGTAAAATAATTTCCTTCGTCAGAAGCAATGTCTAGTGGCATATCACCACCATGAATAAGGCATTCAGTAAGTTCTCTCTCGGTGTTGCAGAAGCGTCATCTCCAGTACTGTCTATTTCACTAAGCATAAGTCACTGGCCCTCTATAATAGATAGGTGAAGATATAGCCTCACTGCCTCCAAGTGGCTGACTGGTTTCCCCAGCCCCAGAATCTGGTACTGTGTCAGAGGCTCAGAGTGGGTCATGGATGCTGTGAGTTGGTCTTCAGCTTTGGTAGTAGATGTCAGCCTTCCTCCGAGAATGTCCATGCATTCCAATCCTTCCCACAACCACTCGGTTCACTTTATCCACCATTGCTCCACTGAGAAACCACTGGGATGGCTGAATAAAGAGGCTGACTGAAATTAACAAGGCATGTAATTGGTCTATCTGATTATAAGGAACTCCCTCCAAAGTGGAGACTCCTCAGTGAATAATCATCCGGGCCACAAATATTCTCATATTCCAGGCCCATTTTGAGAGTCTTATATATATTCTCTTCCCCAGATCTTTCTGTCACTTACTCTCTAGTCCTTTTCTTTCTCTTTATTTTTCTTTTCCTTTTTTTTTTTTTTTTTTTTTGAGATGGAGTCTCACTCTGTCGCCCAGGCTGGAGTGCAGTGGTGCAACCTCAGCTCACTGCAAGCTCCGCCTCCTGGGTTCATGACATTCTCCTGCCTCAGCCTCCCGAGTAGCTGGGACTACAGGTGTCCGCCACCACGCTTGGCTAATTTTTTGTATTTTTAGTAGAGATGGGGTTTCACCATGTTAGCCAGGATGGTCTTGATCCCCTGATCTCGTGATCTGCCCACCTTCCGCCTCCCAAAGTGCTGGGATTACAGGTGTGAGCCACTGCGCCTGGCCCTCTAGTCCTTTTCTTTCCAAACCTTTGTCTCTCTGGCCAAATAATAAGTCACAGCCCATGAATTGGTGTAAATTCTCACCTCAGGCCATTTTTTTCTTTCAGGAAAATAGACAACATCACCACTTTTAATTCTGCTTAGGTGGAAGGAATTATCTTGTCTGCTCTCCTCCAATGCTACACTTGAATAAGTACATAAAGTCATGACAGTCCCATTCTCACTGCTGGAAGCATATCTATGGCACCATCTGTAAACCAAGTTCAAAGTTCTCTTCCTTGATTAGACTGGTCACAGGGAACTCTCCATGGAGGCTTAGCTGTGGGCTGAGAATAAGATGGTACTTCAGCGGTAAGCACATGGGGCGGGTAAGCCATATATTCAATTTATTTGTTCCTACAAGATTCACACAAGCCCAATCCCATACCCATACCACCTCCAAATGATGATGGAGTGCTAACTGTGTTCCCAACTTAATGGCTTTATAGTTCAGGTAATACTCCATTCATGAAAGGAAGTTCACGTTAAATGGTCAACTGATGCCTAATGGTCAGTCTCTATCAGGGCCCAATTGCAAACCAAGAGATTTTCTCAAAAGAGGACAGTTACATTCCGAGAGGGGGTAGGGAATATGGCTGTGTTCAAACCCTGTCACTGGCACCATGTAGCCCCACATGGCATCATCATGATGCTACTAGTGTAGTGGACCAGCACAATACTCTGTAGGAAAATGAGAGAACCAAGCCTTCCCGATGAAAGAAGACTGCTTCTAGTGGTTTCTGTTAATGGAACAGAAGGGGATAAAATACAATTTCCAGGTTAGTAACTGCACACCACACCAGGAGCCATGTCAATTTATTTTCCTAAAATGATCATTCTGGTACAGCTGTTCCCTGAGGTAGAATTAAGCTTAGGGTAATTTGCTACCCCTTCCAAGATCCACATAGCTCCTACACAGACAAAATGGTCATGGTAAATGGGTGGTAAGAAAAATCAACACCCCTGAATTTTTTTTTTTTTTTTTGAGATGGAGTCTCGCTCTGTTGCCCAGGCTGGAGTGCAGTGTTGCAATCTTGGTTATTGGGGAAAATTCAGCCCCCGATATTCAATGTGGGTTCTTTTCTATTTCCCTAAGCATTAGCTGGTCTGAGAAATAAAGGGAAAGAGTACAAGAGAGAGAGAAATCTTAAAGCTGGGTGTCTGGGGGGGACATCAGATGTCAGCAGGTTCCGTGATGCCCCTGAGCCATAAAACCAGAAAGTTTTTATTAGCGATTTTCAAAGGGGAGGGAGTGTACAAATAGGCTGTGGATCACAGAGATCACATGCTTCACAAGGTAATAAAATATCACAAAGCAAATGGAGGCAGGGCGAGATCACAGGACCACAAGACAGGGCGAAATTAAAATTACTAATGAAGTTTCGGGCACGCATTGTCATTGATAACATCTTATCAGGAGACAGGGTTTGAGAGCAGACAACCATCTGACCAAAATTTATTAGGCAAGAATTTCCTCATCCTAATAAGCCCGGGAGCACTACAGGAGACCAGGGCTTATTTCATCCCTTTGCCTTCGCTGTAAAAGACAGCCGCCCCTAAAGTGGCCATTTTAGAGGCCTACCCTCAGGGGCACATTCTCTTTCTCAGGGATGTTCCTTGCTGAGAAAAAGAATTCAGTGATATTTCTCCTATTTGCTTTAGAAAGAAGAGAAATACGGCTCTGTTCCTCCAGGCTCACCAGCAGTCCGAGTTTAAGGTTATCTCCCTTGTTCCCTGAACATTGCTGTTATCCTGTTCTTTTTTCAAGGTGCCCACATTTCATATTGTCCAAGCACACATGCTCTACAAACAATTTGTGCAGTTAACGCAATCATCACAGGGTCCTGAGGCCACACACATCCTCCTCAGCTTACAAAGATGACAGGATTAAGAGATTAAAGTAAAGACAGGCATAGGAAATCACAAGGGTATTGATTGGGGACAGCTTACGAAGATGACGGGATTAAGAGATTAAAGTAAAGACAGGCATAGGAAATCACAAGGGTATTGATTGGGGAAGTGATAAGTGTCCATGAAATCTTCACAATTTATGTTCTTCTGCCATGGCTTCAGTTGGCCCCTCCGTTCAGGATCCCTGACTTCCCACAGCACTCGGCTCACTGCAAGCCCTGCCTCCTGGGTTCACGCCATTCCCCTGCCTCAGCCTCCTGAGTAGCTGGGACTACAGGCGCCCACCACCATGCTTGGCTAATTTTTTGTAGTTTTAGTGGAGACAGGGTTTCACCATGTTAGCCAGGATGGTTTCAATCTCCTGATGTCATGATCCACCCACCTTGGCCTCCCAAAGTGCTGGGATTACAGGCGTGAGCCACCACACCCAGACAACACCCCTGAATTTTTTAAGATTTGATATCTGTCTCCCTCCCACCAATTTCTTTGGCCCACAATTTTGGTGGGAATAGGCACAGCCATGAATTGTCCTAGGCCCTTCTTGCTATCCTAGCCTTCACTTCCTTGGTCAGGATGCTAACATAGAGATTCTGCCAACAACTGGGTGTGCATATCCTGTCTCTATATTCAGAAAAGAAACAAAGGATCTCACCATTGTGACATGGTAAGATTTAGGTCAAATCTCTTTGACAGCATGACCCTCCTAGGAAGTCTTGCTCTGACCAGTGGACCACAGTGGTCCTCTGAGTCTCTGGGACTCTGAGCCAGGAGCCAACCATTTTTCGGTTATTTCTCTTTCTTCTGGGACATGGTTGCAGGTCTCTTTTGCAAAGGATGAGAGAGACTCACAATACGTGTTTGTCTTCTTACCAGAGGGTCCTCTCTCAAGGGTACTTTGATTCCCCCATGCACTCAAGAAACTTTGTGAACTGAGAAAGTTTATGACCTTCCCTTGGAGTGACTTAAGTTTGACCTTCTCTTGACAAACCTAGATCTTTTAGTTATACACATCAAGTATAACCTTCAGGGACTGTACGGATGTTTCATCACCAAAGAACCCTGTGGCTCAAAGCCTGCTATTTACCCCAGCCTGGCTCACCTTGCTGTCAGTGACCTCAGCTCCCCTGGAATCCCATCACCCCATTGTAATCAGGGGGCCCATTTCAATGACAGCAACTCTCATCCTCTTCTCTGGTCTACAGAGGACAAGCACTAGAGCTCTTTTTCAAGATGCTGGTGCTCCCTCCAGCAATATAATTTCTCCACGTGTTGCTGTGACCAGCTTTCAGTTGGCAGTCAAGCAAGCAAAACAGTTCCCAGGTGCACTTGATAGCTCATTAAATGCAGAATCCTTGATAAGATGACCTATATGGATAAGTTCAATAAGATCAAAAATCATGTTTGGCACCCTTGGTATCTATCCCACACATATGCCTCCAGGTTTGTACTACAGTACATGTTACAGTCTTACAAATCGTTTAGCAGGTGAGCCTTCTACTCCCAAATGTGATGCTGTAACTAACCCCTGAGGCATGCCAGCATGATCTCCATTTCTGTTATGGTGGAAGAATCAACATCCCTGACGTCACTACTTTGGGTCACTACTATATGGTCTTCTAGTAAGACAGGACCAGCCTCCTTAGACTGAAGGTGGGTCTACTTCTCCAGGCAAGGAGGGCTCAATGGGATTGGGGGATTCAGGATAATATGACTCATTTGAATCTTATCAAATATGACCCATCAAATTATCTAGATTACACTCTTTCATAATCAGTGCCCTGATTTTCATCTAAGAAATGCAGCAAGGCTATGAATTCAACTATCAGGAGCCTACAGAAGCAGGCTCTGTGTGCAATTTTAAGCTGTACCTGGGCCTAATCTGCAGTTACAAACTACGAGAAAATCTTTTTTTAATGTATCAGATTCCACTGGTGCACCACACAGTTCCCCTCAACACCTGCCATTTTGTGCATGCCAACTTGATAGCTAAGAGTGTCCCCTCGGGCTTTGTGTCTGATGCCTTTTGTGGACAGTGCCACCCATTCTGCCTGTACATAGAAAAGCTGAAAGTACCAATTAATTAGTGCCACCCCTGGGAGCAGCCTGTATCCATGCCTGACAAGAGTGTCCTCACTCTGCGGTGAGAAAGCTGCGAGGCACATTCTGGATGGAGAATCGCCATCTGGAGTTCTCCAGTGAGATTGTGCTGCAGTTGCCTAGAGGGATAACTCACTTGAAATGTACACTTCATTGGCCACTGTCCCTTTGTTGGTTTACTTTCTCACCCCTATACCTTGCATTTCCTTTCAAGTAAACGACTTAAATTAGAATTTGCTTCTGGGGAAAATCCAAACTAACACAGACAGCGATAGAAACTACCTATCTTAAATCAAGATGTGGAATTGCTGGGTTACTTTAATTATTAAAGTTCCTTAGCCCAGGTGGAAAAACACAGCACAAACAGGCCGGACGTGGTGGCTGACGCCTGTAATCCCAGCACTTCGGGAAGCCGAGGCGGGTGGATCACGAAGTCAGGAAATCGAGACCATCCTGGCTAACACGGTGAAACCCTGTCTCTACTAAAAAATACAAAAAATTAGCCGGGGATGGTGGCGGGCGCCTGTAGTCCCAACTACTTGGGAGGCTGAGGCAGGAGAATGGCATGAACTCGGGAGGCAGAACTTGCAGTGAGCCGAGATGGCGCCACTGCACTCCAGCCTGGACGACAGAGCGAGACTCCGTCTCAAAAAAATAAAAATAAACAAAAATTTTTTTAAAAAACACAGCACAAACAAAATTCCTCTTATTTCTCATCCCACCCACACTTTCAATAGGCTCTTCATTCCATGTGGTTGTGGTGGTAATTTAAGTCTTGCAGACTTAAATTGATGGAGCATTGGTTATCCTTAGTAATTTAAGTCTCGCAGACGTAGAAATTGTTTAGCAGGTGAAGCTTCTATTCCCAGATGTGATGCTGTAACTTACCCTTGAGGCATGCCAGTATGGTCTCCATTTCTGTTATGGTGGAAGAATCAACATCACTGATGTCACTACTTCAGGTCACTACTACATGGTCTTCCAGCAAGACAGGAGCAGCCTTCTTAGACTGAAGGTGGGTACCAAGGTGACACTTGGTATCCAGTGTCAGCCAGAAGGCCATATTAGTAGCCTAGGTGAAAACAGTAGTGACTTGGACAAAAGTATTGTAATGGATATAAAGGAAAATGGATGGATGTAAGAAGCATTAAGGAAGTAGAATTTCCAGGGCAGGTGGTGGATTAACTTGGAGAGTGAGAGAGAGGGCATTCGGACCTCAAAGACATCCTCTCTCACAGGTGGCTGCACACTGGAGGAAACTTACCGTTTCTGGGCATATGGTACTTGAGATGGGTCTGAGAATAGGTCCTATCTTATCAGTTAGAGATGAGAAATGCACTTTAAGGGGATACCAAGGACAACCAAGGACAATGAATCCTCCATCTTCTAAAGGAAATTGATCCCTCTCTGCTTTAAAACCCGTACAGGCTGGAGAGTCAGCCCTGGATTCTGTTTTCCTTTGGAGTCTTTCCTGCGGCCACTTCTATGACCTTTACTCCATTTATTACCTTTACTCCATTTACTCCATGTATCAGTTTACTTAATCGCAGATAACAGAGTCTTCTTTAGCTAATTTAAGCAGAAAGACATCTGTAAATTATGTGTAGAATCATTGGAGAGCAAACTTCCAGCACTCTCAGAAACACATTGCAAAACCCAGATTTGCAAGGGAGCTGCTGCCTGTGCCACCCTCAAGAAGCTGCAGAGCTCAGGAGCGGCTTCCACACTTGCCAGCTCCCAAATCACTCTACCCTTGCCAGGATCAGAAAGTTGCTATATCAGGAAGCTCTTCGGGAAAACAGGAAATTATACCGACAGCTGCAGGTTCCGGGATCGTACTGTCTCTGCCACAACCTACCCTGAATCTCCTCCCATCTGGTTCATTTCCAAACCAAAGTCTCACACAAATGCACTTTATTGGTAGAATCTAAATGAAATTGGAAAGTCTATTTCCAATGCCTTCCAAGATGCTGAACATCTGAAGGGAACTGGAATGGGTTGAGCTAAACAATCCACAGTGTCTGCCACACAGTTTATTGATACAAAGTAAATATTCACCAACAGTTAAAGAAAATAAAATATAGAGACTTTAATTATTCATGAGCTATTCTCTTTTTCATTGTATGAGTTATTCTGAAATGTCTACTCATATTTCCATTGAACAGACTGCCAGATTCTCTTTTAAGTTCATCTCATGATCTCTCTTGCTCCTTGCAAAAGGATATACATTTCTTTTCAATAAGTGGTGTTGGAACAACTGAGTAACCACATACAAAAGAATGCAGCTGCAACTCTTCCTTACAACATAAACAAAAATTAACTCCAAGTAGATATAGAACTAACTGTATGAGTTACATCTTTTAAAAAATGAGGAAATAAAAAACGACGACGACAACAACAAAATAAACTCTTAGAGGAATACATAGATCTTCATTATCTTGGTTTAGGCAATCTTCTTCAATATGATACTGAAATCACAATAACTCTAAACTACTCTTACAACTCAATAAAGACAATAAAAACACATATAACACAATTTTTAAATGGGCAAAGCATCTGAGGAGATATTTCTCCAAAGCCAATATACACAAGGCAAATAAGCACATTAAAATATGTTTTATATTGATGTAGGATTTTTCTTCTCAGTCACTTTGCAAGCCAAGGACCCCCAGATGACGATGCCCGGCCACGCTGGCATGGCCCCACTCACCTGAATTATAGCTTGTACCCACGTTTAGCAGTCCTTGAGCTCTTGTACCTCACCCAAAAAGAATGAGGATATGCTGGACATTGAAGGGCAAGGAGGGCGGAAAATAATTGTACTAAGCCATGAAAGAGCTTTCAGCAGAGAGGGGGTGCAGAGGGTGGTCCCCCACCTTTACAGTTGGGTGGTTCTCTCCTCCCTGCGAGGCTGGGTCCCAGGCTGGTTTTTTGTCTGTTTGTTTTGTTTTATTTTGTTTTGTTTTTGAGACAGAGTCCTGCTCTGTGGCCCATGCTGGAGTACAGTGGCACAATATCGGCTCACTGCAATCTCCACCTCCTGGGTTCAAGCAGTTCTCTGCCTCAGCCTCCCAAGTAGCTGGGATTACAGGTGCCTGCCACCATGCCCAGCTAATTTTTTTTTGTATTTTTAGTAGAGACAGGGTTTCACCATCTTGGCTAGGTTGGTCTTGAACGCCTGACCTCGTGATCTACCTGCCTTGGCCTCTGGTAGTGCTGGGATTACAGGAGTGAACCACTGCACCCAGCCGATAGCAGGCTTTTTATTGGCTCAGAATAGGGGAGGTGCAGACTGTAGGTAGCATTGGAAAAGGCAACATTCGATTGCTTAAAAGGCATTCTTCAGAGAAAAATCAATCTGGAAAGGATAGGAAACAGGAACAGAAGTCTGAGTCTGAGTCGCGGGAACCCGGGACCAGCCGTCTAGTCTTTCAGCCTTCAGGCTGTTTTTGGCTTGAAGGTGGGGTTTCACCAGTGACCCGCCCCTGTCCGCCTAGGCTTTTGGCTGCTTCTGTTGCTATCAGTATCTTTAGCCATTGGCAAATGCAAATGCAGATCAAGACCACAATGAGATACCACTTCACAACTCTAGGGTGGTAATAATTTTTTTTAAGAAGAAAGTAACACGTTTTAGCAAGGATGTGCAAAAACTGGAACCTTCTTACATTCCTGGCGGGAATGTAAAATGGCGCAACTTTACAGAATAGTCCAGCAGTTCCTCAAAAAGTTGAATATAGCGTTATTATTTCACCCAGCACTTCCTTTTCTAGGTATATATCCAAGAGCAATGAAAACCAATTGTTCACACACAAATGTACACTAGAATGTTCATAGTAGCATTATTTATAACACCTCAAATGTAGACATAACCCAAATGTCCATCAATTAATGAAGAGATAAGTAAAGAATGATATATTCAGCAGGGAGCCATGGCTTACACCTGTAATCCCAGCATTTTGGGAGGCCGAGGCAGGCGGATGACCTGAGGTCAGGAGTTTGAGACCTGCCTGGCCAACATGGTGAAACCTCGTCTCTACTAAAAATTAACCAGGTATGGTGGCACATGCTTGTAATCCTGAGGAGATATTTCTCCAAAGCCAATACACAGGAGGCTGAGGCAGAGGAATTGCGTGAACCGAGAGGCGGAGGTTGCAGTGAGCCGAGATCGTGCCACTGCACTCCAGCCTGGGCAACAAGAGCGAAACTCCGTCTCAAAAAAAAAAAAAAAAGAAGAGTGATATATTCATACAGTGATATACTAGTCGACAATAAAAAAGAATGAAATACTAACAGGTGCTACAACATGGATACAGCTTGAAAACATTATGCTAAGTGAAAGAAGCTGGTCACTGAAGTCCACATGCTGTATGACTCCATTTATATGAAATGTCTACAACAGGCAAATGTATGAAGACAATGAATTAGGAGTTTCAGAAGAGGGGGTGGGGGTGGCAGGGATGTCAGGGCTAGATGGCCATGAATGCTAACAAGTATGGGATTTCATTTTGGGAGGTGAAGTACCAACGTTGAAAGGTTAATTCTGTGATGGTTTCACCACTCTGGGAATATACTTTAAACTACTGAATTGTATACTTTAGGTAGGGGAGTTGTATTCAATAAAGTAATTTTTTTTTTTTTTTGAAATGGAGTCTCACTCTCGCTCCCAGGCAGGAGTGCAGTGCTGCGGTCTCCACTCACTGCAACCACCGCCTCCCACGTTCCTGCCTCAGCCTCCTGAATAGCTGGGACTACAGATGCACACCGCCACACCTGGCTAACTTTTTGTATTTTAGTAGAGACAGTGTTTCACCATGTTGCTCAGGCTGGTCTCAAACTCCTGAGCCCAGGCAATCTGCCCGCCTTGGCCTCCCAAAGTGCTGGGATTACAGGTGTAAACCACCATGCCGGGCCAGGCAATTAAAAAAAAAAATGTATTTTATATCTTTGGCCTTGTACAGACAAATCAATTGACAAATTCTCTGTCCTTCATTGCACTTCACTGCAGACTCTTACATCTTATCCCCCTGCTGTTTCCACACTGGGATGGAAAAAGGAGGTGCTGTTTATTGAGTACTGATACAAGCTATAATATGGATAAACTTTGAAAACATTATGCTAAATGAAAGAAGTCAGTCACAAAAGGCCATATTATATATTATTTTTATAAAATATCCAGAATAGATAAATTCATAGAGACAGAAAGCAAATTAGTGGTTGCCTGGGACAGGGGAGAGGAGGGGATGGGAAGTGAACTGTTTAATGAGTCCAGGGTTTCCTTTGGGGGTGATGAAAATGTGCCAGATCACTATCTATAGTGGCAATGACTGCACAGTCTATCACTGCACTAAATGCCATGAACTGTTCACTTTAAAATGCTGAAAATGATCAATTTCATGTCATGTGTGCTTTTCCATAATAAAAAGAAAAATAACTGCTGTATGATGCTTCAGAAGACCCAGTTATGACAGATAAGGCGCCGGTACTGCCTTTGCCCCGAACAAACATGCCCGAGACCTGCGTGGAATCTGGGCCCATAGGGCAGGTGAACAAGAGTGAAGTTTATTAAACGGGACCCAACAGGACAATGAGTTCTGGCCTAGATCAGGTATTGATTGGAGAGAAGATTCTCCAACTGGGTGAGCGTGGACAAGATCTGTGAATGCTTTGGCAAGCCCTGGACCCATTGATTGCATAGCTCCCACTGTGGGACACTCCACTGAGCAAAATCTGAGCAGTGTATTAGGAAACGAAGAGAAAGACCTGGGCCAGAGGGCAAAGAAAAACCTCAGAAGGAAGGGCCTTTGGTTCCAGTAGGTGTCTCCAGCCCTGTGCATGACCCATGTACGTAGAAGGAAGGCAAGACTTCTAAAGAGCAGTTTAACTCTTACAGACTGCTGGAGGCTGGCTGAGGAGAGTGGATGAAGAGAAATGCTGGAGTGGGTGCTCTGAGTCCTGGCTGTGTATGGGAGGGATGTGGGCCTCAGACACGATGGAACCTCTGCCTGGGGTAGGGGCAGAGGCACCCAGTTTTCCAGGGGATTCCCATGTGAGCCTGGTGGGCAACTGCACACCAGAGGTACAGTTTGCACTGGCAAAAATAAAAATAACAATGCACAGCAGACAGAAATGCCACTCGGAGCCTGGAGACGCAAGGGATGATGAAGTTCTCTTGAGACCACTAAGAGAATATACTTCTGAAGCAGCAGCAGCAACTTTAGTTTAAGACCCACAATGTGCATTTGGGCTCTCACTACTCCAACTATGGTCCTCAGAGCAGCAGCACTGGACCACCAGGGCTTGTTAGAAGTGCAGAGTCTCAGGCTCCGCCCACCTCCTGAAACAAGAGTCTCAGGTGATGCCTAGTTACATTAAGGTTTGGAAAGCACCGCTTCAGGAATTGGCTGAGGGCAGTTCTCCAGCTGAACACGCTTCAACAGAAGGAGAGGCCTGCCTTAGGCTTCCCACGCCTGGGCTGTGCTAGAAGCCACCAAGCCCGCAGAAAACAATGTCAGGAAATAAAGCTCAGCCTCAATCTAGCCCTTGGGCATCAGTAACAAAAGCATGAATATACAAAGGGACAATGGCCTGACCATGTATGAAAGTAGAACTCTGACCCACAACCTGCCCAGGAAACCAGCCCCTTCTCTACAATAACCAGCCCAGGAAGCCAGCCTGCTATTATGTCAGGCTGGTGGAAAGTCAAGCCACTATCCTCAGCAACAATCCAGGAAGCTAAACCATAAGCCCTGTAACAATCAGCCCCACATGGCCAACACTTGATTAGTGACTGACAAATTTCCTCTTCTTTTGTCCCTATGAAACCTGCCCAATTATCCCAGAGAACTGATACTTACAGGACTTTTTGAATAAGCATAGACATTTACTCTCCAAGGCTTAACACTTGAAAGTTACATTTACCTAATCTGATGGAGTTCAAGGGACTGAAACACACCAGATCGCCGTATCCAGACAATGAGACAGCTGACCCAATGGGAAAGCAATTCATCTTGACTGCCTTCTTACACATTCCTTATTCCTTCCCCCTCCCCCTCACAGCTTCATCTCTTCCTGAGCTATATAAATATCCCAAATGTACTCAGGCAGGAGAAGGATTTGAGACTTATGTCCCGTTCTCCTAGTTGATGTCACCTGAATAAAAAACTGTCTTTCCTAGCAATATTCATTGTCTCAGGGATTGGTTTTCTGTGCAGTGAGCAACAGGACCTAGACCAAACTCCTGATGTTCTTGTAACACCAACTTGCAGTGTAGGACCAACCTTAGAAAGTCAAACATGCCTGCCAGTGCATCACACAGGAGGCCCTATTTCTAGTGAGCCATCTGCAGCTCCTCCAGGCCGACAGCCTCCAGTCAGGGCACATCTGAACCTTCCCTTCTTTCTACCATGAAGCTTTCTACTCCTCTACCTGCCTTTAAGTCTCCGCCAAAACACAAGTGACGGTAGTTGACCCCCCTGCTACAGCAAGGTCTGGATAAATAGTCTTTGCTTTTCTCATTTGGTTGGGCTTTGTCTACTTCTACAGAAACTTGGGGCTCAAAGGGGAAATGAACAGAATAGTAACGAACTTTTACCACACATAAGGCCAGGTGATCGAGGATCATTCGGGAGCAGCTTTCTCATCTTTGCGAGATGGGAGCAGTGTCTCAAATGTTACTCTCTTTCTCAGAGAACACAGGGTTTGCTCTGTGTTCAGGGAATTTTTCTGCCTAGTAGGATCAGCAGACTGCCATATTTGAGCTCACCATGAGAGCTCCCTTGACAGTTAGGTTTGAGTTCAAAGACCATGGCAAAATAAACTACATAATTTATGTGGTTCATTGCAAAATAAAATTTAGACCCTTTAAAATCACTACAAGTGTTGAGAGCAACAGCAGAACTTTAAGTCAAGTGGGGGTCTCTAAGTTCCTGGGTGCAGTGCACAGTTTGTGCCCAGGAAGCCAACCCTAGAGCACATTCTCTGAGCCCCTGACAGAAGGAGTGCCTGGGATTCAGTGGCACAGGGAGCAAGGTGCCTGCCTCACTCAGATATTGTTCAGTCTCTGCTATGGTCTTTGCAAACCTAGGTACATAATTCTACCTGAATTAACTGCTTAGGGATGGAAATTCGTTCATTTTCTAAAAATGTCAAGTAAGGCCTGTGAAGTATGTAAGTCCCAGCGGCTCTTTGACACTTTCAAAAGTGAAGACATCGGAGACTTGAGGTTAAACTAATTCAGCTTAGGGCCTTGTGGAAAGCCCTGAGAAGCAGTGAGGCTGCTAAAGGACCCCAAATCTGACTTTACCAGCACCCAGAACCCCTTGGCAAAGACTGAACAGAGTAAGAAATTGAGAATGGTGCGTTTTCACTCCAGCACCTTTGGAGTTTTAACTCACAAGGGCAAAGTAATTTGATCTTGGACTAAGTTTAATTTGCCAGGTAATTTAATTGGTGACTTATTCTTCACAAAAATTTAAATTGTGGACATCTCTATGTTTGGGGAATTTTATTATTGGACTATCTTTAACCGTCTGTTATTAGAATATCACTGATATTATTTAATCTCATTCCAGAAATTCTGATGTCATATTTTGGGAGAGGAAATAAAATCAGGAGTGACTTTTTAGCCCTGTGTAGAGGAGAGCCATAAATTTAATTACGTAATGGCTCCGACCTTTTGAGAGCTTCTGAGGGCTGAAGTCTACATTGATCATCAGCAGGTCAAGGAGGAGAAACAAGCGAGCGAGATCCAGGGATCATCTTCATGAAGACAGGTGGTACTGCCTGAAGAGCTTTCACAGATCTTCCCTGAATGTGGGCAGCCGCGGACTTCATGTTTCTTCTCCACGCATCAGAGCAGCGGTCCTCAGCCGAGCATGCGCCAGGCCAGCAACTGCACTGTCCGTGGGAAACTGTTAAGAAGTGCAGATCCCGCAGTCCCCACCCAGACACTCCATGGTCGGCCCAGACACCAGTGTTTTCACAGGCCCCCCAGGGGACGCCGATGCAGCTGAAGTTTGAGAACTGTAGGGTCAGAGAATTAAAATATACGGAAAACTAGGACTAGAATTATCTTTCCCCGTTTCTGGTCATTCCCATCATGGGGAGGGCGTTCCATAACCAAGGTGACCAAATTCTCTGGATTCACCTGGGACTGCCCCAGTTTCAGAAGTGAAACCACCTCTTTCCTAGACAAACCAGGACGCTGCTCACCCTAGTCACATGGGTAAAGCGTCAGGTGTCCCTCCATGCTCTCAGTCACTTCTGTTGTGGGATTTATCTGACTGGAGTGATATATGAGTTAAGAAGAAATTATGTAGGCGGATAGTGAGGGTAAGGAAGTCCTCAGAAAGGTTTTTCTTTTAATGAAAAGCAGCCCCCAAATCGTTTTCTTTTCTAACAAAGAGCAGCCTGTAAAATTGAGCTGCAAACATAGACACGCTGGAAGCTTTCACAGATGAATGCCAGCAGCTGTGCCATTAGGAAAAGGCTACCTGAGACTAGGCGTGATCAAAATGGTGGCTTCATCTTCCCTTCTCTTTGCCAGTCACTTGTGCAGTAGGCAGCAGGAAACATGGCGCCGGCCAAGCGGAAGGCCCCATTGCGTAATATGATTAGAGCGTGGTGGCCGGCTTCCCCACACACTGCGTAAATGTCACACCTGGTCCAAGCAATCTGTGGGCCCGATATCAATCTGACACCACCTCCTCAAGCCTGCCTATAAAATCCGGTTCCCATTTGGCATCTGTCTCTTTCCATTTGCACGTCTGCCTGTCTGTCTGTCTCTCTCTCTCTCCCCTCCTTAAAACATTATGAGGTTTTTTTTGCAATTTTTTCTTAGAGAGAGAGAGCTGTTCTCCTTTCTCTCTCTTTTGCCTATTAAGCCTCCACTCTTAACTCCTTTCTCTTTCTTTTGCCTATTTAAACCTCTGCTCTTTTTTGCTTTGTTTTGTTTTGAGACAGTCTCATGCTCTCACCCAGGCTGGAGTGCAGTGGCACAATCTCGGCTCTCTGCAACCTCCATCCTCCAGGTTCCAGCGATTCTCCTGTCTTAGACTCCCGAGTAGCTGGGATTACAGGTGTGCAGCACCACACCCGGCTAATTTTTTGTATTTTTAGTAGAGACGGGGTTTCACCATGTTGGACCTCGAGTGGTCCACCCACCTCTGCCTCCCAAAGTGCTGAGATTATAGGTGTGAGTTACCATGCCCGGTCTAAACCTCCACTCTTAAAGTCACTCCTTGTGTGTGTCCATGTCCTTAATTTTCTTGGCATGAGGCAACAAATCTCGGGTGTTATCGCAGACAATGAGGCCACTTCAGGAGGCTTGAAAGACAGCCAGGCCATGTGCAGCCTAATCCCAGTTGGCCTTCCGAGAACCACCTGCCCCCAGTGTCTCTGGTCCCCAAGCCTCAGTGATTCTAGAAAGGTCCCAGGTAGGGAGGCCTGAGATGGCCTTAGGACTGTGGGGCAGGCAGGCATTGAGGGATCTGTGGTTCGCAGCACCTTCTGTCATTTTTCAGTCTCCATCTGAGGATTCCTTTGTTTCCTCATGTTTTCAAATGGCGAAGGAAAACAGATTTTATTTATCGGGTCTCAGAAAACTTTAAATAATCACTGAGTATATAAATGTTTAAAAACCAATATAGGAGTATAAAATGAAAGATGAGCTACAATTTAGACCAGGATAAACTGTGTCATGAGAGAGAGTGTTTGGAGGTAAAATGTTCTAAGCCCACACTGAAGTTGGTCTACACCGTTCTGGGGTGATTCAGTTGTCTAACTAGGGCCATAGGATGAAACCACATGCCAGCGGGTGTAGGGCAGGGCTTTCCTGAGGTAGTGGATGTCCCCGCTGGCTAACTTGCTGATAAGCCTGCTATCGATCGGAACAGAATGGTACACAAAATATGCCTTAGACCAAGCTTGTCCAACCTGCGGCCCACGGGCTCCATGTGGCCTGGGAGGGCTTTGAATGTGGCTCAACACAAATTCATAAACTTCCTTAAAACAGTGTGAGTTTCTTTTGCAATTTTTTTTTTTTTAGCTCATCAGCTATTGTTAGTGTTAGTGTATTTTATGTGTGGTCCAAGACAATTATTCTTCCAATGTAGCCCAGGGAAGCCAAAAGATTGGACAACCCTGCATTACACTAAGGTGGGAGGGGGAAGTGCTTCTGCTCTCTGGGCCTGCGTGTGTTTGGGTCTCAGCGTTGGGATGTGAGTTCAGAGCACGGTCTTCATCACAGGGTTGTTGGGCTCACTCTGCCTTAGGCATCAGGCTGGACACTAGTCAGGGATGCTCTCCATCAGGCCATGTTCACCAGAAAGTTATTCTCTGTAAGGCGCCTCCCTTATATTACCCCGAATCCTCAATACAGGGCCTGGCTCAGTAATGTTATGGAGAATTAAGAAAATAACTGACCAATGTTTGAGACTCAGAAGTCAAACGATGTGTTTCTTCCCTGGAGACAGTTTCACTGATAGCAGTAATAGCAGTAGTGGTCAGCAGGCACAGACAGCCAGGCAGTCATCACACAGTGATCACCCACTGTCCCCCAAGAGATGAATAAATGGCCAGAGAGATGAATAAATCTGAGCACCGTGCTGGTGGCTATTCAGAAATGCCTGGGACAACTTTTGAGGAGGAATCCAGCAATCAGGTCACAAGGACTAAAGCTTTAGTAATCTTATTGTTGTAAGAGTACTATTAAAAATATCATCTAATTTGTAAACATCTTGATGAGGCCTACAGAAGATGTATGGATGGATGGATGGATGGATGGATGGATGGATGGATGGAGGGATGGATGGATGTTGGAGCAGTGAATGGAGGAATGAATGGATGGAGGGATTGATGGAATGGTTGAAAGGATGAAGGGAAGAAGATGGAGCAATGAATGGAGGGATAGATGGAGGAACCGATGGATGAATGATGGATCAATGAGTGGAGGGATGGAGGGATGGAGGAGTTGAGGGGATGGTTGGAGGGCTGAAGGGAGGATGGAGCAATGAGTGGAGGGATAAATGGTTGCAAAGATGGAAGGATGGATAGTGTGAGAGAGAAAATGTAGGAAGGAAAATGAATAGAGCAACGAATGGAGATATGAAGGAATGGGTGGATGATGGATGGAGGGATAAGTAGAGAGAAAAGGAGACAGGGACAAAGGATAGGGGAGCAATGAATGAAGGAATGAATGGATGGTGAATGGATACATGGATGAATGGATGGATAGATGGATGAGGACAGGGAGAGATGAATTAATCAATTTTAGCTTCTAATTTTTTCTAGAAAATAATGTTGGTTCACTTTACAGAGAATGGTTGGTGTTATAATTTATACTTCTTGGTATTCCTCTAACAAATCAACATGCTGAAACCAATATGAGTTGATTGTTGATTAAGTAAAGAAAGTTCATCCTTCAAGGCTCAGAACCTACTTTTTCATCTAATGAAAAACTGGACTCCTAAATGAGGATTAATATTGGTGTGCTATTGCCCCTTCTCTTTCAGTATTTGCAGCAATTTCTTTACAGCTGATGCTGTACCTGCTGTGCAATTCTCAACTGACTGATTGCTTTGTAACTCCTAAATAATGTCCTCCCATCAAAGCTGCTGTAATTAATCCTCTTTTCTTTCCTCTGACAGAGTAGAAGATACTATTTTCATTTTCTAAAGAAGCCCAAGTCAAGGAGTCCTCCTATCATCTGAAAGCTCAAATATAACTGTTTACTACCTATCCACTGCATATAAGACACCATGCTAGGCTGGGTATGAAATAGCAGGATGAAGAAAATCTCACCCCTATGGTCCAGGAATTTAGAAGGCTCAGTGTTGATATAGTGTTGCAAGTTCCTTAAAAGAGCTATAAACAAACCGTGCTGTTATTAAAGAATATAGGAAGAGGCATTTTTGAGTGCCTGGCTACCTGTGAACCTCCCCTGGGCAACCCCAGATAACTGGGGAAGGGAGGCTGATGGGGCTCTCTGTGAGGAGTTGGGGGCTCAGTGCTGCGAAATTAAGACTTGGATATTCATGTTGGTGTTAATTTCCCATCTGGTGACCTGAGACAGTGAGATACCACAGGCAACCGAGAGTCAGCGGAGACGTCTTAGCATGGAAATGGCACGGCCAGCATACTGTTAAAGAAACAAAAATGTCAGCAGGGCCTCAGCACAAAGAAGCGAGAAATCCAAGATAGTTCGGGATATGGGAGAAATCTAAAACCTTTAGTCTGTAACTTGAAATGGGGTCCCCATGTAGAGAGAGTGTCAAAAATGCCCAGGCTGGGGGAGTCAGCATGACCAAAGGGATAAAATGTGGAAAAACAAGGCTATTCTCCAGGAAAAGCAGGAGCCCAGGATCACCGAAGCAAGCCGGGGGTGGGAGGAGCAAAGGAATGAGCCAAAAAACAGGAAGGAAGCTAAGAAATTAAATAATAATAAAATTTGAATAATAAATGAGAAATATTAAAATTAATAATAAATATTAATAAATTGATAATATGAAATGTGTTTTCATATATGAATTTTCATATATGAAATGTATAAAATATATCATATATTAATTTTCATATATGAAATATTACTATATATTATATCTTATAAGTACATGTTTTATGTAATATACATATACTATTTCATATAATAGTATAATAAAAATATGAATAATGCATATTAATAAATTCTGAATAATAAATTTTGAAAAGGCCTGGCAATGAAACATCATTCAGAATTGAAATGTTTAGGTTCCAATCAACTGTTTTTTAAATTTCATGTTATTTAAAATATGTACACAAGTTATATATTTAGGCTTATGGCTGTGGTATGCAAATACTCCAAAAAATAAGTGCCCCAACCCCTAAACAAAGCAAAGGCTTACAAAAGAGCTCTGGGTTTCGTAAGTAAGTGCTAGCAGGCCGGGCAATAATGGTGTCAGAGAAACACCACTGCCATACACAGCCGTTCCGGAAGACAATATTTATACTTCTCATCTTTCTATTTAGTTGACAGCATCATTCACTATAAGTGCTTGAGGGATAAATACTACATAAAGAACCCTCACCAGGACACATACTGCTATAAAACCTGCCAGTGCTGTTATCAAATTGGGACTCAATATTTTCAGAAACCAGGGGTACGTCGGGAAAGAAGATATCAGGTCAGCTTGGGCCCGGGTATATCATGTCCTCTGAAACCCAGAGGCCAGTGGGCCTTCCTACTCACCCTCAGGGTGAAGGAAGTGTGCTCCTTCGCTTCAGGATTTGTAAGCACCTTTGGTTGGTGCACTCAGCAAAGCCCCTGGGGATGTCCCCCTGGTGCTGCCGGGAAAGAAATGCACAGACAGAAGTGAGAATGCTAGCGGTGGGGTGGGGCAGCAGGGGCTCCGGTCACTCATATGCTCAAACCTTCAAAAAAGGAGTCCAGGCTGGGTGCAGTGGCTCACGCCTGTAATCCCAGTACTTTGGGAGGCCAAGGCAGGTAGATTACCTCAGGTCAGGAGTTCAGGACCAGCCTGACCAACATTGTGAAACCCCGTTTCTACTAAAAATACAAAAAAAAAAAAAAAAAAAATTTAGCTGAGCATGGTGGCGGGTGCTTGTAATCCCACACACTCGGGAGGCTGAGGCAAGAGAATCACCTGGAAGTGGAGGCTGCATTGAGCTGAGATCAAGCCATTGCACTCCAGCCTGGGCAACAGAGAAAGAGACTCTGTCTCAAAAAAAAAAAAAAAAAAGAAAGAAAAAAAGGAGTCTAAAGTGTGTGAAGATCTCCAATTCTGGAAGGAGATGTGTTCGGAAGAGGCTCAGATCTCTTGATCCTGTTGACCTTCCCTCCAGATGTGGGAGTGGAGAAAGATTCCTGAGAGGTCTTAGTCTGTTGGGACCACTCTAACAAAAACACCATAGGCTGGAGGGCGTAACGTTTATTTCTCACAGTTCTTGAGGCTGGGAAGGCCACGATCAAAGTGTCGGCACAGTTGATGTCTGATGGGGGTCACTTTCTATTTCATAGATGGCACCTTCTCTCCGTATATTCACATGGCTTAGAGCAGAGAGAACCTGGTCTCTTCCTCTTCCTCTAAGGGCACTAATCCCATCACGGGGCCTCCACCCTGCTGACCTCATCAAAACTTAACTACCTCTCAAGGACCCCACCTCCAAACACCATCACGTGGGGGTTAAGGTTTCAACATGAATGTCGTGGGGAGCACAAACCGGGCAGTCTATGACAAAGAGCAATAAGCTCCTCAAGAGTGGGTACCAGGAAATAGGCTATACTTATATCTGTCCAGTGTCAGCTGGGCAGTCACAAACCCAGCTACACAAGGACAGCCTCCATCCCAGAAAAGTAATGCTCCTCTGTCCCATCTTGGGTGGTGGTGGGATAAAGCAGAGGTGCTGTGATGGTTAATATTAACTGTCAACTTGATTGGATTGAAGCGTGCAAAGTACCGTTCCGGGGTGTGTCTGTGAGGGCGTCACTAAAGGAGATTAACATTTGAGTCAGTGGACTGGGAGAGGCAGACTCACCCTCCATGTGGGTGGGCACCACCTAATCAACTGCCAGTGAGGCTAGGATAAAGCAGGCAGAAGAAGGTGGGAGAAGCGGACTTGCTGAGTTTCCCAGCCTTCATCTTTCTCCCATGCTGGTTGCTTCCTGCCCTGGAACATCAGACTCCAAGTTCTTCAGCCTTTGGGCTTTTGGATGTACAGTAGTGGTTTGACAGGGGCTCCCACGTCTTCGGTCACAGACTGAAGGCTGCACTGTCGGCTTCCCTGCTTTTGAGGTTTTGGGACTTGGACTGGCTTCCTTGCTCCTCAGCTTGCAGATGGCCTACTGTGGGACTTCACCTCGCGATTGTGTGAGTCAGTTCTTCTTAATAAACTCCCCCATCTTATGAGTTACGTCTTTTTAGAGAACCCTGACTAACACAGGTGCCTAGACGAGGGTGGCATTTGAGCTCATTCTCTCAAAGATCATAGGAAAGCATAAAAATATTTTTGCATGTTCCCAGGATTCAGCTTTCAGTCAGAAATGGCTCTTCAAGCCCATGAATGTGAAACCGGAAATCACCAGAGTAAGGAGTTAATGCGCACTGGCTTCTTGAATAATTTATCAAATATGTAAGAATGCTGTTTCTCTTCTCTCGGTGTGTATTTAAGTAGCACCTTTCCAGTTGATCAAAGCTTTGCGTGGGCGTTCAGACTCACACAGTAAATTATCATTCCTATTTTGCCGTAATTGCAGCTGAGGGAAGCTGCGTCCTACATTTATGATACATAGTGGGCAAAATGCATTTAACATATACACGGTATTATGAAATAGTCTGGATTCTTTAAAAAGATCTCATAGGTTTCTTTAATCGTGGGAATGATTTATGAGTGATGGCCTGGAGAGTTGATTAGGAACAGCTGAAAGAAACACAAAGCTCTCATCTGCCTCTGCCGTAAGAGAGGGAAAGGTACCAGCTCTGGTGCCCTACTGCAGGTCCAAATCTGCACAATCCGCTGCTCATCTTCTATCTGTGACATCAGCCCTGCCCCTGCGCCTGCCTCAGAGGGACTTAAGGACCTAGGTTAGTAAGTTATTTACATCACATCCCCACAAGCAGTCTGAGCTGCAAAGCCTCCTCTGACCAGGGAAATTGTGCAGCTTTGGCTCCCACTGCCCCCTGCGTTGTCCAACATCCCAGGAGCACTCCCACCCCCCATTTCCTTCTGCAGCCACTGTAGCCTTTCTCTGCCTACTAATGGAACCTGCCATCCTCCATCCTTCTCCCATAGGGCAGCAGATTAGCTCCTGGCCACACCTTCCCCACTCCCAGAGGACCTGGAGGACCAAGGCTGAGGAGGTTCTGAATCTTCCATCAAGAGGGGAGGACGGGCATCCCTTCCCTGGACCATTCACTCCTTCCTCCTGTTTAAACAAGAGTCCGGCTCTGAGCCCTCTGCTTCCTGACACAATCCCCAAGATCCCTATCTCTCAATCCTTTCCTTGAACTGAACTCAAGTGCCCTGAAAGTCTAGCTCGAGAAACAAGAGCAGGCACTGAACCTCTTCTTTTTCCATCCCTGATTCCTTCATCAAGATCCCTGAGCCTCACAGGTTCTGCCTGACCCTGTCTTACCCCCCTTTGATGGCAGACCCATGTGGAAAGGTAGCCACAGTGGATAACAGTAGTGATAATGAAAAGGGAGAGCTCCCTGATTCCCCCTGAAGGGCGTGCGACAGGGGTGTGGCTCGCCTGTTTGGTCACCCACAGCTCAAACCCCTAGGGAGAGCATGCAGATGAACAGGTGCAGAGGTTGAGGTGAACACTTTTGGGCTCCATCCCTACAACAGCAAAATCTAAGGGTGGTGTCTGTGACTCCCAAAGCCCAAGTGGGTGTATGTTCCAAAGCTCTTTCAGATTTGCCATCTGCAGACAGCTTGCGTGTTAATCAGCTCAACGGACCCCCTGCCTTATCACAAGGGCAGAGGACCAGTGTGATAGCCTTCTGTATCTAGAACTCTTGCCTAGTGTCCTGAAATAATCAGATTACATGCGGACTCAAAGAATGAGTGCAAGATTTTTATTTATTTATTTATTTATTTATTTATTTATTATTTTTTTTGAGACAGAGTCTTGCTCTGTTGCCCAGGCTGGAGTGCAGTGGCACGATCTCGGCTCACTGCAAGCTCCAAGCTCCGCCTCCTGGGTTCATGCCATTCTCCTGCCTCAGCCTCCGGACTAGCTGGGACTACAGGCGCCCACCACCATGCCCGGCTAATTTTTTGTATTTTTTAGTAGAGACAGGGTTTCACCGTGTTAGCCAGGATGGTCTCGATCTCCTGACCTCGTGATCTGCCCACCTTGGCCTCCCAAAGTGCTAGGATTACAGGCGTGAGCCACCGTGCCCGGCCATGAGTGCAAGATTTTATTGAGTGGTGGAGGTGGCTCTCAGCAAGGTGGATGGGGGCCAGATGGGAGGATGAAGTGGGAAGGTGGTCTTCCCCTGGAGTCGGGCCATCCAGTGGCTGGACTCCTCTCCACCACCCCTGGCTGAACTCCCCTCAGCATCCAGACCATCTCTGGTCTGCTAGTCTTGACGTTCAGCCGCTTACGTGTGTGCCTGCTAAGATCTCGGGGTTTATATGGGGGCAGGATTGGGGGGCGTGGTGGGCCAAAAGGCAACGTTTTGGGCATGAAAACAGGAATGCCTGTCCTCATATAGGGCTGAGGGTCAGGCTTGAGGGTGGGGCCTTTGCTGGGAAACCGCCTTCTTCTACCCAGTCTTTCCCCATCTCCTGTCCATATCAGTAATAATAGCTAGTCCCGTGTGTAGGTATCTTAATCAGTCTGGGCTGCTATCTCAGGCTGGGCCACCTAAACAACAGAAATTATTTCTGCCAGTTCTGGAAGGAGGTCCAAGACCAGAGTGCCGGCAGGCTTGATGTCTGGTGAGGGCCAGCTTCCAGGTTTGCCGTCTCCTTGTTGTGTCCTCACATGTCCAAAAGAGTGAGAGCCAGTTCTCATCCTGTCTCTTTTATGGGACATTGATCCCACTCATGAGAGCTCCATCCTCAGGGTCTAATCCCCTCCCCAGACCCTGCCTCCTAATAACATCACACTGGGCGTGAGGATTTCAAGAGGAATTTTGCAGGAACACAAATATTCAGCCCTGCATCTAAACACTTTACATCTGTTAACTTGTGTAATCTTCACATCAACTCTTACAGGCCCCTATTTTAATAAGAAACCTGAGATACAGAGACGTTAAGTCATTTGCCTAATTCACAAAACTGGGAGGGGCGGAGCAGGGGTCAGAAGGTAGGGCATCTGCATGCTCAGTTAAATGCCCAGACGTGACACCATGAGGACCCCCCAGTCACAGCGGTGAGAGTCAGTGGCGGGTGTGGGGGCCATGGAACCAAACTCGGGTCTGGGCCACATGTGGCTTGAAAGCTGAAATTCACAGGACAGGTTTTTGGTGAAAAGGAAAGTTAGCTTTATTTGAGGAGCCTCCCCTCCCCAGGGGAGGCAGTGAACTCATGTTCAAAAATGACCTCTCCGAATTGTATCTCCAGGTTAGGGGTTTCTATGGGAAATTAGGGGAGTGCAAATGATGATCAAAGCATTTTTGTGTAATGTACACAGTCTCAGGCACGTCTTAGTCATTAGTTTCTTGGTCAGTCTCGTGTGGCCTGCTGCAGGAACCCTCAAGCTATTCTTCTCGGGCCGCTCGGGAGTTCCCAGAGTTCTTGGTCAGTGTTTTTTCTTTTAGCTCTGTTGAAAGTCCTGTTTTCCTGAGGCTGTTTTTAATGAATAATCTACAGACTCAAGCAAAGCGATAATTAAATTCAAGCAAATAACCTTTTCTTCCACATGAAGTCAGTACTGATACACCCACACATTCATGGCCACATCATGAGCTCATGTAAGTAGGGCCCTGCCAGTGACCCAAGCCCTGTGGCACTGCACTCCAGCCTGGGAGACAGAGCAAGACTCTATAAAAAAAAAAAAAAAAAATTCTGATTTTGACAAGGTCAAGGCTGACACGTTTAACTTTTTTTTTTTTTTTTTTTTTTGAGACAGAGTCTCATTCTGTTGCTCAGGCTACAGTGCAGTGGTACAATCTTGGCTCACTGCAACATCCGCCTCCTGGGTTCAAGCAATTCTCTGCCTCAGCCTCCCGAGTAGCTGGGATTACAGGTGCCTGCCACCATGCTCAACCGATTTTTGTATTTTTAGTAGAGACGGGGTTTCACCATCTTGGCCAGGCTGGTCTTGAACTCCTGACCTCATGATCCACCTGCCTCAGCCTCCCAAAGTACCAGGATTACAGGCGTGAACCACCACACCCAGCTAAGGTTGACACCTTTGGTGATCCTCGCCACATGGTGTTTGCATTTGAGAGAAGCAGTCGGTTCAGCCCTGGGGCAGAGGTGAATGGGAACCCTCCTGTACACATCGTGCACCTGGCAGGGCCATCTGTTGGCTGTGCGTGTCCCAGGGGCAGGAAATAGAAACACCAGCCTTAGAAAGAAGTAAAACTCCCATTTTTTTGGGTGGAAATGAGGTGGAAATGAGGACAGTGGGTGATCTAACTGCCTCTTGGGGATTACTGAGGGATTAAGGGGCAAGCTCTGTAACTGTGGCGAGGGAACGATGCCTCCTAGATACAAAGGATTACTTTTTCTGACCCCAAAACTTTACGCTAAGGAATAAACATATGGTCTGTGTTAGACGATCCTGTCCGTCCTCAGGTCAACCCGAATGAGCACACTGAAACGGACTGGGTCCAAAAATCAGTGTTTCTTCAGCCAAAAAAGTCTGAGGTGCAGACTTCCCAAAAAATGTTTTCGATTTGGGTGGCAGCCACTCACACCTATTAGAGCTCAGCTCTGGGAAAACATCATGAGGGGAACTGGTGTCAGGCCATCTACACTCTGGTTTTATTACTATGTTGAGGGAGAAAGCGGGAGCCCTGGGGACTCACTGAACTCTGAACCAAAGGGCACAGCTGGACGGAGCTGGACACGGGCACAGGCATGGAGAACGTGAGAGACCCTCGCTTTTCTCAGCCTTGTTCTCCAAATCGTGAGCTTTGGCTTTTCACTCACCTTACGTTCTTCTCACGAATTCCCACACATTACCTAGTGTGTGTCCAGGTGTGGGTTGGACGAAATGTGAGGAAATGTTAACCGCATGCTGAGCTTAGCACATTGTCATTAACGAGTCTCTAAAACTTAGGACACAGGACATAAGCTTCTTGGAGGAAGAAGGATGCGGAATATGGTCAGGAGGGGTGAGGCCTTCCCCAGCAGCCTGAGCTGTGCACAGCGTCTCGGCCATGCTCTGCTGCAGCCTCAGGGAGCCAAGGACTGAAAGTCCCAAAAACTTAAAATTCCAAATGTGTGCTCTAGAGAAACTCGGCTTTTCCTAGATCATTTCTACCTGTAGTTTAATTTTTTACATTGTGTTAATGTGTTAACATTTCCAGCTTACAATTTCCATTGTAAAAATGTAAAGCTCAAATCCTAAATTTTGCCTTTAAAATTTATGTAATCAACTGCTATCAAAATTCACTTTCTCTTCTTTTCTGAGCAATGAAAAGAGAAAATGAATTTGATATTTGTGTGTATACACACACATATAAAATATATATACCAGAAAATACAAATATCAGAAATACATATATATCAGAAAAAATACATATATCTGTTACATATATCAAAAAATATAGATAGCCTTTCCTCACTATTCATGGGGGATTGGCTCTAGGAACCCTCATGGATAACAAAATCCACAGATGTTCAAGTCCCTGATGTAAAATGGCATAGTATTTGCATGTAATCTATGCGTATCCTTTGATACTCTGCACATCCTATGATACTTTAAGTATCTCTAGATTACTTATGATATCTAATAATATAATGTAAATTCTGTATAAACAGTTGTTGGACTGTATTGGTTTTTTAATTTTTTTATTGGTTTTTTAATTGTTTTTTAAAAATATTTTTGATTTGCAGTTGGCTAAATCTATGGATGCATGAATCTGCAGATACAGAGGGTCAACCCTGTGTGTGTGTTTGTGTGTGTGAATGATACACACACACGCATATATATATATATGTATGTATATGAAAATACTGAAACTGGCCCGACTGTCCCATAGAACTGATGTCAACTGATGTTTATGATTTATTTTGAATAAACGTAGAAACTGACCTTCCCAGTCTTAAAACTTGAGAAAGTTACGTTTGTCTTATCTGAGCTTTCCTCTCTCAGGAAACCAACCATCAGGATTCCCAGATAGTATCAAGAAACTGAAACTTACCAGTCACTGCATCTGGACAATAAGATGCCAGACCCCTCACCCCTCATGATTGCCTATAAGACCACCTCTTTCCTGTTGACCAACTCCTCTTTCTTGCCCCTCCCTAATTCCTATTTTTCCACACGGTGGTTACATTTCTTACTCATTATATAGATCCCTAATTTTAGTGGGTTGAGGAGATGGATTGGAGAATGATCTCCAATCTCCTCAGCTGCAGCACCCAATTAAAGCCTTCTTCCCTGGCAAAACATGTCTTAGTGATTGGCTTCCTGTGCAGCAGGCAGCAGGACCTACACAGAACCCCTGGTATTTCAGTAACAATGCTCTGAAAAGAAGAGAAAGTGGATTTGATGTTTATATGTGTATAGATACATATACACACCCATATAAGTGAATTCACTTATTTTATGTTTTGATTATTTTGCTTTAATTCTGGAAGCACATCCTGTACTTTGTCGTGTCTTCCTTAATTTTTTGAAACGACTTTTAGTCTTTGATTAGCCACTTATATTTCAAAAGTTTGGATATTTATTTTATATTTATGAGGTAATATTTTGAAAGGACAGATGAACCTGAATCAATTGTCCTCAAATAGATAGTCTATAACATTGCCATTAAACTATCTGCTTCCTGCGTTTTTAAAAGACAAGGCTTAAAGGACATTTGAGGACACACAGACTTGATACAGTAAGTAATACTATGCACTTTAAAATATCTTTTGTATTCCCTTAAAACAATTTCTTATTGTCACATTATCATTTAATCACCCTATAAAAGGCAGTGGAGGGCTGGCATATCACTGCTTTGTGTATAAGACAATTGAAGTCCATAAGGGAAGGAAATTACCCAACCCCAAATCATACAGTATATAATGCCAGAGTTCTGTTTTCTAAAACTCTCTGACTTTTGTCTCCCAAGGTGAAGCTTATTTTACCTGATCACTGGAAAATTAAGAAATCATTGCAAAGAGCTCCCAAGTCTATATGTCCACCAAGAATTGTGTATCACTGATTTCTACCACTCATGGATTTTCAAACATACAAAAAGGTTATAATACTATTGCATTCAGAGTAGCTTTCACACAACACATAATTTCTAAGTCGGTGGATATTGAAATAAAAAGAGGTCCTCATGATGGAAAGGTTATGAACCGTTGCCATTAATTACTGAATCATTCAGGATGTGCTAGGTCAAGTGCAGTAGAAAACAACCCCAAAATCTGTGATGTAAAACAATGTGGCCCACTTTTCAGTCCGTGTGAGTTGGCTGGGACCTCCACTCCACATCTTCCTCTTGCACCAGGTCTGACTAATAGATCAGTTACTACCATCTGGACCATTTCCATTTACTACAGCAGAGGAAGTGAGCATGATAAATTACGCACTGATTCTTAAAGCTCCGCCTGCAATTGGCACCTGCCAATTCCGCTCATACTTTAGCATTTGCCAAAGCGAGTCACGTGGCCACCACTAACACCAAGAGGACAGGAAAGTACAATCCTACCATGTGCCAGAAAGCCAGGAACATTCTGGTGAGCATATTAGCAACTCACCACAGCCACATTAACTCTTGAACTGTGGTTGTAGGACAGGGGACACCAGGACTTTCCAAAGGTAGATTGCGGGATGCTAGAGGAAGAATTTTATGATTAATACTCCTGTGTAATCTAGTAGTTCTTAAACATCTCAATTTTAATGACTCACTTTCCTCCACTATGTTTTATACCACATATTATTTTTCCACCAAAAAAAAAAAAAAAAAACTCAAATCCTCAGAATCCTATCCAATGTGCCCTTCATCTCAGATCTCAGACAGAGACCAGAAGTTGAAACAAGCAATGCAGTGAGAAGAGCTTACCTTTCTCAGTTTGCCAAACAGAGTTCTGGAGCCGTCTCTTCATCTCCCTTTGATATTTACCGAACTTTTCGTTTGAGAACATTGATGTCACTACAGTTCATTCTGCATTCTGATCTCAGAGTCATTGTGATAAATGTTTTCACTCTACTCTCAAACCACACCGTTTCACACACTTTTAAAATTCAGTTGTAGACAATCTCTAGCTTTTTTCACACGAAAAGCCCTGTTATCTTTAGACTATTCAGATGTGGCTGCTGATACAGATATAATGAGCTAATTCCAAGTAGCCACATGCAGATTTTCTAACTGCATATTACTATTTCATGTGCTCCATGGCTAAAGGTCCTCCATCATTCATAGCAAGCTAACTGACACTAGGATAGTCATTCTCCCTGAGTGACTCCAGACGGAGTCTGTTAAAATGCAGATTCCTAGGCCCCGCCCCAGCTTTGCATGTTTATGGAGGGGAGCCAGGAGTCGGTGGTTTTCATGAGCACTCCAAGTGACTCTTATGAACACTTAAATTAGAGAGGCACGGCTATGGTATAATCTAAACAACAGAACTCCATCTTCTATTGAGGGGATACATGGGAGAGAGCTTGCAAAGAACAAGAGGTAGAGATCTAAAAGATTTTTGAGCTTCCCTGCTCAATTTAAGGGGCAGTCATGCTGCCTTGCAGTGAGAGAGTCCACGGCGCACAACAGTTCCTTTCAGTGATGCTGGTAAATAATTTTGTCAGACAACTAAGTGCCCATTCATTTCAGAAAATGAAGCAGGAATTCAAAGGCTTCCAAGGACACCCTCGATTATTTATATTGTAAATGGTATGAAGCCTATATCCAGAGTTTTAAAAACTGTTTACATCTCATAGTATCAATTAACAAATACTGTTAATCTGAAGGGTTTTCTTTTTCCAGCTTATTTTTTTTAACTCAGCTCAAATTGTTTTGTTTAGTTGTGAAGTGGAATCTCTTGCTTAACTTTAAAATAATATTAGTTCAAAAATGTTAGATGCACAAAAATGTTAGATGCAAAAGTGTTGGTTAAAATTTGGTCTTTCACCAAGATTCCTTGGAGAAATGGCCAAATGCAGGGATGGAGAACAGAAAGCACAGATGATCCTGGAATATATCCTTGTGCCAGAAAATATGAGTGTTCAAGGGATGATGGGGGCATGGCATGAGACACAGGAGAATCCCACTGGCCAGATCAGGGTGAATGAGTGGTAAGCACAGTGGGTCATAATCCACCGAACAAAACATGAAGGGAAAGGTGCACATAGGCAGAAAGAGACAATGGAGAAGGGTAAGTTTGCCTTTACAACAGATAGCCAACTAATAAATATAGAAGGCATAATGCAGTTAGAAAATCATCCATGCAAGCTACAACTAGTAGATGAAAGTTTAATGAGGAAACAGATATTGGCACTGTCTCATAGTATCACCCCAGAAATTACTTATGAATTCTAAAGTGAAAAATAAAAACTTTGAGGTGGAAAACACCGGCAGATGCCATGTTCACCAAGCGATCAGATCTCGCGTTACTGATACTATAGGACACACTAGCATCAAGTACCTTCTGATAAGATACTCTGAGAGGATCACACATCGCTTCTGAAGTGTTCTTGCCAAAAACATATGACGTGAATCTAATTATGCAAATATATCCTAAAAACCCAAATTGCAGGATATTCTACCATGTAACTGGCCTGTACTTGAAAACAATGTCAAGGTCAAAAAGCACAAAGACTATTCCAGATCCAAGAAGATTAAAGCGAAAGGACAGCAAATGCAATGCATAACTCTGAGTTGGATCTTGGACTGGGAAAAACAATCACTAAAAGAACATTCTTGGGACATTGTACAGAATTTGAATATGAGCTATGGATTAAATTATGTCATTGTATGGTGTTAAAATTTGGGATTGTATCTATTCTGTAGTTAGTTATTCTTTGGAAATATACAAAAGTATTTAGACATTAAGGGACAGCTTACTCTCAGAAGATTCAGAAAAATAGGACAAACACAGAGAATCGTAAAGCAAATGTAGCAAAGTGTTTAATAATTCATGAATCTAGGTGAAAGGGATCCAAGTATACTTTGTGCCATCCTTGCAACTTTCCTGTAAGTCTGAAATTATTTTAAAATGAATATTTTAAAAAATACTTTTAGAGAAAAATCAACCAACTGCAATGTCTAGGCTTCACAAACCAACTCTAAACAGATATATTTGACACAATCAAGAGAAGTTGAACACGGACCAAGTACTATACGACACCAAGGAATTATTATTGACTTGGGGGCAGTGATAAAGGTAATTATGTTAAGGAAAAAAGTCTATATTTAATATGAATATATCTTGAAATAGTGACAGGTGAAATGATACACCGTCTAGGATTTGGTTGTCTTTAGATTTTTAAAAAATACTCAAGGAAAGAAAAGGTGTGGAGATAAATGAATTAAAATCAGCAAGCTGTTGGCAATTCTTGCAACAAGGTGGTGGTTACATAGGGCTTCATTACACTCTTCTCTCTTCTTTGCTGTATCTTTGCACTTTTCCATAATAAGCTTTTTAGAAGTTAAAAAGAAAAAGAAAAATGCCTCCCTGAAATATTTCCCTGCTGAATGACTTCATGTAATATGATCAGTAATCCAGTTTTTGTCATTTTCTCTTCAACTCTGTTTTGTCATTTTATTTTATCTTATTTTGTTTATTATTATTATCATTATTATTTGAAATCAAGTCTCACTCTGTTGCCTAGGCTGGAGTGCAATGGCAAGATCTCAGCTCACTGCAACCTCCGCCTCCTGGGTTCAAGCGATTCTCGTGCTTTAGCCTCCCGAGTAGCTGGAACTACAGACGTGAGCCACCACACCCAGCTAATTTTTAAAATTTTAGTATAGACGGGGTTTCACAATGTTGGTCAGGCTGGTCTTGAACTCCTGACCTCAGGCGATTCGCCCGCCTCAGCCTCCCAAAGTCCTGGAATTAAAGGAGTGAGCCACTGCGCCCAGCCTGTTTTGCCATTTTTGTTTCTTTTCTTTTTTTTTGAGACGGAGTCTCGCTCTGTCACCCAGGCTGGAGTGTAGTGGCGTGATCTTGACTCACTCCTGGGTTCACACCATTCTCCTGCCTCAGTCTCCCGAGTAGCTGGGTCTACAGGCACCTGCCACCACGCCCGGCTAATTATTATTATTATTATTATTATTATTATTATTATTTGTATTTTTAGTAGAGACGGGGTTTCACCATGTTAGCCAGGATGGTCTCGATCTCCTGACCTCATGATCCACCCGCCTTGGCCTCCCAAAGTGCTGGGATAGCAGGTGTGAGCTACCACACCAAGCCCTGTTTTGCCATTTTAAAGAAAGCAATAGTTCTCTGTAAAATAAAAAATGTATGCTATTCACGTGCTCTTGTATTTCTAGAGAAATGTAATGATGAGACAAATATTCCAAACATTCGTGCCTACACAATCTGTTCTTTTAGTGACAAATCTCTTGACATGTGTCTGGGATGATTTTGCTTATCTTCCACTGAGTAGCTCCCACGTGACAGGTGTGTCAGTCCCCAGAGGCATGAGGCTGAGACACGATCCGGGTATAAGGAGACACATGTTCTAGCCATGAGGTGTAGCAGAGACCCTATGCAGAGGTGGGCACCCAGCAGAGTGGAGGCGGCGTGGCCAGCATCGGCCCAGGCCACAGGCATCAGTAGTTGTCTGCAGAGGCTGCGCCAACACCCAGCGGCAGGGGCCTCAGTTCCCCCAGTGGGAGGATGGTAGGTCAGGGCCAGCTTTCTAGGAAATATAAAGCTTGTGATGAGTCTTAAAGATCAGTGGGAAGTTCCTTGCCAGGCCCTATACTTGAAGGAAAGTCATTCTTAGCAAAAGGTACAGGTGTGAGCAAGGGCCCTGAAGCAAGAAGCAATCCAGCAGCTGCAAATAAATCTTCCAAGCAGAAAAGCAGGATGAGAGAGGCAGGGCGGGAGGGGAGCATGGACCAAAGAAAGAGTGTCAGATCACAGGGCTGGACTGGCACGCCGACGAGGAGGGCCCCTCACAGGATCCCTGGAGAAGAGCCTGGAAGGGACAAGGCCAGTGGCAAGGCGACAGGGCAGAGGCGAGGGCCCCAAGTCTGACCTGAGGGACTGGTCACCTGGGAAGCGCCTTACTGAGCTGACGAATGCGACAGAAGAGAAGGTGAGGGAAGACTAGGACCTGGAGAGTCCTGGGTAGGTTGACCCTGTCACAAAGGCCAGCAGAAGCTTCCAGAGATATCAGGAGAGGGCCCGAGGCAGGAGGGAAGAACAGGACCCACAAGGACAGGAAAAGGAGAGAGCTGGGGAAAAGAAAAGCTGCCCTCAATCTGGCTTTTGACTACCAGCTTGCTATTGTCAAGTAGGTTCCCAGAATGTGGGAGTGAGTTTGTGACCTAGAACCATACAGTACTCTGCGATTCCTCCACGGTGGCCCCAATCCTGCAACACTGTAATTGATTGAGCTATAAACCCTGTGAGTGCTGAGAACCAGGCATTCTTCTCTGCCTCATGAAGAGTTAAAAGAATGTGGCACGAATTCCGCATGATGATGCCCGCAATGGTTTCCAGCAATCTTTGCGCCAATTCTTCAAGGATATTTCCCCAAATAACCTGCATTTCTGAGCTCATAGTCATGAGTGCATAAATCGTTAATATTAAAATTCATCTTTTTTACAGTCTGTTTCAAACTTCACTCTCCTCCCACCCACTGACTAAAGACACATTTCCTAAGTATCTTATTACAAGAATACTTTTAAAGGAGACCATCACATCTTAAATTTCAAAAGCCATTTACTGATCTGATATTTGATTGCTTTTTCTCTGAGGAGGCTTTCCTCAGTGCATTGAGAGGAGGGGACAGCTGTGACCTCAGTTTACAGAGGCCTCTCGGTTTATTACTTTCACTGCATCAGTGGTGTGAGATCAATATAACTACACTGGGAATTAGAAGTCCTAGGTCTGAGCCACAGACGCTCCTCAAACACCTGTGATTCGGTTAAGTTTCTTAAATTCTTACAGTCTCGGTTTCCTCCTCTGTGTTTGTATGAGGTTCCTCTGGCTGCTGTCAAATTTTTGCAAGCGCCGTAGCTTAAAACAACAGATTCATTATCTGACAGTTCTGAAGGTGAAGAGCCGCAGTAATTCTCTATGGGCTAGAGTTAGGGTGTCTGCAGCCCCTCTGCAGGAAGGTAGCATCTGTGTTTAGAAATATTTCACTTTTCATAATAATACTGGGTGTGGAGAGATTTACATTCCTAAACGTTGTTCAATATTTTTAAGCTTCTCAAGCAGCTCTGACCAATAGAAATACAATGTAAACCACATATGGAACTAAAAATTGTCTAGTCACCACATTAAAAAGTAAAAAGAAATACAGGTAGAATTGAATTTAATAACATTTTACATTTAATTTAATGTACAAGCAACATCACCTCAACATACAGTTAAGCATTTAAAACAGTTAATGAGATATTTTATATTCTTGTTTGAGATATGAGGTTTACATCTAGAGCTCACCTCAGTGCATATTCTCTGCATTATAAGTGCTCAAAGTCACTCAGATGACAACTGGCCACTGTATCGGACAGCACAGTTTTAAAGGGTACTTCACTTTTATTAAACAAACACTTTACATAATTCAGAAGGGCTCAAAATTTAAACAGCATTATATTTAATGTACATTTGCTTCTCTTTTTTTTGAGATGGAGTCTTGCTCTGTCACCCAGGCTGGAGAACAGTGGCACAATCTCAGCTCACTGCAACCTCCGCCTCCCGGGTTCAAGCGATTTTCGTGCCTCAGTCTTCTGAGTAGCTGGGACTAGATGCCCGCCACCACGCCTGGCTGATTTTTTTATTTTTAGTAGAGACGGGGTTTTGCCATGTTGGCCAGGCTGATCTGGAACTCCTTACCTCTGGTGATCCACCCGCCTTGGCCTCCCAAAGTGCTGGGATTACAGGCATGAGCCACCACGCCCGGTTCACATTTACTTTTAGAAATCACCACTGATCTTTAGTTTGTTTACAACAGTTGAATAAGAGCTACATACAGCATGATTTGTCTCCCTTTAAACAATTGTTGGGCTTATACTAGTTAAAGATCAATGTGTTTAATTCCCCAGAATATAAATTAAGTTTATTTTCCCCCCTTTCACAGAAGTTCATTCTGTGAAGGAAACTATAAGCGCACAAAAAGTAACTCAGGCTCCTGTACGTTGATAGCTTATACCACTTTGAATTGAATCTTTGCATCACCCATCATAAGTAATTTATCTTAATACGATTTCAGTCTTCACTAATGACATTTAACCACCTGGTTTTACACGAGCTGGGCTTATTAGCTCAGTAGAGAAAACGCTATGTTTAGGAGTCTAAGACTTCTAGTTAAGGGAGTAGACTTGACATATAACCTGAGGACTCATCCCATAAATGCAAGATATGGGCAGGACTCTATCAGATGGGAAAGGTGAGGGCAAGTGGGTAAAGGTAAACCTATCAGTACTGCTAAAAACAGCCTAAAGTCCATGCTTTAAAGTTGCTGTCTGGTGGTGTTATTTTTATGTTGGAAAAAAAAAAAAAAAGCACATCATTATTTAGAAAATAAAACCACAATACATGTCATCAGGTTCCTGTCAACAAAAACACAGCAACCAGCTGGTGTATGATTCATTTTTCACAAGAATATTTTTAGATTTGTTTCTCTTGTGCTCCAACTGTTCCATGGTACATTTTGAGAAATAAAAGTGTACAAGAATAAAGAGTAAATAAGAAGTACAGTGCTTAGTATCACCTTGTTATTACCCAGTTCAAAGTTCAGCAATCACTGCTTACCGTGCTAGAAAGAACGAGGGGTCTCTATTTTTGGATAAATGCATTCTACTAATGGATATTACTTTTCTCAGTTTAGAATATGCATTACCCAAAGTGCAAATTAAAACTTCAATACTCAAATTTTCTTAAATTGTCTTTCCCTGAGACTGTTGGACTTGCACTGATAAGTATTAATAATAGGAGTACTTACTTTTTAAAAGCCACCTTTCATTTATGCTTTCATTCAAGGATAATGTGTAATGTTTACTTCTGACTTTGGTGGAATTGTTTCAGGCCAACCTCCTCATTGTTAATAACTAGCAAAGCTGGAAATAATAAAGTAAATATCTCTGTGAAGATCCCAGAGAGATGGGAAACCCAGGAAAGTCAGTCCAACATGTGATCTGACTTTTTCTCCTGGAGACATTTACCACTCAGACAACACAGACAGAGAAGCACACAGTCAGGACAGAGAAAAGCTGCTGAGAAACTAAGTGTAACTTGACACAATCCCAAGGAACTGGTGGGAAAAGTAAAGAAGGATGTTTTCTTTCAGCAAAAACAAGGAACCCTAATAGACACCCGGGCTTCCAGTTTGGACCTTGGAAGGGGTAAACCCTAGAGATAGGGGTGCCAGAAATAGACTATCCTCCCAAAGAATGAGGCCCAGGTTCAAGTCGTCTCACTCTCTGATTAAAGGACCCACCCTTCTGTGAGAAACAAAAGTAAATCCTCTCTTGAGGAAGATAACATCACACAGAGATTCAAATTAACTACAGCTATTGTGGAGACAGAAGTGACTCCATCTTGGATGCTAATCTGCCATGTTGACTTCTGATTAGCCCCAGTCCCGTGAATGCCTCCTGGTTCCTACTTTATTTACTGTACTTAGTGTGAGAACAGGTACTCAACATAAATCCTGCCTTTAGATCCAAAAACCCTTGATGTGGTCACCCAGATTGTAGGCCACAACGCACACGGCATCCTTGCCTGTTCTGGAGGGTTGCCTTCAGTTGTCTCTATAGAGCACATACCCCTTTCCCTATGGTATGTAAGCCCTGAGTTTGGGAAGTAATGGTATGGAAATCTACCTGTCTTGCAGCCGCTCGAGACCACACTTCCATCCGTAAGTTTCCTAATATATTGCCCTCCATTGACAAACTAGATTTGTCTGCTTAGTTCTTTGGTTTCTTGGGTCTTACCACGTTTGAGAGTCACTTTGTATAGGTAACTCCTTCATACAGCAATTATACATAGCATACATACTCACCTGGCGTTTATATAAAATAATCAGGGACACAAAAAGACAGATAATCAAATATGGAATTTAAACCCTGCTAACAAAGGAATCTTAGGCCTAGATGGCTCTACCTGTGAATTCCTATAAATGTTTATGAAAGAAATAACAAAAATATTATATAAATTTCCCAGAAAATATAAAAAGAGAGACTATATTCCACTCATTAAATGAGGCTAAAATCTGAATATTAAAATCTGTGGACATCAAATGAAATGAAAATTACCAATCAAGCTTTTTCATGAACACTGATGCAAAAACCTCAAAGAAAATATGAGAAAATATAGCCTAGCGATCATTTTAAAAATCACAACCAGTTGGAGTTTTCATGAAATGTAAGGTTGGTTTGATGTTTGCAAATAAAACAATGTATCTTACCACATTAATAGAATAAAGAAGAAAAATATATGACCATATCAGTAGTGCCGCAAAAACACTTGGTAAAAACAAACATTTACTTTTTTTAAAAGCACCACGAACATACCTCAGGGAAAGGACACTCTCTTCAATAAACAGTGCTGTAAAAATTGGATATTCATATGCAGAACAATGAAACTGGACCCCTTTCTCTCACCACTACAAAAATCAACTCAAAATGGATTAAAGACTTAAATGTAAGACTCGAAACTATAAAATGATTAGAAGAAAACATAGGAGAAACACTACAGGACTTGAGACTAGGCAAAGATGTTATGGCTAGGACCTCAAAAGCACAGGCAACAAAAATGACAGTAGAATGATGGGAGTTCATTAAACTAAAAAGCTTCCGCACAACAAAGGAAACAATCAACAGAGTGAAGAAACAGCCAGTTGAATGGGAGAAAATATTTGCAAACCTTTCATCCAACAAGGGACTAATATTCAGAATATATAAGGAACTCAACTCAACAGCGGGGAAAGAAAATCCCATTAAAAAGGGTGCAAAAGACATAAATAGACATTTCTCAAAAGAAAGCACACAAATGGCCAGCAATGAGTTTATGAAACTTTATGATAAAATGTTCAGCATCACTAATCATCAGGGAAATGCAAATTGAAACTAAAACGAGATAGCATCTCAGCCCAATTAGGATGGTTATTATTAAAAAGACACAAAAATGTACAGATGGTAGCAAGAATGCAAAGAAAAGGGAACTCAAACGCTGTTGGTGAGAATGTAAATTAGTACAGCCACTATGAAAAACAGTATAGAAATTTCTCAAAAAACTAAAAGGAGAACTATTGTATGATTCAGCAATCCCACTGCTGGGTATTTATCCACAGGAAAGGAAATCAGCATATAAAAGGGATATCTGCACTCCCATGTTTACTGCAGCACTATTCATAATAGCAGAGATGTAGAATTAACTGAGATGTCCATTAGTGGATGAACGGATAAAGAAGATGTGGTACATATATACAATGGAATACTATTCAGCCATAAAAAGAACAAAATCGTGTCATTTGCAGTAACATGAATGGAACTAGAGGTCATTATGTTAAGTGAAATAAGCCAGGCACATAAAGACAAATGCTGTGTGTTCTTATTCATATGTAAGAGCTGAAACAATTGCTCTCATGAAGGTAAAGAGTAGAACGATAGATACCAGAGGCTGGGAAGGGTGTGTGGGTAGTGGAGGGGGGTGGAGGGGAATAGAGAGAGATTGGTTAATGCATACAAACATACAGTTGGAAGGAATAAATTCTAATGTTTAATAGCAGAGTAGGATGACTATGATTAACAACAATGTATTGTATATTTCAAAATACCTAGAAGAGAAGACTAGAAATGCTCCCAGCACATAGAAATGATAAATACTCAGGGTGATGAACACCCCAAATATCCTGACTGGATCATTACATATTTTATGCATGTAACAGAATATCGGCTATACAAATGTTACATATCATTTATAAAAATCATCAGCAAACTAGTAATAAAAACAAACTTTCTTAACTTGGTAAGGAATATTTATAGGCCAGGCACAGTGGCTCATGCTGATGTTTGAGCTCTCAAAGTCATAAGAGGCACCAATTGCTGCTTGTAGGTTCCAGTTGGTCCTGTCCAGGAAGAAGTGCAACTGGCAGGGTTGAGCTGGAAGCCAAGCAGCCTCTGGAACTCGGAGATGAGCACGTCCTTGGTGGTGGTGCTCAGGCAACTGAACTTCTGCATCAGCCCGGGATCCAGGTCCATGTCAATGCCCTCCATGGCAGGGAGCCGGACACCCACTTCCCCGCCGCCTCACAACCGAGCTGCCACCCCGCCGCCAGGCCGGGGAACTAGGAGGGGCCTGGCTGCTAGCTAGCGTTGTGACCCTGCTCCTTTGAGGTAGGCCCCGGGCCTCTCACAGTCTCACAGGGGTAAACTCACTCTGCCACTCACTCTCCCCACCCCCACCCCCCCAGCTCCACTGCCTCTCGCCTCTCCAAAAGCAAATACCTTATCAAGTGAATTCACCTTATCAAGTTAATTATCAAGCTAATTCACCTATTAAACACTTACCAAGTTCATTCACCTATTAAGCAAAAAAGAAGTTTAGATTATATCAAAACGCAAAACCCAATTCTACTCATATAGAAACATACAATTGCTAAAAAAACAAATAAAAACAGTAATTATAGTTTGCAGTCAAGCTATATAGACTGGGGCTGCAGCCATTTGGAGGCTCCTGGATCCCTTCCAAACTCATTCATGTGATTGCTGGCTGGTCCCAATGGCACTGAGGGCCTTATTTAGTTCCTCACTGTGTGAGCATCTCCACAGAGCGGCTTGAGTGCACTTCAGGCCACTTGCTTGCCCCGAAGCAAGTGATCTGAGACACAGACAGGAAGAAAGAGAGAAGAGAAAGAGGTGAGAGAGAGAGAGAGACAGTGATAGAGACAGAGAGACAGCCCAAGATGGAAGCTGTAGTCCTTTATAAGCTAATCTCAAAAGTCACGAATCGTTGCTTCTGTATTCCATTCACACAGATAATTTATTCATAATCACACAGATTGACATGGGTAAAAAGTAGGAGGGGCCCACTCAAGGGTGTGGAGACCAGGAGGTGGGGTCTTTAGGTCATTAGGGCCATTTGGAGACTCCCTGTGAAACACCACAGACCCTGAGTGGAGCGGAGGGAAAGGATGCCTAGAAGCATCCTAGACTGCTGTATGCTCCCAAGGAGGCTGGGCCGGGCTACCAGGGGTGGTCCTTGGCGGAGTGCCGCGCCTCCCAAAAGCAGGGCTGTCCCATCACCCCTGCAACGCCTTGCCCTGGGCCGAAGCAGCCCTGGGAGGCTCCCTCTTAGCGAAACCGTGACCGCTGGATCCAGAGCCCGCAGGGCCTAGGCCACCGCGCCCTGTGGCTGAGCCGGCCAGGCGCGTTCTCACCGCCTCCGTGGGGACCACGGCGCACAGATCACACTCTCGCGCTTCCTGCGTGGTTTCAGAAATCCTTAAACTCGAATGCTCAATGGTCATCTTAACCTGACCATTTAACCAGTAGACACATGTTTAAACTCTGAACCCCTCTGAGCTTGTGCTTCTTATTTCGTAAAATGTAGATAATGGTGATTGCCTCAGACATAGGAAGGGGAATCCCAAAGCTGCAGTTTGATGTAGGTCTCCTGCCAAGTGAAAGCAATCGCCGTCGTGATGAAGACAATTTACGTGCCTCATTAAGCCATAAAACTTAGGGCCAAACCTCGGGAAGCGATGCCAGCCCGCTGCGCTAGTCCGGGAGGGCCCTGCGGAAGATGCGCGATGCCCTCCCGAGGCCCGGACGCCCCGCAGGAGATCTCTGCCGAGATCGTGGTAAGGCGCGCTGGGGACACCGCCGTGGGTGCGAGAGCAAGCATGTTGTGATGAGGAACAAGCAGAGTCCTCGGGAGGCAGAGAATGTGAGAGGTGCCGAGTTCGACACGGAAGGAATGAAGTGCGCTATTCCAGCCACCTCGCCACCCGCAGTGGAGACCAGCGGCTCTTGAGCTCATCTCTGCCTGGCACACGTGAAGCGCGTGGCATATGGCCACTAACAGTGGGTGCCTTAGAGCTTTGGCGAGAGGCCCGCGGATGGAGGCGGTTGCCATGGGCCCCTCTGGACCCCAGGCCCTGCTGCTGTCTGCGTTAGCTACACTACCTCCCACCTGGCTTTCTCAGGCAGCAGGAGTGACAGATAAAGATCCCCGGGGAAGCCTCCAAAAAAAGCCAGAGCCCCCCCAGAGGGAACAGGTCACCATGCCCACTGTGATAACCGGCCTGATGGAGGAGTTCTTGATGCCTCTCTTCCCTCCTGGCTTCCCTTCCCGCTCTCCTGCCAGCGTGTTCTGGGATCGCCTCCTAAACAAACTGCAGCTTGTCTCGGGGTCTGCTTCCGGGAAAACCAAGTAAAGAGAAGAGTGTAATGCTACGGCCCAGGAGCATCTCACCTCACCACGGGCGTCTCTGGGCCGAGCATCAGGCTAAACAGAATTCCTGTACTCCCCACATCATCCATTAGTCGGGAGCCTTTTCTCAGCTGAGACTGGCGGAAGCAATCAAGACAGGCAATCCACGATGCTGTGTGTGTCCCTGAAGCACAATTGTAGTATCTCCAAAGGAGAAGAGCAAGAAAATAAGTATTTCTTTACCTTATGCCATTTCATTCTCAGAAGGGCTCCAAGAGCCTAACTGGATGCAGAAACAGACTCCATCAGGCTCTATAACTTCGCCTTGTTCAAGGCTGGAAGCTGGACACTGACCCCAGGTTTTCTGATTTCACCCTTCCCTTTGCTGTGCCAGAGGTTCTCCGCAGGTGGTCCCTGGACCAGCAGCATTAGCATCTCCTGGGAACTAGCTAGAAATGCAAATGTTCAGGGTCACCCCAGACCTGCTGCATCAGAAACTTGGGGGTGGGGTGGGCTGTCTGTGTTCCACAAGCTCCTGGGGGACTCTGATGGCCACTCAAGGGTGAGGTCCACATACTACAACACGTTCTTCCAATAGCAAGGTCATTTTTGTTTTTAAAGACCTAAAAGGATGGTATTTCTATACTTGGCAGGGATGATCAGATCATCATATCATAGTATGAATTTATTTCCATTTTTCCTCATTTTATTGAATGAGAAACAGATACCCACCAAGCAGAACTGGGTTCTGTCATAGACACAGGAGGTGGTCTAGGAGTTCCAGGGCTGGTCCAGATGACATATTTGATATTAAAGGCAATTTACCTAATCTATGTGTCCCAATTTATACCAAAGAAAACATAATACCAAATCTGACAATACGGTCATAGAACAGAGTGCTTAATAAACATGTGCTTAATAAACATGTGCTGAATGAATACATAAATTGCATTGACTGAAGGCAAAGTGGCATTCATTACTGAGTTTCTCAGTCCCTGCGTGGATCACATGAAAGACTTAAGTCAAGAAATATGAAAATGGTTTGTACAGCAAATCACGTAGATAATTAGAAGTAGCAATATAAGGATAGCATAGTGGTTACATGTGTGCTAAAAGCTTAGTCTGCTTGGGTTTAAATGCCAGCACAGACACTTACTAGCTAACTGACCTCAGGCAAGCTACTTAACCTCTGGCTCTCAGTTTTCCCAGCTTAAAAATGGCATAGGCCAGGTGCAGTGGCTTATGCCTGTAATCCTAGCACTTTGGGAGGCCGAAGTGGGTGGATCACGAGGTCAAAAGATCAAGACCATCCTCACCAACATGGTGAAACCCCGTCTCTACTAAAAAGACAAGAATTAGCTGGGCATGGTGGCGCATGCCTGTAGTCTCAGCTATTCAGAAGGCTGAGGCAGGGGAATCACTTGAATCCGGGAGGCAGAGGTTGCAGTGAGCTGAGATCACACCACTGCACTCCTGCCTGGTGACAGAGCAAGACTCCATCTCAAGAAAAAAAAAAGAAAAAGAAAAAGAAAAGGCATAATAGTGACAACAATCGCAAGAGATTAAATGAGCTAATCCCTACTGTTCCAATACCACTGAGAAATTTGCCCTGCCTTGCTTAGGCAGGATTAGATTCTCTCTCCCAAACTCAAACAACGTTCTGTTCATAGGACCAAGGACTACACCAGTGGGTGCCACGGTAGCACAGGAATAAAATACAGGCTACCCAGTTACATTTGAATTTCAGACAGACTAGGAATAATTTTATAGTATAAGTATGGCCCACATATTGCAAGGAGCATGCTTATACTATAAATATACTAAAAAAAATTATTCCTAGCTTATCTGAAATAAAAACACAATTCAGCATACTTTTTTTTTTTTTAAAGCAGGTAACTCTAATTTATCATCCGCACTTCATTTGAGAAGGACTATGGCTTACCTAACATTATATCCCTGGAACCCCGTAGAGTTCCTTGCCCACAGTCAGTCATTAATAAATCTTTGATAAGTGGGTGAAGAGGAAATATTTCCATGAAAGGCTATTGGTCCCCACATTGGGCAGTGTCAGAGTTTCAAGACATGACTGTCAGGCCCTTCGACTTGAGTAGGTGGTTTTGGTCTTTAGTTAATCCCTAGAAACTACCAGTAGGAGAATAAATATGCCTAAATTGCACGCTGTAAAAACAGGCATTTCCTGCCAGCATAACATAGGATCCCGTATTAGAGAACAGAGCCAGACATCCATTCTTCATTTAAGGGCTTTCTCTGTACTATGTCCTGGGCTAAGAACAAGGGACTTATAATCTAAATATGAGAGAGAAAATAAGATTAATACAAGAAAATGTTGGCGTTGAACAAAGGGAATTGGGGCCTCAAGAGTATCAAACGTTCACTGAAAAGAGAAACTGTTTCTCTTTTCAAAGCAGAGAAAATTTATCTTGACATGTGCCAGCCTTAGGGGTTTGCATCTTCCTTTCAAAACAGAGTGAAGCAGCTCAGATCTCTAGAGCTCTCCTTCCTCCTGAGACTGTGAAGCCTGGGTTCCTGTAGCTAACAGACTTGAGTCAAACCCTGGGAATCAGCTTTCCTTATATTAAACATTTCTTTTTCTTTTAAGGTGAAACTAAACTCATTGTTTGAAACTGGATTCTTTCCTGAGATGTATCAAATCAGGAGCCCTTTGCTATCTTTTCCTGCTTCATAAGTCTCTATGCTGTTTCAGGAATAGGTGACCTTGGATTATATCACCGTGCTAAGCAGGGTAGAACATGGCAAAGCTGTGGAAGAAAAAAGGGGAGGAAAGGGCCCTGAAGAGGACAGAGTGTCCTGTGCTTTACCATCAGAACTAGCAAGCAGCCCCATCCATAGCATCAGAGATGCTCATATAATAGTAGAACTTGTAAAAAAAAATAATTAATTAGATTCGGTGGCTCACGCCTGTAATCCCAGCACTTTGGGAGACCGAGATGGGTGGATCACGAGGTCAGGAGATCGAGACCATCCTGGCTAACATGGTGAAACCCCGTCTCTACTAAAAATACAAAAAATTAGCCAGGCATGGTGGCGGCCACCTGTAGTCCCAGCTACACGGGAGGCTGAGGCAGGAGAATGGCATGAACCTGGGGGGCGGAGCTTGCAGTGAATGGAGATCATGCCACCGCACTCCAGCCAGGGCGACAGAGCGAGACTCCGTCTCAAAAAAAAAAAAAAAAAAATTAGATTTATGACAGGCCTTCAGTAGTCATGTCCTTGCATGGGGCTAAGTCAGGGAATTACAGGCATGAAAAATTAATCAGTCCCTCAAAAAGGAAGCCACATGTGGAGACACGGATGAGTTTCCGGGATGGGAGAAGATTTGATGTTTCGTACTTAGAGATGGTTTAATGCTGAGTGAAAGAGACTTGTGCACAGACAGAGAGATCTTCAAATTTCCCAAGACATTTGTTCTTTTTCCACCATCACTGGAGTATCTCATGATTCATCTTCTGGGAAAGCATGAAGTTTTGAAGGGCTTAAATGTGGTTAAATCTCAAAAAATGGTTAAATTCTGTTACCCAAGATTTTAATACATACATAAACAAGAAGCAAGGGACTGTTTCCGTGGCTGATGAAAATCACAGACGTTCCAATCTGGAAAGGCTCTTAAGGAACATCTTTTCTGAGTTTTAATTTTAGAAACAAGGGAACTGAGCCCCAGAAAGGGCGAGGACCCCGCATAATCTGATCACCCTGTGATCACCCAAGTCCCCCACCAATCCCGGTACATGGGCACATAGTGAGCAATACATATTTGAGGAATGAATGCATGAATCTCATTGATTGAGGGCAAGGCGAGACATACTATAGTTTCTCAGTCCCTCTCAGTATCTTGTTTTGCTTCTCAATGATTACTCAATATCACCTAAAGAATACAGGCCCACAGTGAATGGTCTTTTAAAATTGTCCTGCGTCTGGAGTGTAAAATAAAAGGCTTTCTCACATCAAATTCATCACCCTGGTGCTTGAGCATTTCCAATAAGCCGGGGGTCAAGGGGTTTGTCCATGTGACTGTTTCTGCATCCAGAAGACACACGTCCATCTGAGTGTCTATCTGTAGGTAATGATCGGGAGGCACTTACAGCGCTGATGGCACACAGCTAGTTAGAGGCGAGGTTGGACTGGACGCCTGGCCTCCTAACCCCAGACCAGGGCTTCATCAACGATTCCCATTTGCTTCTCGGCTTGTAGAAGATGGAGATCTGTGCTCCTCAAACAGCTGCCTCTGAGTGGGAGGAAAGAGTATGCAGCATAAGGGATTAAGTAACAGACTCACCAAACAGTCTCATCTTTACCCTAAATAGCATTACCTTTCTATATTTACTCATTCAGTCATCAAACATGCTCTGAAGGCCCCCTCTGCACCAGACCGGATGCCAGGGTGGCTCTGCCTGGATCCAGGGGGCTGGGCATAGTGCCTGCTCTGCAGAAGCCCACACTCCAACAGAGAGAGAGGGCTAAAGGCACCAAAACGATCCAGGTGCTCCAGCGTGTGAAGTTTTGAGTCACATACACTGTATGTGAAGCACAAAGAAGTAAGTACATTTGATAATCAGGGAAGGCAGGAGAAGAGGACGTGAGATACCAGACGGAAGCTTCTCTCCATTCTACAGTGAAATACTCAACAATGTGCATTTATGTTGTGTTGGTAACCTGAAGTAGGTGAAGAGAGAAACAGCACTCTGGCCCATTTGACTCACAGCATCTAGTGTTTCTTAGACCAGTCAGAAAGTGTAGAACTCTCCAAGGCTGTTCATTCCTGTCCATAGTGACTGTCGTCCAAATTAGCAGGTCTCCTCTAAATTGTCATCCCCCAGGAGGATGAGACACAACCACGTCCTATTCCCACCCTCACTGCCTCTACCACAGCAGTTCTCAAATGCCTCAGTCTCAGGACCTTTTTCCACTCTTAAGAATTGTTGAGGACTCAGCCGGGCACAGTGGCTCACACCTGCAATCCCAGCACTTCGGGAGGCCAAAGCAGGCGGATCACTTGAGGTCAGGAGTTCAAGACCATCCTGGCCAACATGGCAAAGCTCCATCTCTACTAAAAAGACAAAACATTCGCTGGACTTGGTGGCAGGCGCCTGTAATTCCAGCTACTCAGGAGACTGAAGCAGGAGAATCCCATGAACCCAGGAGGCGGAGATTGCAGTGAGCCGACATCTCACCACTGCACTCCAGCCTGGGAGACAGAGTGAGACTCCGTCTCAAAAAAAAGAAAGAATTGGCCAGGCGTAGTCAACAACACCCATCCTGGCTAACACGGTGAAACTCCATCTCTACTAAAAATACAAAAGATTAGCCAGGCATGGTGGCCCATGCCTGTAATCCCAGCTACTCGGGAGGCTGAGGCAGGAGAATCGCTTGAACCCAGGAGGTGGAGGTTGCAGTGAGCCGAGATTGCACCACTGCACTCCAGCCTGGGTGGCACAGTGAGACTCTGTCTCAAAAAATAAAAAAAGAAATGCTTACATCAGAAGGAAAACCTAAGCCACAACTACATTAACATCCACATACTGAACACTTACTGATGCAGAGCATGACAGGGCATGAAGCACAGTCCCCGACTTGTGCTATCTGACACTGACCTGGCAAAGAAAACATAGAGACAAACACATACACCATAAAGCAAGGCAGCGCTTCCTGCCAAATGTGCAGATTTAAAATTGCAGCAGTTCTTTAGGGAGAGGCAAGATCGCTAATGCCTGGAACATCCATGCCTTCACTCATGTGCTCGACACTATTCTAGGTACACAAATAGATGAGGATGAAAAAGACAAAATCACTGACCTCATGGCATGTGCTTTCTAGGGCAGGAGATAGATAAGTAACAAGCAAATAAGATGTATCATATAATGACAGGTGCATGTGCAATGAAGAAAACTGAGGCAGAGTTAGGGGACAGATTGTGAAGGGAGTTTAGAGAGTTCTCTAAACTCTATTTGATTAGTATTTTAGGCAGGGTAGTTAGGGAAGCCTTCTAATAAGGTGACACAAGAGACAAGATCTAAATAAAGTGAGAGAGTGAATATCTATGGAAAGAAAATGCTCAGTAGGGAGAACTAGAAGGGTCCTGGTTTGTTGGAGGGAACAAAGAAACATGTGCAGCTAGAGCAGACAATAGGAAAGGCAGGAGTCTGATTGAATTCTGGATGTGCTGCAAAACCATTGCAGGTTTAGAAGGCTTCCATCACATCATCTGGTCAAGATTATTCAGAAACCACCCAGGGAGACAGAGTCAGGGCTAGCGATACACACTTGAGCATCATCAGAACATAAATGGTGTTCCATGTGTTCATAGGACTGGATGAGACCAGGAAAGTGCAGAGAAGGGAACCAGGGCACTGCACCATGGAGAAGTCATGGGGAAGAGGAGGAGCCAGCAAGACCCTTAGAAAAGGCGGCCAAAGAGAGGAAAGGAAGACCGGGAGAGTATGGCATCCAAGAAGCCAAGGAAAAAGAATGATAAGAACAAAGCCGTTGATAAACTATGTCAAGCGCTTGCTGAGAGATCAAATGAAATGAGAACTGAGAGCCACTGTGGATTTGACAAGAGGGGCTTCACAGCCTGACCACAGTGTGCTACAGGAGAATCAGAAGGAAATGAGACCGTGAATATAGACTAATATTGCCTGGCATGATTGTTTTGAAGGTGAGCAGAGAAATAGTCCATAGTTGAGGGAGACATGGCATCTAGGAAGGAGATTTTTTTCCTACTTCTTATTGCAGCATTTATTTATTTATTTATTTATTTATTGAGATGGAGTCTCACTCTGTCACCAGGCTGGAGTGCCGTGGCACAATCTTGGCTCACTGCAACCTCCACCTCCTGGGTTCAAGAGATTCTCCTGCCTCAACCTCCCAAGTAGCTGGGACTACAGGCACGCGCCACCAAGCCCAGTTAATTTTTGTATTTTTAGTAGAGACGGGGTTTCACCATGTTGGGGTTTCACCATGTTGGCCAGGATGGTCTCGATCTTTTGACCTTATGATCCACCCACCTCGGCCTCCCAAAGTGCTGGGATTACAGGCGTGAGCTACCGAGCCCAGTCTACTGCAGCCTATTTCAATGCTTAGGGTAATAATTCAGCAGAAAAGTAAACTGCATTTTTCACGAAAGAAGGGGAGTAATTGCAGGAGTAGATCCCTTAAGCAGGCAAGAGGGAATAGGGCCATAGATACTTTGGCAGACTTGTAAATGGAAAAGTAGGCTATTCTCTCCTTGCTTCTGTTTTCTCTGTAAGAGATGGAGTCATGAACTGATAGGCAGAGTTTTAAGAAGAGAGAAGATGTGGGTGTAAATTACCAGAGAAATGCAGGATTGAGGTTGAGAACTGATAGAAATATGTAGGCATAAATTTAAAGTGAAATGAGCCAAGAATACTTCACAAAGAGATGGAATTTGTGTTGGCCTCAAAAGAAAGAATAACACTCAGGCTCAGAGAGACTTGGGATGCTGAGTTTAAAAAGAACCGAGAAAGGCCAGTTG
>NW_012102821.1:2451643-2453262 GCF_000951045.1 Mandrillus leucophaeus
AAGGAGCTTTAGTGTTGGAAGCAACCTCAGAATTCATCTCATCCAACAGCCCAGCCAGTGCAGGAATCCCTTCTATACAACAAACTTAGAGTGAACTTGACCCACAGGACAGTAGCACTTGAGCACTGTATTTGGGCAAGGAGCTTAAGAAACGAAAAAAGCAAACAGAAATCATGCGGCCAAATGCATATCATCATAAATAAATGTTGCCAAATAAAACGCAATGTATAGAACCAACGGTCTTTGAAAGAGCGGATATTTCTGGTGAGGTTCCTGGATGGTTCAAGTGCATTACACTTATTGTGTACTTTATTTATATTATTATCTCATTGTAATATATAACAAAATAATTATACACCTCACCGCAATGTGGAATTGTTACCAGAACACCAAGGGTTCCGTCTAGGTCCTGCCGCTTATCCACAGAAAGTCTACACTGAGATAACGAGTATTGCCAAGGAAGAAGGCTTTAATTGGGTGTTGCAGCTGAGGAGACGGGGAGCTCAGTCTCAAATATATCTCCTTGATTAAAACTAGGGGCTTTTATAGCAGGGAAGAAATGTAACACTATGTAAGAAAACAGGAACTAGGGAGGAGTAAGAAAGCAATCATGATGCATGAGGGGTCCAGGTCTCATTGTCCAGATGTGGTGATCTGGTGAGTTTCAGTTCTTTGATAATTTTTTTGAGAGGCCTGAAGGTCTCTTCCTGAGGAAAGAACCCAGACAAAACAACTGTAAGCTTCAAGCTTTAAGATTGGAAAGGTTAATTTCTATGTTTATCCAAAAGAACAGTCTATGGAACCATTGGGTTGGTCTCAGAATCAGTGGGAGCCCTGAACTTGTTTTCCTGCAACTAGACAGTGCCATCGGGAGGTGATAGGAGACTGTGACAGATCATCAGGCATCAGATTGTCATAAGTAGCGTGCGACCTAGGTCCCTCACATGTGCAGTTCACAACAGGGTTCACGTGCCTATGAGAATCTAATGCTGCCACTGATCTGACAGGAAGTGAAGCTCAGGTGGCAAACAATGGGGACTGGCTGTCAATACAGATGAAGCTTTGTTTGCTCTGCTGCTGCTCATCTCCTGCTGTGCAGCCCGGTTCCTAACAGGCCACGGACTGCTACCGGGGGTTGGCGACCCCTGCCCTAGGAGACCACCCTGGGGTCAAATCTTAGAAAACCTGTGCTTCTTGCTATGCTTTCATTGTCAAGGTTATACATCTTCACTACAGAAAAATTAACAGTATAAGAAAGACACGAAAAAGCCTCTCTGAGTCCTACGACTCACGCGACTGTGGTTAACAAGTGGGGTGTTATTTTTAGTCACCACTCTATGGATATTTATCTTTTTTACCCTAAAACTTTTTACCATCAACTGTGTGTACATCATAGCACCTCATGCCTTTCCACATATTTCTATAGCAGAAGTGTTTTTCACATTTAAATCAATTCAAAAATATTGATTCACACTCAGATGTGTCAGTTTCCTCACTCAGTGCTGGTGATACAGAGAATGAAAAAAGAGACCTTGAGTCCAGGAAATAACGTTTAGGGGCAGTGAATTTTTTAGGTGAAGATGAACCGTGTGTCCTCTCCTGAGGCAGAATCCTTGTGC
>NW_012102821.1:2457087-2458302 GCF_000951045.1 Mandrillus leucophaeus
ACCCCGTCTCTACTAAAAATACAAAAAATTAGCCGGGTGTGGTGGCGGGTGCCTGTAGTCCCAGCTACTCGGGAGGCTGAGGCAGGAGAATGGCCAGAAGCCAGGAGCTGGAGCTTGCAGTGAGCCGAGATTGGGCCACTACACTCCAGCCTGGGCGACAGAGCGAGACTCCGCCTCAAAAAAAAAAAAAGAAGAGAAGTGTTAAGTACCTTGAAAGCTGTTGTCACACGGTCTTGGTCATAGCAACAATAAGCACTAAATATTTGTTGAACAAATGAATGACTGAATGCCAAGGTCTATTTAGAAAACAGTGCATCTGGGCCACTTTAGCTGGGAATTCTTTGTCAGGCATTGAGGGTAAAGGTTAAAAAGTAGATATGGACGAATTCAGGAAACTCTCAAACTCCAGGATAAAAGCTTGGCCTTAAACCTGCAGGCCAAGTGTTAGTAACTGGTACCAATAATTCCAAGGCAGTATAAACTTGGTTATGGCAGTGATGGACTTCATGGAACCAGGACCTAACCCATTTCCAGACCACCCCAGACAATGTAAATCTGTCTGCATTCTTCTGAGGATCAGGTCTAAGAAGGAGTGCTCTAATCTGGGGGCATGGAAATCTTATCCAATTACATTATGAAAAAAACCAGACATGAACATTTTTTAAAAACCAACATGTTTACTTAGGTATTTTTTCCAGGGCACTATAGGGATCAGGAGAGAATAAGAAACCATTTTCATGTGACCCTTCAAAGTACAGGGAGAAATGTGTATCATATAGCAATGTGAACCCATTACCAAAACTGAATGTTGTCCACCTCTTTTCTGGGTCAAAGTGGTGATTTGTGGACAACATGTGCCCTCAAAGCTTTGTTGCCTCCATGGACTTAAACAGCGTTTAATTGGCTTGCATTTTAATTGAACAGAGTTCCAGGAAGGAGATAAGCATGTTGTAAAAGTTAGAGGCCAGGCACGATGGCTTATGCCTGCAATCCCAGCACTTTGTGTGGGAGGCTGAGGCAGGTGGATCACTTGAGGCTAGGTGTTCAAGACCAGCCTGGCTGACAGGGCGAAACCTTAATTAGCTAAGCATTGTGGTGCACAGCTGTAATCTCAGCTACTCGGGAAGCTGAGGCAGGAGAATGGCTTGAAACCGGCAGGCAGAGGTTGCAGTGAGCCAAGATCATGCATGCCACTGCTCTCCAGCCTGGGTGACA
>NW_012102821.1:2460807-2474524 GCF_000951045.1 Mandrillus leucophaeus
AAGAGACCTTGAGTCCAGGAAATAACGTTTAGGGGCAGTGAATTTTTTAGGTGAAGATGAACCGTGTGTCCTCTCCTGAGGCAGAATCCTTGTGCCCCTCCTAAGGGGATCCATACTCGTTCCTTTGTTCATTTCGTAGGACAAAGGAAGTTACTTAGGAAACTCCCTATAATAAAATAAGCTCTCTTAAGTTTGCCTAAAACAGACTCCAGCCAAGGAGAGCTACACACTGGCTGAAAACACTGATAAGTGCCATTACCGTGGAATAGCATTAAATAATAGCAGCAGCAAACTCTCCTCTGTGTCTACTCTGGCTCAGGCACTGCTCTGAGCCCTTTACTTGTATTAATTAACTCACAGTGATGGTTAAATTTACATGGCTACTTGACTGAGGTCAGGTATACCCAGATAGCAGGTGAAATATTGTTTCTGAGTGTTTCTGGGAGGGTGTTTCCAGAACAGATTGGCGTTTACATTAGTAGACTGAGTAAAGAAGACCTGCTCACACCAGAGTGGGTGGGCCTCATCCAATCTGCTGAAGGCTCAGATACCACAGAAAGGTGAAGGAAGGGCAAATTCCCTGTCCCTTCTTGAGCTGGGACATCCACCTTCTGCTTCCCCGGGACACAGGAGCTGCTAGTTCTCAGACCTTCAGATTCAGACTGAATTACACCACTGGCTTTCCTGGGTCTCCAGTTTGCAGACCGCAGACCGTGGGACTTCCCAGCCTCCATAATCGCATGAGCCAGTTCCCATAAATCTCCTCTGGTTCTCTGGAGAACCCCAACTAATACACCACAAAACATCAAAGATTCGCAAACTGGTTCTTTACAGATAAAGTTTGTTGACCCTGATCCAAATAAAAAGGTAAAGTCCCCCCATACAACGCCACTACCACCACCATCAATCACACTTTTTCCTCAGAGCTGACCCTGCTCATACGTGAAATACAGAATTTCAGGCTGTTCTGTGTACATTTATAAACACAGATGAATACATACAAGTAATTTTCCACATAAGTGAGATCATATAACACATACTGTTCTATAGCTTGCTTTTTCCATGCACCTTGGAGCTTTTTGAATGCCATGAAAAGCAATTCATCCTTTTCAGTGGCCACAGAGCATTACACAGTGCAGATTCAACCCTAATTTACTTAACTATCCTTCCATAGGGAATGAGTTTTCTGGTGTTTCGTATTTATAAGCAATATGACAAAGAATACTAAGTGCATATTTTTGCACAGGTAAAAATATTTTTGTAGAATAAATATTTAAAAATAAACTTACTGAACTGAAGGACATACCTTTAAAATTTCTGATAGTGTCAAACTGCGCTTCAGTAAGAGGACATCAACATTTAAGCTGCTAACAACTGACTATACAATTACCCATTTCCTTAAAGTTTTGTATAGTATTATTCATTTTTCTTCATTCCAGGCAATATGATGGGTAAAAAGTGTATCTTGCGGCCTTTTTCCAATGAATAAATGTCAGCCATGACTTTTGTCTTGTGAATGGCCTGTTTACAACCTTTATTCATTTTTCTATAACAAGGTTTGAAGGCATATGTTTTAGCTCATTCCACACAGTGTTTCATAGTTCTTTTCAAATTAAACCAGTTGCCAACATTTAGAAATTGAGATCGTTAATATGTTTTAAATTTGTATTTTCAGCTTCTCTCGAAAATGTGGAGGCTGTGGCAATAAATGGCTGAAGCAGAAGAAAGGCTCTTCTTCTAGTGGCCAGGGGCACCCATGGACCCCACGTCCTTCTCCTCTTGGAACAGGCCACTGACCTTCTCCTGTGACCTGTCTCACCTCTACAGGCACTTGGTTTTACAACTCCTCTTCTATTAGGTTACTTACCTTTTGTTTTTAGTAGATTTTTCAGTAGCTTTTTGCATATGCACACTTATTCATATATTTCTTCTACACATTAACTGTTTTCTTCTATTAATTCCCTTTCTGAAAACTTTGTTTATGCTATCCTTTGATATTCAGAAGTTTAAACATCTTCCTGTAGTGGAATCTGTCAGCTTATTTAATTTTATGACTACTGGGTTTTGCAGTTGCTTAGAGTCTTCTTCAATCAAACTTTATTAAAAATATATTATTTTCTACATTTTCTCATATTACATATGGTAGTTTTGGTATTGTTATCACTATTATAAGTTGAGCAGCCCTTATCCAAAATTCTTGGGAGCAGACATGTTTCAGATTTCAGATTTTTTCAGACTTGGGAATATTTGTAGAATACAAACTAGTTGAGCATTCCTAATCCAAAAATCTGAAAGGCAAAATGCTCCAACGAGCATTTCCTTTGAGTATGTCAGAGCTCAAAGCATTTTGGGTTTGGAGCATTTTGGATTGTTGGATTACAGATGCTCAAACTGTATTATTATTATATCTTGTCTTCTTTCCTGTTCCTGAAACTAAATTATATTTTGCATGTACTGTGATAGCCAATTGCCCAGTTTAATTTTTAGAGTATTTCATCATTTGCTCATTTACTTGAAACGCCACAAAGGGGAATACACTATCCTGTGCTATCTTGTGCATTTTTTTAATGGGGTCTCACTTTGTCACCCAGGCCGGAGTGCAGTAGTGCGATCATGGCTCACTGCAGGTTCTACCTTCCCAGACTTAAGTGATCCTCCTACCTCAGCCTCCCAAGCAGCTGCGACTACAGGCATCGGTCACTACACCTGGCTAATTTTTTGCATTTTTAGTAGAGATAGGACTTCTTCATGTTTTCCAGGCTGGTCTCAAACTCCTGGGCTCGAGCAATCTACCCGCCTCAGCCTCCTAAAGTGGTGGGATTACAGGCATGAGCAACTCCACCCAGCCTCTGTGCGTTTTTTGTTTTTTGTTTTTTTGTTTTTGTTTTTTTTTTTTTTTTGAGATGGAGTCTCGCTCTGTCGCCCAGGCTGGAGTGCGGTGGCCGGATCTCAGCTCACTGCAAGCTCCGCCTCCTGGGTTCACGCCATTCTCCTGCCTCAGCCTCCCGAGTAGCTGGGACTACAGGCGCCCTCCACCACGTCCGGCTAATTTTTTTGTACTTTTAGTAGAGACGGGGTTCCAGCATGGTCTCCGTCTCCTGACCTCGTGATCTGCCCGCCTTGGCCTCCCAAAGTGCTAGGATTACAGGCTTAGCCACCGCGCCCGGCCCCCTGTGCATATTTTAGCTAAACAGTATATCTAGAAGATTATTTCATCTTTGCATACATAGATCTACTTGATTTATAACAGCAATGTTAATAATTTCATTATCAGATTATACTATTTATAATTTGACCAGTCCACTTCCTTGTTTGGTAAACACTTAGGTTTTGTCTAGAGTTAGGCTCCCATAAAAAGTGGTACAATAAATATTTACGTTTCATTGTGCACCGGTATGAACATCAGTAGAAGCAATTTCTAAAAGTTGAACTACCAAATTTTAAAGTATATGCATTTTTGAAGGATACGGTCTAATTATCCTCTAAAGATAAACTTACACTCCCACCAGCAATGTATAGGAGTGTTGGATATGCCATTTCCCCACTCCCTGTGTATTACTGAATTTTCTGATCCCGATGGATCATCTGATTTATCTCATAGGTACAGAGTGACATCTCATTATTTTAATTTATATTTCTTTAATTTTCAGTGAGAACAAGCATCCTTTTAGGTGGTTGAGTCACTTAGATTTCTTTCCTAACACCTTGCTTATTCATATCCTTTGCACATTTTCTAAGATCTGTTTCTTATTGCTGAGCTAATGATCTTGCATTACATGGTTCCAAGTATTTCTTTGCCCAGTTTGTGGTTTGAATTCTAACTTTTTTTTAACCTTCACATTTTGCATTTTTTGCTTTGTAGAAATTTTTAAAATGTAGTCATGTGTATTGATGTTTACTTTTCATGGTATCTTGGTTTTGAGTATTGTTAGAAAGGATCTTCCCAGCTCTTACTATTTTCTTAATATTCTTTTAAAATCTCCCATGCTGACAGTTTTTACATTTAAATTTTTAGGTCATTCTGGAATGGATTTGTTATCAGGAGAGTTACAATCTTTTTCTTCAGTTGTCTCAACCATGTATTAAATAACCCATCTCCTCCCCTACTGCTTTGAAATTACCGTGTATTACATTTTCTTAACTATTTGGGGCTATTTCAAGACTCTACAGTATTCCAGTAATGTGTCTATTCTTTACCCGCAGGTCACTGTTTTAATCACTGTGGCTTCATGATACAGTGTTACAATTTAGAGACTGAAAGAGGTAGGGCTGATCCTTTAATCAATATTAACTGAACACATATTGTCTTGGTTTTAAAAGACACACAAAAGAAGTTCAGACCCTTCCCTGCCCTTGTGAAGATAAGAAAGAGGCTGCTTCCCTATAAACCTGAGTTTCCTCCCATCTGCAGCTCAGTAACACCTAGAATGCAGATCAGAGGCTCTTAGTGGACCCTAGTTGAAGAGATGGCGGTATTGGTGGGACTGGAGGACAGGCAGGGTCCTTGGCTTAGAGAAATCTCAGGCCAGTCCCAGAACCCTTAGTCTCCATGTAGATTTGTAGAGATGGAGGGAGATTTTCCCCTTTGCCCTCAGAAGGTTTGCTGAAAATCACTGCCAAGAGGCAGATTAATAGGAGCGAAGGCACACAAATTTATGTGACCACAGTTTTATGTGACACAGGAGCCTTCAGAATGAAGACCCAAAGATACAGGGGAAAATGCCCATGGTTATGCTTAAATTCATAACCTATTAGCATTAGACCCTATCCCAGGATTGGACAAAAGGGGTACGGTCTAATGCTAATAGGTTGAGAGGGGAACCCAGCGAGGCCTGCCTGTCTAGATTCTTCTTGGCCTCTGAACAGGATTTCTTCCGTGAGACGCAGTAACAAGCAGAAGAAGGGTTGTTAGCATAATTTCCCAAGGCCTCTGACTCTGTGAGGACCCTGTGCAACTCTTGGAAAGATGCTTTGAAGACAACACAGAATAAAGCACATGGCCCCCCATGTCTCTTGCCCAAGTCACTGTGTTCCTTAAAAGATAAATGATCCTACTCCTTGCCTTTTCCTACAAATAAGAAAACATCTGGGCCGGGCGTGGTGGCTCAGTCCTGCAATCCCAGCACTGTGGGAGGCCGATGTGGGCGGATCACGAGGTCAGGAGATCCAGACCATCCCAGCTAACACGGTGAAACCCCCTCTCTACTAAAACAAATACAAAAAAATTAGCCAGGCGTGATGGCGAGTGCCGGCAGACCCAGCTACTTGGGAGGCTGAGGCAGGAGAATGGTGTGAACCTGGGAGGCAGAGCTTGCAGTGAGCCAAGATCGCACCACTGCACTCCAGCCTGGGTGACAGAGCAAGACTCCATCTCAAAAAAAAAAAAAAGAACAAGAAAAAAGAAAAAAAAAAAAAGAAAATGTCTGGCAGGGTTAGTGATTATGCTTCTATAATATATAACCAAATGTACTTTAGTGATCTATAACCAGATGTATTCTTTTTTTTCTTTTTTCTTTTTTCTTTTTTTTGAGACGGAATCTGGCTCTGTCACCCAGGCTGGAGTGCAGTGGCCGGATCTCAGCTCACTGCAAGCTCCGCCTCCCGGGCTCACACCTTTCTTCTGCCTCAGCCTCCCGAGTAGCTGGGACTACAGGCGCCCACCACCTTGCCGGGCTAGTTTTTTGTATTTTTTAGTAGAGACGGAGTTTCACCGTGTTAGCCAGGATGGTCTCGACCTCCTGACCTACTGATCCGCCCGTCTCGGCCTCCCAAAGTGCTGGGATTACAGGCTTGAGCCACCGCACCTGGCCCAGATGTTTTCTTACACCCAAACTTTGACGTGATTGTGCTTGAACGTAACTTCTGAGCAAGTGTGATGTAATTTTGCCCATGTGAGCCCCACCTCCTGTGTATAAGCAGTGGCTGAAACATGGCTGGAGCCATCTCACAGAACTGCTTCCTGACTATAGGCCTCTGCCTACAGTCCTCAGTAAGACTTCTGAATAGAACTAACTTTAATTCTTTTTCTTCTTTTTTGAGACAGGGTCTCACTCTGTTACCCAGGCTGGAGTGCTGTGGTACCATCATGGCTCACTGCAGCCACAACCTCCTGGACTCAAGTGATCCTCTTACCTCAGCCTCCTGAATATCTGGGACTAGAGGTGTGCATCACCACACCTGGCTGATTTTTGTATTTTTTGCAGACAGAGTTCCACTATGTTGCCCAAGCTGGTCTCAAACTCCTGGGCTCAAGAGATCCTCCCATTCAGCCCCCCAAAGTGCTGGGATTACAGGCGTGAGTCACTGTGACTGGCCCAATTATTTACAAACTTGTTTTTTGTTTTCTTTGACACTTCCTTCTGGGTATGGGGTAGGACTTTCTCCGGAATGAGGGTCTTGCTCAATCAAATGACCTACAATCAAACAAGATAAGTCAGATCATTTCTTCATGGCCAGTTTTTACACATTTGCAGAGGAGAAGTTAGAGTAATATTTTCAGGTGTTATGTCTGGCATTGGAGACCCGTGTTGAGGAAGAGGGGTTCTAGTTTCTGTGGTTTGATCTGGGGGAGAATGAAGGGTGAGAAACACAAGGGCAGAAGGCCAGAGAGAGCTGCTTCAGAAGCCCTCATTTTGGGGGTATTATTTTCTGAGACCCTACAGATGACACCTCTGTATAGATTTCTAAAACATGTATTCAGCTGCACCAGGCAAAAACATTTTGAAAGGTTCCAGTATAAAGCCCGTTACTTGACATTTCTTGCTTTGGGTCAGGCAAAAGTGGTATCCTAGCCTGCTTGTTTCATCTCCCCATCTTTGCTGATGTGTGCCATCCGTGCAGTGTGTCCCGGGCAGCTGAGTCACCGCATCACCCCGATATATCATATGTTCAAATGCAGCGAAAACTAAACATTTTGTTCACTCTTCTCAAAAGAATGATCGAGTAACAATCCATTCCCCACAGATAATCACCTTTAATAATGCCTCAAAGAGACAGCAAGGGAAGCCATTGAGCTGCTACTCTCTAGGGAACTCTGGGCAAAAAATAACCAAAAAATTACATATTGTGTAGGATTCATTTTCTCCTATTTTTCCTTCAGACCCAACATCAATCTCACTTCAAACGTAAGGTGAGAGATGCCTGCGGAATAAACAGCTTCCCAGCAGTCACAGCGTGGAAGCTGTGCATGAGGCCTGAAATGAAAACACTGAAGTGACAGTCTTCCAAGAAAGATCAGCAAGCGATAAATAACAGCATAAAAGACAACCCTCAGTGGCTTACCTCCGGCAACCAAAAGGAAATCATAGGGACCTCTGACAGCCTCTCCCGCTCAGAACAGAACTCAAAGGCTCAGCAGAGGGGAGAAATTCAGTGTAACTGGTGCTGGTCTTTTGGAAAGCTATTGGGATTATACTTCTCCTCCTCCTCTTTTTCGAGGAAGCTTTTCTCAAGTTCAAAGCATTTGAGAACTGGTTCGGTCAGATAGAGGGATTGAAGTCAAACCTGGCACCAGTAGAGTAAACCAGCAGTTCTCACTAGAGATATACATCTAGACAGACACATGCCAGATAGATTGCTGAGTGGATGAATAGTTAGATAGAGAGAGAGAGAGAGACGGGTGGGTGGGTGGATGGATGGATGGATGGACAGATGAGTGGGATGGATGGATGAACAGACACATAAATTAGAAAGATAGACATAGATATATGAATTGATGGATACAGAGAGAATAGACAGATCAATCAATAGATAGATAGGACATACATCTAATTTTTCAGATGCATCATCAGCGGGAGGAAAGGAAGGAAGAGTTGTGAAAGGAATCAGAGAAAAGTAGGAAAGAGATAAGAAAATTACATGGGTGGGGAGGTTTTATGAACTGTTGAGCCACTATGTATTTAGTAAAAAAAATAATGAGGTAGGCTTTAATTACCAGAGGTTAACTTTTACTCAACAACATAGCTTTCTTTAGTACTATTAAATATTTTAACCCTGGAAGATGTATAAAATGATACAAATACGTGGAAGGCCCCACTCACCTGCCTCTGCCCAAATGCATTCCCTCCTCCTCCATCCCCTCCCCAAGGCTCCCACTCCCAGCTCATTGGCATTTGGTATTTGTCATTATCTGTCCTTGGTACATTTCTCCATATTCATATACAACGTATAGTATTTCTTGCAATTTTCTCTTTTAAATTCAACACATACTTGAAATTTATCTATATTTTTGATGTCTGGCTTTGCTCATTATTTCCACTGATTTGTAATATTACATTATATGAATAAACAGCAATTAATCATCTTGCTGAGATACTTAGCTTGTTTCCACATTTTAAGCGCTTATAAACAATGTTGAAATAAACCTTCTTTGATATAGTTCTTTTAGCATACGTGTGAACATTTCTCTAGGGTACAAAACTAGGATTGGAATTTCTGGGATAAATAACAACATAATGTTTCAATCCTCCCCTTATAATAATTATCTTGATCTAAGCTATACGTTTTCAGGAAGTGTGGCGTCCTCAGTTCTTAGTCTTCTAGGAGGAAAGAATTTGGCCAAGAGACCAATTAGTCAAGTAAGCAAAAGGCTTATTAAGGAAATAAAAGAACTCCGCAAGAGAGAAGCAGGCTGACAGGGCTGGGAGCAGCCCCAAGAACCCTGCGTTGTGGTTTTTATTAAGAGGGACTGTTGAAAACTTAAGTTCTTGCTTCTTTTCTTTTCTTTTTTTATTTTTATTTTTTGAGATGGAGCCTTGCTCTGTTGCTAGGCTGGAGTGCAGTGGCATGATCTCGGCTCACTGCAACCTCCGCCTCCCGGGTTCAAGTGATTCCCCTGCCTCAGCCTCCCGAGTAGCTGGGACTATGGGCATGCGCCGCCACCACGCCAGGCTAATTTTTTTGTGTTTTAGTAGAGATGAGGTTTCGCCATGTTGGCCAGAATGGTCTTGATCTCCTGACTTCGTGATCCGTCAGCCTCAGCCTCCCAAAGTGCTGGGATTATAGGCGTGAGCTACTGGGCCCGGCCATGTCTTAAGTCTCAGCCTTTTCCCGCAGCCCACTTCCCTGCCCAGGTCTGTGGATGCCCACTTACCATCAGTTGATGCTCATGCGCGAGCTGGTGTTGGCTATGAAACCTTCCTAACATCAGCCTTGCTCATGACCAACACCCCAGGAAGGTCTATGGAAGTCAAACCTGTACTTACTGCACTGGGTTGTCTCTTAGAAATTTCCCCTTTGTCCTTTCTCCCTTCTTATCAGCATGTAGCTAGATACATTCCGACAGGCTAACTGCAGAGTGAATGATTACCGGGTGTTTGGGGGCATTCCTTTCTGGGTAGGTATCTCCCCTCCTTTTTCCCCCACATCTGACTAATTTGCTGGCCCACTCCAGCATTAGCAATGTAATTGGCATCCAGGTTTTGGGTGGTCCTTCAGGTGTGAGGCTTCTTACTCTAACATACATATCAACAGCAAAAATGATGGTTACGGAACAGAGATAAACATCAAGTTTTTATACTTCAATTCAACAGTTGATTTAATTCATTACAGAGACTGCAGTGAAAGACTCCATTTTTGTCTCCATGTAAAGCACTGAGACTAGAAATATTCTGAATTATAAAGCCTACTAGAAGATCATTGAAACAGACTGTGTTTCTGTGACACACACACACACACACACACACACACACACACACACGCAACTGCCAAATCTTGATAGTCTCCCTAATTGTCTGACACACATAACTCAATCATTTTCTTCCCAACCAAGCTATCATTCCAGTATAAAGACAGGGGAAGAGGCCAGGCGCGGTGGCTCACGCCTGTAATCCCAGCACTTTGGGAGCCTGAGGTGGGCGGATCACGATGTCAGGAGTTCGAGACCAGCCTGACCAAAACAGTGAAACCCCATCTCTACTAAAAATACAAAAATTAGCTGGATGTGGTGGCATGGGCCTGTAATCCCAGCTACTCCGGAGGCCGAGGCAGGAGAATCACTTGAACTCGGGAGGCGGAGGTGGCAGTGAGCCAAGAGCGTGCCACTGCACTCCAGCCTGGGCAACAGAACAAGACTCCATCTCAAAAAAAAAAAAAAAAAAAAAGGGAAGAAAAATATCTTTTCCTCACCCATTGCTGGGTTCATGGTTGAAGTCCCTATAACAAAAGACAGATTAACAAGAGAAAAGTGTATTTACTTAATAAAAGCTTTCCAGGACATGGGAGCCTTCATAAGGAAATGCAGGCTCACAGAAACAGTTACACTTGTGTATTTTTAAGCTACGTTTGATGAGGAGTGAACCATCAAGGAGAAATATAAACGGACAAAGGAGTGTGATCTAATGGCAATAAACTAGCAGGAACTTAGCAAGGCCTGCTTGCTCAGATTTTTCTCTGTGTCCATTTGTCCTCAGAGATAAGGATGTTCCTTTCTTTCCAGTATAGAGAGAGAGCACCTCTCGCATGAAGGCCTTAAAACCTGCTTCAGGGAAAGGTCAGAAAATCCTTCGTAGGTTTTACAGTCTGTTTCAGGGGAGAAGGGGCTGGGAAGTTGAGGGTACACTTCCTGCTTCTGCCATTTCTCAAGTGCCAAGGTGTCATATTTTGGAGTAGCATTTTCCTGAACACCATCACAACATTCAGGTTTGTTTGTTTGTTTGTTTGTTTTTTGAGACAGAGTCTCTGTCACCCAGGCCAGAGTACAGTGGCGCGATCTCGGCCCACTGCATCCTTCACCTCCCAGGTTCAGGCAATTCTCCTGCCCCAGCCTCCCGAGTAGCTGGGATTATAGGCACCCACCACTGCGCCAGGCTAATTTTTGTATTTTTAGTAGAGACAGGATTTCACCATCTTGGCCAGGCTGGTCTCGAACTCCTGACCTCACGATCCACCTGCCTTGGCCTCCCTAAGTGCTGGGATTACAGGTGTGAGCCGCCGCGCCCGGCCCACATTCAGGTATTTTTTAATGTGTCATGGACCACTGCATCCATGAACCCTCCTTGAAGAACCATCTTAGGGACTAAAGCCAGCAACTAAGAGATGACTACCATTAGCATGGGAGAAGGACAGACGGTGAGCGCTGAACACACTTAGATAGATTGAAAATTACAAAACAGCAGTAATTATGGTTAATCACGGACACATTATCCAAGGCCATTGTGAGAGTTATATAAATGCAGACATCTAAATGCAGAGGAAGTCACAGAGGCAGAGGGTGGAATGTACAATTATTTCCGTATGTTATATGTGCAGGATTGTATAGATACTTTTTAAAGTCCATAGACAGTATATGTCTTCATCCCACAAATATTCCTTGAGCATGTACCATTTACCATATGGCAAGCATGGTGCTAAGTACTGGGAATGCAATGATGAAAAGAAGACACTGTCGAAATACCATGGGACACGAGCAGAAGAGAAGGAAAAATAGACATCAAACAATGACTCACACAAATAAAAGACGATGACCCTGATGAATGATACAAAGTGAAGGCACAGGAAACAATGAGGATGTATATAATAGGGGGCTTTACCCAGTCAAGGGAGCTGGAGAGAGCTACTGTGTGGACAGGACACACTCCTGGAGTTGAGACCTAGGAGATGACATAGGTGATGAGTGAGAGAGAGGAAGCAGCAGGAACAGTAGGACACAGCAGGATGCTCAAACACCAGGTAGGAGACAGAGCCAGAGGGAAGCAGCAGGGTTTGAGGGGCTTGGCAAGCAGAGATAAGAAAAAAAAAACCATCATTCAGTAAGCAGCATATCCAGAAACTGATTCAAAGCCATAAAAGTACCCATTTCATACCTGCCATTGTCTAGCTATGTATAACAAATGAGATAATTGGCCCAATTTCCTCAACAACAGCAACAAAAATGACAAGGAAGGAATAAGAAGGAATATGTCGATCAAATTTAGGCTGTGGCTTTTCTCTGGGTCTTCTTGATTCAGAAAAGCCTAACAGTAAAATAATATTTGTGAGACAATTGGGGAAATCCGGGCTCTAACTGGATAGTAAGAAGGAATTGTTTTTAGGTGTGATCCTGACATTGGGATTACATTTTTAAATAAGTAAGTCTTCATCTGTTAGAGAGACATTCTGAAGTATCTACAAATGTAAGGGTGGGATAAGTTAACATCAATTCTCCTGGGTAGGGGAAACAATCAGACCATAGGCGACACCTTCAGATTCTAACAAAGCTCTTTATCTGCTAAATAATTAGTGACCAAGAGAGTTCTTATTCGTAGAGACCATCTGACCACTGCCCTTCCCTGTATCCTAGAAGGTGGGTCCTAATATTCCTGCCACAGGTCCCTTTTCTATCAAGTATGACCGTGATGTCTAGTTTAACTAAATGTCCTGAGAGGAAATTAGATCAATACAAAGTGGCCTGGGGGAGAATTAGGCCACTGCTCTCGGTGCTTCTTCTTGCACATAAAATGAATTTGAGGGCTGGGCGCGGTGGCTCACACCTGTAATCCCAATATTTTGGGAGACCAAAGTGGGCAGATCACCTGAGGTCAGGAGTTGGAGACCAGCCTGATCAACATGTTGAAACCCTGTCTCTACTAAAAATACAAAAACTTAGCTGGACTTGATGGCCTGTAATCCCAGCTACTTGGGAGGCTGTGGCAGGAGAAGCGCTTGAACCTGGGAGGAGGAGGTTGCAGTGAGCCAAGATCGCACCACTGCACTCCAGCCTGGGGGATAGAGAGAGATTCGGTCTCCACAAAAAAAAAAAAAAAAAAAAAAATTTGAGAATCTGATGTTTGTGATCTGAAGCATGAATGGTGTTTATAATGCTGCCTGTGTTTGTTTAAAACTCTAGAGTTCTTTCGGCTACCTCCCCTAAATAAGCACTTGGAATCAGTTCAGCAGACACTGAGGTGCCTGGAAGCTTGACGATGAGGTTTCTTGAAAACATTCTGTTGCTTTCACTGCTAAATTTCATCCCTGGTGCTAAGTCATTCTTGGAGTCCTGGATGGGTTAGACACTCCAAAATGTGTTTGGTTCTTTTAACCTGATGGGTAACCAGTGTGTTCCAAATTAATTAGCACTAACATCTTGTAAGCTCCTACTATGTTCCAGGCATCCTGTTCATCATGTTAAAAATCCATGTCCTCCAATCCTAATACTATTGTAAGGAAAGTGTGAAAATTAGTAAGGCTTGGGAATGGCAAATAATTTGCCCAAGCACACACAGCAATGAAGTGGCAAATTCAGAATTCAGATGCAATCCTCTTTGCACAGGAAGCCTGTGCTTTGGCCCTGCAGCTCGCTGTTGAAGGACTGCAGAGTTCAACTTATATTAACTTACAGGTCAATATATACGTAGAAGTAAGAAATGCTTAATTCAGTAAGGGAAGATCAGAGACCTGATACCATAGGTTCCTTGACAGGACAAAAAAAACGAAGAATTATATCAAAGGGTAATATACATCCCTAATATTTAAACTTCTAGTCTCGAAAGAAATTTCACCCTGACCTGAGGTGGAGCTTGCAATGAGCCGAGATCGTGCCACTGCACTCCAGCCTGGGCGACAGTGCGAGACTCCGTCTCAAAAATAAAAAAAAAAAGAAATTTCACCCTGACCTTAGCTAGGATCATGAGAGTCTCTGTTGATGTATTTATAAACTTGCTCATACCCATTTCTTGAACAGTGTGATGAATATCTGCAGTTTCTTGAGGAAAGTGTTGCCTTCCCCTGACTTTGTTCTTGG
>NW_012102821.1:2474574-2478152 GCF_000951045.1 Mandrillus leucophaeus
GAATTGTTTTTAGGTGTGATCCTGACATTGGGATTACATTTTTAAATAAGTAAGTCTTCATCTGTTAGAGAGACATTCTGAAGTATCTACAAATGTAAGGGTGGGATAAGTTAACATCAATTCTCCTGGGTAGGGGAAACAATCAGACCATAGGCGACACCTTCAGATTCTAACAAAGCTCTTTATCTGCTAAATAATTAATGACCAAGAGAGTTCTTATTCGTAGAGACCATCTGACCACTGCCCTTCCCTGTATCCTAGAAGGTGGGTCCTAATATTCCTGCCACAGGTCCCTTTTCTATCAAGTATGACCGTGATGTCTAGTTTAACTAAATGTCCTGAGAGGAAATTAGATCAATACAAAGTGGCCTGGGGGAGAATTAGGCCACTGCTCTCGGTGCTTCTTCTTGCACATAAAATGAATTTGAGGGCTGGGCGCGGTGGCTCACACCTGTAATCCCAATATTTTGGGAGACCAAAGTGGGCAGATCACCTGAGGTCAGGAGTTGGAGACCAGCCTGATCAACATGTTGAAACCCTGTCTCTACTAAAAATACAAAAACTTAGCTGGACTTGATGGCCTGTAATCCCAGCTACTTGGGAGGCTGTGGCAGGAGAAGCGCTTGAACCTGGGAGGAGGAGGTTGCAGTGAGCCAAGATCGCACCACTGCACTCCAGCCTGGGGGATAGAGAGAGATTCGGTCTCCACAAAAAAAAAAAAAAAAAAAAAAATTTGAGAATCTGATGTTTGTGATCTGAAGCATGAATGGTGTTTATAATGCTGCCTGTGTTTGTTTAAAACTCTAGAGTTCTTTCGGCTACCTCCCCTAAATAAGCACTTGGAATCAGTTCAGCAGACACTGAGGTGCCTGGAAGCTTGACGATGAGGTTTCTTGAAAACATTCTGTTGCTTTCACTGCTAAATTTCATCCCTGGTGCTAAGTCATTCTTGGAGTCCTGGATGGGTTAGACACTCCAAAATGTGTTTGGTTCTTTTAACCTGATGGGTAACCAGTGTGTTCCAAATTAATTAGCACTAACATCTTGTAAGCTCCTACTATGTTCCAGGCATCCTGTTCATCATGTTAAAAATCCATGTCCTCCAATCCTAATACTATTGTAAGGAAAGTGTGAAAATTAGTAAGGCTTGGGAATGGCAAATAATTTGCCCAAGCACACACAGCAATGAAGTGGCAAATTCAGAATTCAGATGCAATCCTCTTTGCACAGGAAGCCTGTGCTTTGGCCCTGCAGCTCGCTGTTGAAGGACTGCAGAGTTCAACTTATATTAACTTACAGGTCAATATATACGTAGAAGTAAGAAATGCTTAATTCAGTAAGGGAAGATCAGAGACCTGATACCATAGGTTCCTTGACAGGACAAAAAAAACGAAGAATTATATCAAAGGGTAATATACATCCCTAATATTTAAACTTCTAGTCTCGAAAGAAATTTCACCCTGACCTGAGGTGGAGCTTGCAATGAGCCGAGATCGTGCCACTGCACTCCAGCCTGGGCGACAGTGCGAGACTCCGTCTCAAAAATAAAAAAAAAAAGAAATTTCACCCTGACCTTAGCTAGGATCATGAGAGTCTCTGTTGATGTATTTATAAACTTGCTCATACCCATTTCTTGAACAGTGTGATGAATATCTGCAGTTTCTTGAGGAAAGTGTTGCCTTCCCCTGACTTTGTTCTTGGCTCCTGTGGCTTGTACAAAGACCTGCTTCCTAAGTGGCCTTGCTAATGTACCTCCATGACCCTGACCTTAGCAGCAGCCAGGGCAGAACACCATCCGCTTTGGCTTGACATCACCTGTGACCCAATGTACAGCCCCCATCTCCTGCCTGGTAGAACATAAGCTTTTTACTTTGCTGCTCTGTTGTGAAGTTTAGTTTTGACCAATGCCCCAGTGTCCTTTGGAGGCAATCTGTACAATTTCTTTCCTCTTCACATTGAAATCTTTTTATTCAGAGGAGAATCCCACCAATACAATGGCTGTATTCCAAATATATCACTTGCTGTAAAATTTCTCCATATAAATATTTTTCTATCTTCTCTTACCTCTGATCAATATATACTTTTCTTATCTTTGCTATGTTTCAACTATTTAAATCTGATGGTCTGTTTTGATCACTTCCATATAAAACACAGTGCTTAATAAATGCTCAATAATTAATATGCTAAGAGCTAAATAAGATGAGATGTTAAAAGATTTCATAGAATATTCTACTATTTTGAGTTTATATCTATCTTTGCACTCTCAAACATTTTTACACGCCAATAACTTGTTTTAAGATATTACCAGTGAGGCTGGTCGCAGTGGCTTATGCCTGTAATCCCAGCACTTTGGGAGGCCAAGGCAGGTGGATCACTTGAGGTTGGGAGTTTGAGACCAGCCTGACCAACATGGAGAAATCCCGTCTCTACTAAAAATACAAAATTAGCTGTGCATGGTGGCGCATGCCCGTGATCCCAGCTACTTGGAAGGCTGAGGCAGGAGAATCGCTTGAACCTGGGAGGCAGAGGTTGCGGTGAGCCGAGCTCGCACCATTGCACTTCAGCCTGGGCAACAAGAGCGAAACTCCATCTCAAAATATATGTACACATATATTACCGTGAAACAAATCCTGAAAATCAAATTGACAATTTACTAGGCTTTTATTGAGGACTCACTGTATACATTTTTAAAATTCACTTGCCTATATTTTTGGTTAGACTTTCAAAAAGAAGTTATATTGAATACTGACAATGACAAAAAAAAAAAAAAAAAAGAGGAACCCGACAAAATGAGCAGGCTGGTAATATGAGCTGTGTGGCAGGCTCTCCAGATGGACCTATGTTAGCTACTAATAGCTATTAGCTCAGAAAAAGATGAGGTCATCACAAAGCACTCTGCTCAGCATGGTCCTCTCTGTTTTATGACTGCACCGAGTCTAATGTGAATAGTGATACCGCTTCCATCTCCATGACCCTTCCTCCGAAAAGCCAAAAGTGCTATACAAATGTTTTCTTATCGATTTTCATCTCTCTGATGCAGTGTTCTGAAAGCCCCAGAGGGAAGTGGTGCAACCAAGATGATTCGAAATCAAACCTCCCTTTGCTTAACTCAAGCTTGGCTCCACCCTGGGCATGACATGGCCCTCTTCATTTCTCTCTCCTAAACAAAAAGAGGTTTAGCCAATCAGAAGCTCAAATTCTTTATACAGTGTAGTTCACTTTGTTCAGTTCTCAGAAACATTTTATATGGCTGAAGGGCCATTTTCCTTTGGAAGGTTATTGTGGGTGCGTTTGGAAAAGTTTCCCACCGATCAGCCTGCTTTCTTTGTATCTGTAACACAATGGACAATGGTGAACACTGATGCTCCATGTGGAATTTTTTTTAATAAAGGGGGAAGAAAGAAAAATTTGTAGAAATCCCAAAGGAAATACTTCCTTGGCTTATTCAACTTAAATATATATGATCTTTTTCTTTTAACTTGTTTGAAAAGTTAAACAAAGTACACACACAAACACACACACACACACACATACATATATATAGACCTTTTCAAACAAGTTAAAAGAAAAAGCCTAAA
>NW_012102821.1:2480622-2482347 GCF_000951045.1 Mandrillus leucophaeus
CACCAGGGCGCTTTTGAGACTCTTCTTCCTCCCAAATGGAGTTGCTCCTTCCCCTTCACGGCAATTGGCTTCAAAACACTCCCCAGGTCCTGGAACTTACTGTGAAATTGTCGTGGCATGACGTGAACGTGGCACGCAGGGCGAGTTTGGGTCACCTGGAGAACGTCCATTCACACCTCTGTTGCTGTCTGACCATTTTGCTGAATCGGGGTTGTGATTAGAAGGATAGTCTCCTAAAAATAAAATTAAAACCCTTTGTGAAAATCTTTGCACGTGCCCCTTTGAAATCATCACCAGGCCCAGACCCCGCCTTTACAAAATAGTTTTGGCCAAGTGGTGGCTGTAATTCTAGCACTTTGGGAGGCCGAGGTGGGCGGATCACTTGAGGTCAGGGGTTTGAGATCAGCCTGGCCAACGTGATGAAACCTAGTCTCTACTAAAAATACAAAAACGAGCAGAGCGTGGTGGCCTGCGCCTGCAATCCCAGCGATTCGGGAGGCTGAGGCACGAGAATGGCTTGAACCCAGGAGGCGGAGGTTGCAGTGAGCCGAGATCGCCCCACTGCATTCCAGCCTGGGCAACACAGCAAGACTCTGCCTCAAAAAAAACAAAACAAACAAACAAAAAAAACCTGCGGCATCAAGTTGGGGTTAAATGAGCGAGGATTTCATTAGGAAAAGCGCTTGGGTGGAAAGGAAGTGGAGAGGGAGGGAGAGAGCCGTTTCAGCAAAATGCAAGTATGACCTCGCCTAAAGGAGAAAGGGACGGAAGACTAGGTGCAAGTGCCTTAGGCCGCTGCGCAGGGAACTTGCAGGACATGTTGGGGAGTCCTTGAGCTAAAGTCAGCCAGCAAAGGGGCCCCTTGCCTCTCAGGATCAGATCTGCCTTGGTATCCCTGCAGCACTCGGTCACTGGCTCTAAGCAACCCCAGGCAGGTGTGGCCTCGAAGAGCACTCATGGGTTTCAAGTGCAGCAGCCGGGCCCTTGGTCAGGTGTGCTCCATGGGGTCCGTCCTCAGCCAGAAGCATTCTCATCAATGCCACACCTCTGCTCTACAACCCTGCCATCTAAACAATCATCCATGTACGCGGGAAGATGCTATATGTGGATCACCACCCTAATCAGGCCTACATGCTTCAAAAAGGATGGTTAATTAGCAGCTGAAAGATTCGAACGAAAATCCTCACCCTGGAGGCTAGCAGGAACCTTCAATTATCTTCATCTTAAACCAGCAGAGAACGTTGTAATATATATTAGAAAGCCTACCATAGTAGACTCAAAAACCGTGTTAGTGTGCTCTTGGGCCTACTTGATAATTATTGTTCATGTAGTAAAATTTGTTCTGAGACTTGATGACATTGTAGCATAAACAGGGCAGAGAGGTTAAAAAGGAGAAAGCTATAGCTCTCACCTATGTTTTAACCAACAGATGCTATAGAGGCTACTAATACTATCCAAAAAGAAATACGTTGTATTCATGGATTGGAAGATTCAATATTATTAAAATGTTAGTTCTTCCCAAATTGGTCTACAGGTTCAACACAGCCCCAGTCAATCTTCCAGCAGGCTGTTTTACAGATACAGATAACCTGATTCTAAAATATACATAAGACGACAAATAAAATAGCCAAAAATAATTTTTTGAAAAGGAAAAAATATGATCAGAGGACTCACCCTACATGATTTCAAGATTTACTCTAAAGTAGGGGTATCGAATCTTTTGGT
>NW_012102821.1:2487002-2488850 GCF_000951045.1 Mandrillus leucophaeus
GTGCCTGTAGTCCCAGCTACTCGGGAGAGGCAGAGAATTGCTTGAATCTGGGAGGTGGAGTAAACTCAAATTTCTTTGCATTTTAATGTTTTGATTGTTGGAAGTTATTTAAATAAATAAGTACATCATGAAGTGCTTTTTTTTTTTTTTTTTTTTGGACGGAGTTTCCATCCGTTGCCAGGCTGGAGTGCAGTGGTGCATTCTTGGCTCAGTGCAACCTCTGCTCCAGGTTCAAGCGATTCTCCTGCCTCAGCCTCCCGAGTAGCTGAGACTACAGATGCACGCCACCATGCCCCACTAATTTTTGTATTTTAAGTAGAGACGGGGTTTCACCACGTTGGCCAGGGTGGTCTTGATCTCTTGACTTCGTGATCTGCCTGTCTCAGCCTCCCAAAGTGCTGGGATTATAGGCGTGAGCCACTGTGTCCAGCCATGAAGTGCTCTTTTAAAGTGACTTGATTTATTTGGTTTACAAGCAATACTGGTAGCCTTGGCTTAACTGTTACAAGCATGAATTTATCATTTCTTTTTCTTTGAAATGGTTAGCTGTAGAAAAAGTGCGGTCCCAATGCATGCGGTGCAGACAGGCCAATCATTTTTAGCAAAAACAACAAAGGCAGCATTTTCTAAGAGAAGTGACCTGGCAGGACCCTCCTGATACAAATATTTCAGTGCTCATTAGTAAGAATACACAACTACGTACAGTAGATCAAATGTGACCCTGCAAGAAAACATGAGACCTCAGGCAACATTTATCTTATAGTTTAAAACAGGATAAAAGAAGAACTACAGGAGGCTGGGAGTTGAAGCTGTGAGTCTTAAAGCCTGCAGTAGGAGAAATATCAGTGAGAGGCCATTACCAGGGAGAAATTAAGAATTACATCCCTTATTTGTATTCTCAGACATTTCGATTTGGTTAATATTCTGATTTTGTACCACCTAAAGTAGTGTGAAGTGATTAAAAGAGCACTGAATGCGGAGTAACTTTAAAAATGGGATAGGGGTGGGGGGCTGGAGATTATTAGCGCCCTCTGGGACCTTTAGGTTTTTCATGAGTTACCTGGAGGCCCCTCACAGACTGGGAACTGTAATTCAGTCAACAAATAATAAAGCAATACCATATCCACGTGGCGCTCCACACTGCCCAGCTGACTTTGCAATCCTTATCCTAGTCCATCTTCTTAATAACCTTCAAGGAGTTTACTAAAGGGGCTATCGGCAGAGGTGGGAGCTGAGCAGAAGGAGGGAACTCAGCAGAAAGCACTCAGGTGCTAGGAACTGTAGGAAGCGGCGACCTTGCCAGGCCTGAGACAAGGATGCGGTACTGCAGTGCGGACAAAGCTCTCCTCCGTGCCTTGCGTGGGAGAGGCCAGCTGCCCTGAGCTAGGAAGGGCAGCAAGACCGCGTGAGCCAAGCAGGGAGCAGGGAGGAAGGGAAACCAACTCCCAGACGGATGTTCTCTGCTCCCACCCAGGGCCCACGCCTTAACGTTGGCCACACCCACCGAGAAGTCAAGGAAAGGGAGGCCGGGGCTGCAGGCTGCGCAGACCACATCAACCACGGTGCCAGGACCGCCCCTGCCTCCCGGAAGCACCACCAGGGCGCTTTTGAGACTCTTCTTCCTCCCAAATGGAGTTAGTTGCTCCTTCCCCTTCACGGCAATTGGCTTCAAAACACTCCCCAGGTCCTGGAACTTACTGTGAAATTGTCGTGGCATGACGTGAACGTGGCACGCAGGGCGAGTTTGGGTCACCTGGAGAACGTCCATTCACACCTCTGTTGCTGTCTGACCATTTTGCTGAATCGGGGTTGTGATTAGAAGGATAGTCTCCTAAAAATAAAATTAAA
>NW_012102821.1:2490785-2501339 GCF_000951045.1 Mandrillus leucophaeus
TTTAGAAATATGATGTTTAGTTTCTAAATATTTCAGAATTTTCAAGCATATTTTCTGTTATTGAATTCTACTTTAATTATAACATGAAAATACTCCTGTCTCTTATACACATCTAGATGTGTATAAGAGACAGGAACACAACAGAGGTACACACAAAAGTAGACAAATGATTTGTGACAAGCCTGGACAAGGTAATTCCATGGAGAAATGACAGTCTTTTCAATAAATGACACTGGAACAATTGAACAATCGTACAGAAAAACATAAACCTCAATCCATATGTCACACCTTATGCATAAATTAACTCAAAACAGACTGGAAAAAAATGCTAAAACTATAAACTTTCTATAAGAAAGCATAGTAGAAAATTTTCATGACCTTGATTTAGATGAAGAGTTTTTATATGCAACTTCAAACTATGACTCGTAAAAGAAAACATTGATAAATTAGACTTTATTAAAATGTGAAACTTTTGCTCTGCAAAAGATACAAATTGGAGAATGAAACAAGACACACACTAAAAAACAATATTTTCAAATCACATTTCTGAAAGAGGACTTTCATCCTCCAAGACTATATAAAGAGTTCCTAAAATTCAGCAATAAGAAATAATTCAGTTTTTAAAAATGGGCAATAGACTCTTTAACAAAGAAGATATACGGGTGACAAGCATATGAAAAAATCCTCAACAGTATTAGTCATTTGGGAAGTGCAAATTTAAACCACAATAAGATACCAGATATGTCTACTAGATAGAAATGTATCTATCTATTAGAAAAACACTGGCCGGGCGCGGTGGCTCAAGCCTGTAATCCCAGCACTTTGGGAGGCCGAGACGGGCGGATCACGAGGTCAGGAGATCGAGACCATCCTGGCTAACACAGTGAAACCCCGTCTCTACTAAAAAAAAAAAAAAAAAAAAAAAAAAAAAGAAAAACACACCAACAATCTCAAGAGTTGGCAAAGATATAGGAACTGAAACTGGTGCTCTCTTATCTTGCTGATATAATGCAAAATAGTGAAATCATTGTAGAAAATATATTATCAGTTTTTTATGGATTAAACACATACTTACCATGTGACCCAGCAATCCCATTTCTAGGTATTTACCTAGGAAAAACAAAAATGTATGTTTACACAAAAACCTGCAATATGTGAATAGTCATAACCATTTTATTCACAATTACCAATAACTAAAGCAATCCAGATGTCTTTCAATCTATGAATGGATAAACAAACTATGATAAATCAAACAATGAGAGATTGTGATCAAATTCTGGGAGGGGGAGACATAAATCATTCAACCTTTCACTGTTTAGCATAGTGTTAGCTGTATGTTTGCGCTTCATAGATATTCTTTCTCAGGTTAAGGAAATTATCTTCTATTTTTAGCTTTTGCCGAGTTTTATTTTTATCATGAATGAATAAACTGAATTCACTCATTGAATTGAATTGAGTTGAATTTCATCAAATCCTTTTCCTGCATTCATTGAGATGATTAATGCATTTTTTTCTTTAGTCTGTTAACATGGTGAATCATATTGATCAATTTTGGATGGCTGAATCAGCCTTATATTCCTGGGATAAACCCTGCTTTGACCATGATGTAGTATTTCCATATATTGCTGGATTCACATTGCTAATATTTTGTTAAGGATTGTTGCATCTATGATAATGAGAGGTATTTGTCTCCAGTTTTCCTTAATGTTTTTGTCTGGTTTTGTAATTAGGGCAAATACTGGTCTCATAAAACAAGTTGGAAAGTATACTTCTATTTTCTGGAAAAGGTTGTGTTAGAACTGACAGTATTTTTTTTTTTCCTTAAATGGTGGTAGAATTCACCAGGGAAACCATCTGGGCCTGGGATTTTATTTGTTGGAAGGTTTTTAAATACAAATTCAATTTTTTAAGAGATACTGAACTGAGTATTCAAATTATATTTCTTCTTCACTTGATTATGTGTTTCTTCTTGAGGTTTGTGTCTTTCAAGAAATTGCTCCATTTCATCAAATTGTAGAGGTTATAGACACAGCGCTGTTCATGTAGTGTTAGTACCTTTTAGTGTCTCTAGTAACGTGTCCTCTTTCGTTCCTGATGTGGATAATTTCTGTTTTCTCAGCGTCTCAGAATCAGTGCTATTTATCTTTTCAAAGAACCAGCTGTATTAGTCTATTATAAAGAAACTGAGGCTGGGTAGTTTCTAAAGAAAAGAGGTTCAATTGACTCACAGTCCCACCGGCGGTACAGAAAGCATGGTTGGGGAGGCTTCCGGAAACTTACAATCATGGCAGAAGGCAAAGAGGAAGCAAGCACATCTTCACATTGCTGGCAGAAGGGAGAGAGAGCAAAGGGGGAAGTGCTACACACTTTCCAAAAAACAGATCTCCTGAGAACCCCATCACAAGGACAGCAAAGGGGAAGTCTGCCCCCATGGTTCAGTCACCTCCCACCAGGCTCCTCTTCCAACACTGAAGATTACACTTCAACATGAGATTTGGGTGGGAACACAGAGCCAACCCACATCACCAGCTTTTGTGTTTTGTTTTCTCTATTGTTTTTCTGTTTTCAATTTTATTGGGTTTAACTTATAACTATTATTTACCTACTTCTGCTTGTTTTAGGCTTTAACTTGCTCTTCTTTCTGTAGTTTCTAAGTGTGGAGGTTTGATGACCAATCTGAGACACTTATTTTCCAATATAAGCATTTCATGCTATAAAATTCTCACTAAGCATTGCCATAACTGCATCATACACATTTGATAAAAATATCTTTTTATTTTAATTCAGTTTAAAACATTTTAAAACTTCCTTTGAGATGTCGTCTTTGGCTCATGAGTTTTTTAGAAATATGATGTTTAGTTTCTAAATATTTCAGAATTTTCAAGCATATTTTCTGTTATTGAATTCTACTTTAATTATAACATGAAAATACTCTCTGTATGATTTCTATTTTTTTAATGTGTTAAGGTTTTCTTAAGGCCCAGAATGTGCTCTATCCTAATAAATGCCAGTGTGCACGTGGAAAAAAATATGTATTCTGCTGTCAGGTGGAGAGGTCTATAAACGTCAACTAGGTCAAGTCAGTTGAAAGTGTTGTGGAGGTCTTCATTATCTGTACTGATTTTCTGCCTACTTGTTCTCTCAGTTCCTGATGGAGGAATTTTTAAGTCTCCAACCGTAATTGTAGATTTGTCTATTTTTCTTTCCATTTCTAGCAGCTTTTGTTCCATGTATTTTGAAGCTCTCTGGTTCAGTGCCCACACCTCTAGGGTTGCCACGTGTTCTTGGAGACTTGACCATTTCATTGCTAAGTAATGTCTGTCTTTCTTTCTGACAATGTTTTTGTTCAAATGTCTACTTTTTCTGATATTCCAGCTTTTCTGGTTAATATTTGCACCATGTATATTTTCAACCTTTTCCATTTAACCTATCATACCTTAGTATTTGAAATGAGTCTCTTTTAAGCAGCATAAACTTCAGTCTTACATTTTCATCCAATCTGATACTCACTGTCTTTAAATTGGTGGGTTTAAACTATTCACGTGTAATGTGATTATTGATATGCTTAGATTAAAATGATCATGTTTCTACTTGTTTTCTATTTATTCTTTGAGTTTTCTTTTCTTTTCTTTTCTTTTTTTTTTTTTTTTGCCTCATTTCCTGCTGTCTCAGATTAACTGGGGATTTTGTATTACCCATTTTATCCTCACTATGGAGTCATTATTCATATCTGTTTTTTTCCTTGAAAAGCATTTGTTAGCATTTAATGAACCTCCCTCCCTGTGACTTCAAGCTACAAGGCCCGCCACACTCACACCCCTAATCTTCTCCTCAGCAATTCTGCTGAAGCATTTGACCTTCATGATGACAGGCTGCTTTAGGAGTCTTCCCTTACCTGGAACTTTGTAGAAGCCTGGCCACACCACATCAATGATGGAACCAATTCCTGTCTTGGTTTTGGCAGCATTTACCCATGTCTGCTCACTGACCAAGGTCCACAATTTATCAAAGTTTACAGTTAGGCAGTCGTTTGGGCAAAGCTCTGGTTCCTCTTCAAGTGGTAATGCCTCATACCAAGTTTCCCAAAGGAACCTGGGTGAGATTTGTGGAAGTTGATCTTGTGGTGGTGCATGATCCCAGCAGGATCCTGGCCCCTCAGGTAATTTGCTTGTCGATGCAGCAAGTGACTTATGTGGCCCCAAAGATTCCAAAACTTCCTCAGTCTGGATGGCATGTCAGTGGCCAAGATGAAAGGACATAACTGTTTTTCCAAAATTTTGGTGGTTGCCCTAGTGTTTACAGTGTACACCTTTAATAATCAGAGTCTATCTTTGAATAATATGATGTTACTTTGCTTGTAATATAAAGACCTTACAATAACACAGTCAGCCCTGGATTCAACCAACTACAAAAGGAAAATATTTAAACTGATAACAATAAGAAATAGCAATATAACAATAAAAATGATTCAAAAAAATACAGTATAACAACTAGTTACACAGCATTTACATTATATTCATTATAATAATCCAGAGAAAATTTAAAGTATATGGAAAGATATGCATACGTTATATGCAAATACTATGCCATTTTATATAAGAAACATGAGCATCAGTGGATTTTGGTATCCCGAAGGGTCCTGGAACCAATTTCCTAAGGATACTGAAGGTCGACTCTATATAATTTTTCTCTCTCATCATTTGTGCTATTTTTGTCATATATTTTGCTTTTGTACATTCTATAAACATATAATTTATTGTTACTATTTTTGCTCTAGGTAATTCTCTTTTAGAAAAATTAAAAATAAGAAAAATTATTTTAACTTCATTTATTCTATTTCCAGTTTTCCTTATTTTTTATGAAGATCCAAGTTTCTGTCTGGCACCATACTTTTTCTTGCCCCAAGACTTCCTTTAACATTTCTTTTAGTGTAGATCTGTTGACAATGCAGTCTCAATTTTTGTTTGCCTAAAAAAAGACTTCATTCTTCTTCTCTTTTTGGTGGGGGAGGGGACAGAGTCTTGTTCTGTCACCCAGGCTGGAGTGCAATGGCGCAATCTTGGCTCACTGCAACCTCCACCGCCTGGATTCAAGTGATTCTCGTGCCTCAGCCTCCCGAGTAGCTGAAAATACAGACACGCGCCACCATGCCTGGCTGATTTTTGTATTTTTCGCAGAGACGGGGTTTCACCATGTTGGCCACTCTGGTCTCGAACTCCTGACCTCAAGTGATCTGCCCACCGTGGCCTCCCAAAGTGCTGGAATTACAGGGGCGGGCCACCGTGCCCAGCCTCTTCTTCATTTTTGAATGATATTTTACTTATATGTACAATTCTGGGTTGACAGATTTTTTTTTTCTTTAACCATGTTAAAGATGTCTTCTGGCTTATATAACTTCTGATAATATTATTCAATAACAATATATAAACAAGCGTAATTCTTATATTTGTTTCCTGGTATGTAATGTGTCTTTTTTTCTCTTCTTGCCTTCAGGATCTTCTTTTTGTCTTGTCAGAAATTTAAATATGACATGCCTAGGTGTATAGGTTTTCAGTAGGTTTTTGTTGTTATTTTCGCTGATTGGTTTTTTGTTGTATTTTATTTCGTGTTATATTTCTCTTGCTTGGCATTCTCTGAGTTTCTTGGTTATGCGGTTTGGTATCTGTCATTAATTTTGAAAAATTATCAGCAATTTCTTCTTCAACTATTTCTTTGCCCCTTTCTCCCTCTTTTTTCCTTCTGGAGTTCCAATACATGTGCATTTACATCAGTGGATGTTGCCCCACAGCTCTTGGATTCTCTGTCCTGTCCTTTTAACTCTTTTTTCATTTGTCTTTTAATCAGTGTAATTTCTAATTATCTCTCTTTAAGTTCTCTGATTCTTCCTTTGGCTGTGTTGAATCTACTGGTAAGTTTGTCAAAGGCATGAAGCTCAACGGGTCAAGGTGACCACAACCATGCAGTGACTACTGTGTTCTTGCTTCCTCAGAGGAGGGGAGCTGTCTCGTTGGCTGCTCACCTCCCAAGGCACAGAACCTTTGGCCCAGCACTCCTCTGGTTGGGTGCAACCCGCTGCATGTGTACTATCCAGCTAGGCCCATGTGGCCTCACTTCATGCACTTAGGGTATAGGGGATTGGTGCAACTCTGTTGAGGCTCCTGCTGTGAGCTGTGCAGGAACTAATAAACTACCATGCTCTGACCCCACGTGTCTGTGTCTACTTTTGGCACCTGTGAGTAGTGGCAGGTTAATTCCAGCCACCTTCTATGGGGTATAGCTCTTCCTGACAGGTATCTATTACTTTGTTTACTTTTATTTTGTCTTTCTTCTACCAGAATATAAACCACAAAAGTGCTTAAATCTGTGTGACCTACTATGTGCAATATGTTCTACTAGATGAGACAAAAGAAGTGACAGATTGAATGTCTGCCTCCGATGCTATGATTCTGTGAGAAAGAAAGGAGAAACATCTCAAACCATAAAGACCCAGTCATTCACTTGCATTATCATGAATTATCATGATGTTAATCATGTGTTAATCAGGCCGGGTGTGGTGGTTCACGCCTGTAATCCCAGCACTCTGGAAGGCCAAGGCAGGCGGATCACTTGAGGTCAGGAGTTTGAGACCAGCCTGGCCAACATGGTGAAACGCCATCTCTACTAAAACTAAACAAATTACCCGGGTGTGATGGTGGGCATCTGTAGTCCCAGCTACTTGGGAGGCTGAGGCAGGAGACTCTCTTGAACCTGGGAGGCAGAGGTTGCAGTTAGCCAAGATTGTACCATTGCACTGCAGCCTGGGCAACAGAGTGAGACACAATCTCAGAACAACAACAACAAAAATATGTGTTAATCAATTGTTTATGTTATCAAGGCTTCCGGTCAACAGTAGGTTAGTAGTAGTTAAGTTTTTGGGGATTCAAAGGTTATATGTGAATTTTCAACTGTGCAGGAGTGGGTCAGAATGGCAGTTGACACTTCTTTTATATATAAAAGAAGTTTTTCTTTATATACATATATATATGTACACACACACACAATTATGGAGAGAGTAAGAAGACAGAGTACATAAAAGTCATCATTTAACTGAATCCATCGTAGTGAATTAGTTTTTCCATCTAAATGGATTTTTCAGCCAGCTTCAAATATCAAAATACTTTTAGTTAAATCCATTTTGAATGGGATTATTTCCAAAATGAGATAATCCCTATAAAGCAGGTAGCATAGACCCTGGATAAGCATCACATAGCACTTTAAGTGATATCACACTTGAGCTCACTGCAACAGCAACAGGAAGTGGCTACAAAATTGTATGTGGATTACCAACTGTGGAGAGGTGTCAGTGCCCCTAGTCCCTGCATTTAAGATCAACTGTGCTAAAGGGAACAACTAGAATAAACGCTGTGAAACTTGATTAGAATTGAAAGTATTGGTAAGAACCCATGGTTTTCAACGTATTTTAATACAGAAATATAGATGAATGTATGCATGCATGCGTGCGTATTTACGTATTGAACTGCTCTGTATTGAACTGCTCTGTTCACCGAGGAAACCTGTGAGCGATGAAAACCCCAGCAGTCATACACTCACCTATCACAATGAGCACCAACGACCTTCATTTTTAGATATTATTCTCTCCTCAAAAGAAATCAGGTTTTCTAAGAAAAATGGTTGACTCCAAGCCTGAAGCACAGAAAATATAAGCTCGGAGCATCTTGTACCAGAAAGTAAAAAGTGCTCAAGGAATAAGGGAGACAGGACACAAAGGATTGATAAAACACCCAAATTAAAGGGAACGGCCTCTGTGTTTGAGGCTAACAAGAATCTACATGTCAGCAAAGAGAACAGAGGTGTCTAGGAATCATTTCCAGAAATATCCCCTCCTCCAGTTGGCTTTGAGTGAAAGGCTCTGATGAGACCAGTGCCTCCTAAATGTCGCTGGACAGTAACCAACTGCAGGACAGTCATGGCGTCAGATGCATGGACTCAGGGCTGGAGGCACAGGGTGAAATCTCTGCAGACAGTCCTTCATCCTCTTTTGCTGGGATACTTCCAAAGCCAGCAAATCACTCCCTTGTAAAGCACACTGCTGTGTTCTGTTGCTGGGGAGTCCTAATTACATTTATGCCTCTTCTAATACCTCTTGGTTTTTACCCATCATTCCCATTGAACAAGGTCTTTTTATTTTGTAGCAAAATGCCATCACTCGATTTCTGTAGAAATGATGCCTACGTTATAGAAATTCAAACAATAGGCCGGGCGTGGTGGCTCATGCCTGTAATCCCAGCACTTTGGGAAGCCAGGCGGGCAGATCACAAGGTCAGAAGTTCAAGACCAACCTGGCCAATATGGCGAAACCTGGTCTCTACTAAAACAATAATACAAAAATTAGCCAGGCATGGTGGCAGGCGCCTGTAGTCCCAGCTACTCGGGAGGCTGAGGCAGGAAAATTGCTTGAACCCGAGTGGCGGAGGTTGCAGTGAGCCGCGATTGTGCCACTGCACTCCAGCCTGGGTGACAGAGCAAGACTCCATCTCAAAAAAAAAAAAAAAAAGGAAATTCAAACAATAATATGAATTTTAACTCACCTTAAATGTTACCATCCAGAAAAAATCTTTATAAATATTTAGCAAGGATCCTTACAAAAATCTCTCGGCCGGGTGTGGTGGCTCACACCTGTAATCCCAGCACTTTGGGAGGCCGAGGCAGGCGGATCATGAGGTCAGGAGTTTGAGACCAGCCTGACCAACATAGTGAAACTCTGTCTCTACTAAAAATACAAAAATTAGCTGGGCATGGACGGGAGGTTGCAGTGAGCCGAGATTGTGCCACTGCACTCTAGCCTGGGCAACAGTGCGAGACTCCATCTCAAATAAATAAAATAAATAAATAAAATCTTAAAAAATAAAAATACAAAAGTTAGCCAGGTGTGGTGGCACCTGCCTGTAGTCCCAGCTACTCAAGAGGCTGAGGCAGAAGAATAGCTTGAACCCAGGAGGCAGAGGTTGCAGTGAGCTGAGACCGTGCCATTGCACCCCAGCCTGGGTGACAGAGTGAGACTCCGTCTCAAAAATAAATAAATAAATAAATAATCTCTCAATGCAGGCCAGGCGCACTGGCTCACACCTGTAATCCCAGCACTTTGGAAGGCCGAGGCAGGCAGATCACCTGAGGTCAGGAGTTCAAGACTCACCTGGCTAACATGGTGAAACCCCGCCCCTACTAAAAACACAAAAATTAGCTGGATGTGGTGGCAGATGCCTGTAATCCCAGCTACTTGGGAGTCTGAGACATGAGAATTTCTTGAACCTGGGAGGCAGAGGTTGCAGTGAACCAAGATCACGCTATTGCACTCCAGCCTGGGCAACAAGAGCGAAACTCCATCTCAAAACAAACAAACAAACAAAAAACAAAAAAAGCAAAACTCTCAGTGCTTACCTACACATAGAAAAAAATAATTATACCTAAATGAGATATCACAATTCTGCTTTTAAATTTTAATTTGAACCTTATTATCAAAAAACTTTTATGGAAGTACAGCATACATACATACTACCAGTTTAGGAACAAATTAAAATTGCAAAGGCAATAATTATCACAAAATGGCTTTCTCTGCTCATGCGCAGTGTGGTGGCAGCAGGTGCGCCTTTGAGATGCAGAATGATGCTGGTGAGTTCGTGGACCTGTATGTGCCGTGGAAATGATCCAATAGCAACTGCAACATCAATGCCAAAGACCACGAATCCATCCAGATGAACAGGGCCAAGGTTGACAAGGTAGCAGGCAAGTTTAACTGCCATAAAATCTATGCTATTTGCAGGATACAGGATAGGTAAGTCACATGACTCCATTCTCCAATTGGCCCAGGCTGACGGATTGTATTAAAGAACTTTTGACTGAAGAGAATCATGGATGTGGAATATTTGTCATAAATAAATAGTGAAAGCCTAACAGAGGCCGGGCACAGTGGCTCACGCCTGTAATTCCAGCACTTTGGGAGGCCAAGGCAGGTGGATCACCTCAGGTCAGGAGTTCAAGACCAGCCTGACCAAAACATGGCAAAACCCTGTCTCTACTAAAAATACAAAAATTAGCCAGACATAGTGGCAGATGCCTGTAACCCCAGCTACTCAGGAGGCTGAGGCAAGGGAATCACTTGAACCCAGGAGGTGGAGGTTGCAGTGAGCCAAGGTGTCACCATTGTATTCCAGCCTGGGCAACAGAGACTCCGTCTCAAGTAAACAAACAAACAAACCTAAAACAAAATTACTGCAAAATAAATACATCCGTACAACCTTCACTTAGGTCAACAGAACATTACCTACATCCCAAAAGTTTCCCTTCTGTCCTCGACAAAGCAAAAGACCTCCTAATCATGATTCCCTCCTTCTTCCCCTACATATTGCTGCCCAGACTTCTTTTTTTTTTTTTTTTTCTTGAGACGGAGTCTTTCTCTGTTGCCCAGTCTGGAGTGCAGTGGCACCACCTCAGCTCACTGCAACCTCTGCCTCCCAGGTTCAAGCAATTCTCCTGCCTCATCCTCCCAAGTAGCTG
>NW_012102821.1:2502495-2514777 GCF_000951045.1 Mandrillus leucophaeus
GAGAGAGGAAGGGGAGGGGGGAAGGGAAGGGGAAGGGGAAGGGGAGGGCAGGACCAGTTTTCCCAGATAGGTGTATGCGTTTACCCTGTTACCGACAATGCATGAGAGCTCCAGGGATCTCCATTGTCTACACTTAATATTTCAGGTTTTTTTCCCCTTCATTTTGGCTATTCTGAGTGTGATGCCATAGCTTCTTGTGGTTTTAATATGCATTTCTCTGACGACTAATGAGGTTGAGCACCTTTCCTTGTATTTATTGACCAGTTGAGCTACTATCTGTTTTGTGAAGTGCCTGTTCAAATCTTTTACCCAATTTATTTCTACTGGGTAGGTTTGCCTTTTTCTCACTGGCTTATTAGGATTATGTTGCAAATACCTTTCACATCCTATTGGCTTCTCCCTGAACTCCTTTAATGTTGTTTCTTGATGACAGCTTCTTATTTTACTATTAGTGCCTATGTCGTATTTTAAACAATGAATATTGAAGATAATTGTGCTTAAATTTAACAAATCCCCACCCCTCCCCCCAACCCAGTCACACAAAAGAAACTGAAGTAAAATGAAAGAAATGGCTGAATTTCAGAGAAATATTTTCTCATCACCAAAAAATACTAGTGGTCCCAGGTACTTGGGAGGGTGAGGCATGAGGATTGTTTGAGCTCAGTAGTTCGAGATCGGTCTAGGCAACATGGCAAGACCTCGTCTCTACAAAAAAGAAAAAAAAAAAAATTAACTGAGCATGATGGTACGTATCTGTAGTCCCAGCTACTTGGGAGGCTGAGGTGGGAAGATTTCCTGAACCCAGAAGGTTGTGAGGCTGCAGTGACCTATGACCGTGCTGCTGCACTCCATCCTTGGTGACAAAATGAGACCCCATGTCAAAACAACAAAAACAAGAAAAAAGAAAAAAAAATTGGTTTATAAAATAACCTGCTAAACTTAAGGAAAGGGTTTATGGAAAATATTAATAAGTAGCAATTATTCTAAAACGTGTTTTAGTTACAGACGGTATCTACTAACTCCTTGTTATGAATAAGGAAATTGACATTCTTGCATTTCCTCTTCCCTCCTCTCCTCAGCCCCCTGAGTTTGCTAGCTTTCTACTGTCAAGATTTACATTTTATTCTGAAACCACAATTCCTTCCATAGTCTAGCTTTAACTATTTGCTTACATGGAGTCATCTCTCTTACTTTCCCCGTGGCTTCTCCCTGACTTCATTTCTTATTTTGCTTCATCTCTTGGTTGGCCAGACTTCATTTTCAACTACTTTTTTTCTTTTAGAGACAGGGTCTCTCTTTTGCAGAGGCTGGAGTGCAACGGTGCAATCAGCTCACTGCAGCCTTGAACTTCTGGGCTCACAGGACCCTCCCACCTCAGCCTCGCGGTAAGCTGGGACCACAGGCATGCACGACCATGCCCAGTTAACTTTTTATTTTTACTTTTTGTAGAGACAGGATCTCACTATGTTCAGCTACATTTTGAAAGGGCCCTGGGTGCTGTCTCCCTCTGATCTTGGAGAATGTTTGTCTGTCACCTTTATGCTTGAAGGACAGCTTGGCAAAGTGCTCGGGCCGGGATTACAGGTGAGGTCATCTCTATGCCTCCCACCATCAACAAGGAAACCAGCCTTCTGGCTTGCAAGCCCCGTGAGTACGAATTAATTTCCCACAAACACCTTCCTTCTTGGTATACTAACAGCTCCACTTTCTGAATCAAATCCGCAGAGGCAAGACCCTGAGCAGAGATAGAAACCGTGGCAACCTCAGTGGTAGCCCAGGTGTCCCTTTTTCTGCCTTCCTCACCCTGCCTCTCTGCTGAGGGTCAGTCTGTTAGACAGCTGTGGAGCCAAATAACCCCAGGCAGTCCCAGCCCCAGAGCACACTCCCATCCCCACCCCGGGGTGTGTCTGGGAGGTCCGGAGAGCTGTTGTGAGGTTCCACCTCGACGTGGACTGTTTGGTTCCTATAAGAACAGAGGGGGCATATGGACCAGTGAGATCACCATAACCGGTGAGGAAGACTGGATCTATGGACCCGTGCTGTCCACACGTTCATTCCTCCAACAGATACCGGCATGCAAGGTGGCTCCTCATAACATCCATCAGTCTTGTTTTGTGTGTGAAGTGCTTACAAGAAGCCTTTCCCAACCAGCTGGTGGGATCAGAGCCAGACGGCCCCCATGCCCTTCCCTCTACCAGTCCCAAGCCCAAGCACTGGGAGAAGCCCTTGCTTTTTACTGACTTCCATGTCCACCCACATGCCCTGGAAGGTGTGGGTGAGCCTGGGAGCCAGGCTCTCTGTTAGCACCTCCATCGCCCTTTTAAGGGCAGCATTTCCCAGTGGCCGTCTCCACTGTCACAACAGAAGGGCTCTCGGGCCCTCCGTCTCAGTAAGTAATTTTGCAAAGTGCCCCGTAATTGTCCTGAATGCAGAAGCCGGATGTATCTGACAGTGCAGACACATTGAACGCACCCATCCCTGGGGCAGGCTGTTTAGTGTTGTCGAGCAAACTTTTTCCCAATTCAGCGCTGCCAGGTAGAACGGCCGGCTTTGCGTGTACCCTGAGATGACTGAGGCAGAGCAGACACAGCGAAGCTGGCAGACCACCACGGGGCAGCCACCAACCATGGGCTAGGAAACTTTCTCCCTGAAATAAGGAGGCAAACCAGAAATTAACAACGCAAGTGCTTTGCAAACTGACGCAGCAGGCCAGATAGCACAATGTGAATTTTGAAAAGTTGAGTCCTCTGTGAGCTCTGCCACGCCCAGCATCAGAGGCTGCTCTGGAATACGCTCTTAGACAATCTTCTTGAGGGTAATAGGTTTCTCTTTGGTGTCTGTCTATCCGTCCAGCCATCATCTATTTCTGGATACGGCACCACTTTTGGAGGCAGACAGGGCCATCCTGGTGTGAGATTTGAATTTGAGAAAAAAATGTAGTCTTTTTCCGAACCTGGGGTGTCATGTCTGAGGTTTTCCACCTTTGCCCCGCACCTCCCTAAATGACAACTTCTCCATGTGCAGAGGTTTGACACCCGATGGGCAGATGGGCCTTTGCTCCCTTTGCTTGGCTGGAGCCCTCTCGTCAGCACCTCCTCCTGTCTCCTCCCGCGGGAGTTCGCTTGGCATCGCTTCTTCTGAGCACCTTTCCCTGCCTCCCAGGCAGAACTGGAAGCTCCTCCCCTCACTTTTGTCACCAGACAGCCAGGAGTCGGTGGGGGCTCCCCACGCTTCAGACCTAGATAGGACCAATTCAGATCCCACCACCCAGCTTCTCAGACTGGAGTCAGTGTCCTGCCCGACGTTTCTCTGAATTTGGGGGGTAGGAGGCTTGTGTTCTCAAGGTCGCCTTTGTGCCAGTTTTCAGCCTGGGTCAAGCGTTCTTTGTCCCTATCCATGGCTTTTCCTTGACCTCTGCCGCGGCATGCACCCAACAGAGCCCCTTCTCTTTGATCACTGCTTGCGTGGTAACAGTGAACAGAATTCTGCTGGGAGCCACAGAATGTTTACTGAAGCTTTATGAGTCACCAGAGGTACTTTTAAAAGCAAAGCACTTAAAAATCCGTATCACTCTTCAAAGCGGCCCTCCAGCCAGGCTTTCTCGCAGCTGGGCCACTTGTGCACGTCCTGCCTTCTCTTCGCCTCTCTTTCAGGAACTCCAACCACCAATCCCTGTCTCTGACAACACCCATGCCCTCGTGAACCAAATTGCCGTGCTGCAGAAGTTTATCAAGATCTTTCCTAAATAAAGCCAGTGCCTTCCTGACGAAGAACTCCAAGGTCAACTGTTGAGATGATACAGTTTCTTGTTTGTTTCTGTGTCTCGCTCTAAACCAGGCTAGACTCCCACTGAAAGCAGAGACCTCAGCTTTGGATTTCCGTATCCCCGGTTCCTGGTAAGGGGATTTGTAGGCGCTCAAGAGGTCCAGCTGTCGCAAGAGTGAATGCCTGTGACCAGAGGGGAGTGAAACGGGCATCAGGCAGTGCACCCGCCGTGGCTCCCGCAGCAGGGGGGTCACACCCTGCCGCCTGTTGCTAGGCGATGATGGGCTTCGGAAGGATGTGCAGTGTTGCTTAGCAACACCTCCCCACTGTTCCATCACTCAGAATGGACAGCACCAAACAATTCTTACAGCAAGAGTCTTTTGACCTATTTCAGCTAAAAGCAGGAAAGCTCTTTCTGTCTCAGCTCAGATTACGTAATTTTTTAAAGGATCACAAGAGCAAAAAGCATGGAGGATCCCCGATATTCACACCCAAGACCTACTTTGCTGTTAGCAGGTTAACTGTGTATCAGAGGGACATTGGGAGAATTGCCAAGAGTTCACAGCCTGCCTTCTGCTCCCTGCAGGGACCCTTCACTTAGCTGTAGCCGGCTATCCACTGGGCCTGAGGTGCTCCCTGCATCCCTCCTGCATGCTGGCGTGGCCCTACCGGGGATCGCAAAGCCCAGCTGGTCACCAAGGACAGAGGTGCTCTCTCGATGTGGCTGATGTTTCTCTAACCAGCTTAGCCCAGAAAGAACATTGGATTCATTGCCCATCTGTAACGCAGAAAACCTTTGTATGAACTTAAGTTCCTTGAGGTATTTGCATTGAAAAAGGCACACATGAATTTAAGCTCTGTGACTGTTTTTCCTTCCCTTCTGGTTCCTACTAACTTCTACACGGGAGAGGGTTCGCAGGGGGTGGGGTGTCCAGGCTGCACGATTGGCTGAAGAAGAGCTCCCTGCTAGTCTCTGTGGGTACAGGGAAGGCCCCATGTGGCCGTAGAGCCTTCGGAAGCTCAGCCCGCCGAGGGCGGTGCTCCCCATGTTCCACTGAAGCTGAACAGCACTGGAGCTACGAATGCAGGAAGGAGGCGCTGCCCACACGCTGAGCTCTCAGTCTGGCTGGGAAGCTGGCAGTAGCTGTGTCCTATAAATGCACCTCGCACACTGGACAACACTGTAGCTCATGCTTGAATGAAGGTTCTCTAACAGGAGTGTTTCCCCCGGAAGGCACATCACAGACTTCCTGCACTTAGGAACAATTAGACAGCGCTTCAGCACTATGCCTGGGGACCACGTTAAACAGTACAATCACCACCCAAAAGCACAAAATGCAAAAGATATGGCACTAAATGGACCAAGAAAAGACCCTGTGTGTAGAGAACAAGAGGCAGAGCCTTGACTTGTTTGACCTCGGCAGGGAACTGCGTGTCAGGCAACTCACATTTTTCACAGCTTTGCACATGTCTGCAAATGACCACAGAAGCACCACGAGTACTCAGTTTTGAGGTTACGAATGCTTTTTAGAGAGTAGGTGACTGTGGCCAAGCGCGATGGCTCACAACTGTAATCCCAGCACTTTGGGAGGCCGAGGCGGGTGGATCATGAGGTCAGGAGTTCAAGACCAGCCTGGCCAAAATGGTGAAACCCCCTTCTAGATTAAAAACACAAAAAATTAGCTGGGCATGGTGGCGGACGCCTGTAATCCCAGATACTCAGGAGGCTGAGGCAGAGAATTGCTTGAACCCAGAAGGCAGAGATTGCAGTAAGCCGAGACTGTGGCACTGCACTTCAGCCTGAGAGACAGAGCGAGACTCTTTCAAAAAAAAAAAAAGAGAGAGTAGGTGACTTTGCAAATGTGGAATCCATGACTAATGTGGATAGACTATATGTATGTATATGTGTATGTGTGTACATATACAGCATTGTCTATGAAAGTTGAACATGTGCACACATACATTTCTGTGCATATGTATGTATTTAAAAAGTAAAACTTAAATGCATTTACACCCACCTGCTCCAGGATGGATGAGGAGGCACGACCCTAAGCCTCCCCTCAGTGCTGCGTTTTCCAGCTGCCTGCAGCAATCTCTGGTCACTTGGCTTCAAGACTCCTTGGAGTAGACATTTCCAAACCCCACACTGCCTCAATCAGACCATCCTTGCTTATATAGCAATTCCCAGGGGACCTTGTTACAAATGGGTCCTAACTCCATTCCTGACCTACTCCAGCAGAATCCAAGGGAGGAAAGGCTGGAGCCTTGGAATGTGAATGTGTACTTAACACGGTTTACAAAGCTCACAGTTCAAGTTTGAGAATCACTGTGAATAAGTTCCCAGCCAGCTGGAGAAATCAGCGGCTGACACTGGTTGAACCTGGGACAAGAGGCAAATCACCAGTGTGGACCACCCTGCCCCGCTTGTGAGCAGATGAAATCAGTCAAAAGTGTTGTATGCTTCGTGAAAGACCGTGGGCAGTTTCATTTAAAGCTGGGTAACCTAGAGAGAAAAAAATAAATAAATAAAAATAAAATAAAAGAATTGTGTGTGCTTAATGAGAGGAAAAACATAATTAAGCTGGGAACCCAGGGAAAGTTATGTAACATCCCTGTGTGTCATGTGTAAAGTGAAAGTAATAGTAGTTATCTCTTAAGGTTGTCAAAAATGTTAAAAATGTGTGTTGAGTAGCACTTCCCATGTAGGAACAGTTAACAACCACTTATTATTATCACCATCGCCTGTTGTCCCCTGGACCTGAGCTGACCCCCAGAGGCACGCACTTTCCTCATGCTCACTTTCTCAGCCACCGGAATCTCACCTTTTTTCAGACCTTTCCTGTTTCAGTCTGGATGTTTCTTTTTCAAATGATTACTTTGTAAAAAAAAGTATTTAATAGAAAAGTAGGACTGTGCACCCACCTGGATGGCTACTACAAAAACGACAGCACCCGGTGTTGGCAAGGACACAGAGCAACTGGGATTTGGGGCTTTGCTGCTGGAAACGTAAATTTCACTTTGTCAAACTTTTTGACATTATCTATGAAAGTTACACATTCACACACACTGTGACCCAGCAATTCTCCTAAATACATAGATACATTCACTGAAAGACATGTGCAAGAATATGATTTCTGGCCGGGCGCGGTGGCTCAAGCCTGTAATCCCAGCACTTTGGGAGGCCGAGACGGGTGGATCACGAGGTCAGAAGATCGAGACCATCCTGGCGAACACGGTGAAACCCCGTCTCTACTAAAAAATACAAAAAAAAAACTAGCCGGGCGAGGTGGCAGGCGCCTGTAGTCCCAGCTACTCGGGAGGCTGAGGCAGGAGAATGGCGTGAACCCGGGAGGCGGAGCTTGCAGTGAGCTGAGATCTGGCCACTGCACTCCTGCCTGGGCGACAGAGCCAGACTCCATCTCAAAAAAAAAAAAAAAAAGAATATGATTTGTAAGAATAAAAAAACTAGAAGCAAACTAAATGTTTACGAATAGCAGAACTTATATCCCCGCAATGGGGGACAGTAGGCAGCCAGCGTGGACTCACTGCAGTCTTCTCGATGCAGAGGAATCCCATGAACACATGGTTAGGTGGGAGGAGACAGACACTAGAGAATGCATACTGGGTGGTTCAATTTGTGTGAAGTTCAAAAAGAGGTAAAACTACTAATATATGAAGTTAGGACTCCAGAGGAGGGTCTCTCAGAAGGGGCGCTCGAGACTAGAAAGGGGATACTGAGGATTTCCAGGTTGTGCTCAGTAATGTGCTGCTTATACACATGTCTGTACCTTGTGAAAATTCTTTTTATTTGTACACTTATTCAAGCACTTTGTTAAATTTACATTATATTTTAGTAAAGTTCACATTAAAAAAGAAAGGCAGGAACGGGCACAGAGGCTCACGCCTGTAATCCCAGCACTTTGGGAGGCCGAGACTGGTGGATCACCTGAGGTCAGGAGTTTGAGACCAGCCTGGCCAACATGGTGAAACTCTCTCTACTAATAATACAAAAATTAGATGGGCATGGTGGTGCACGCCTGTAATCCCAGACACACAGGAGGCCAAAGCAGGAGAATTGCCTGAACCCAGGAGGCAGAGGTTGCAGTGAGTCAAGATCACGTCACTGCACTCCAGCCTGGGCAACAGAGTAAGACTCCATCTCAAAAAAAAAAAAAAAAAAAAAGATGGAAAACAATGAAGTAGTATTGAAAAATAGAGAAGGAAACTTTCAGAGGAGTTTAAGAGAATATTTTACCTTTAATGATTTTGAAAGACTAAACACAGAAACCCAAGGATTCAAAGAAAAGCAGCAAGGAGTCCCACAGCACCGAGACTGGAGAAGCATAAGTGGGAGGCAGGGCCCTGGGTGGTCTCAGGAGACAACAGCAGTGAGGCCCCTAGAGGTCGTTTGTGAGGTCCTGGCATCCCCTGGGAGGGCAAGCGGACCCAGCATGTCCCCACAGCCTGAGCTGTGTGAGTGCTCCTACCTGGCATTCAGCCCACAGAGCTTCGTAGAGCAATTACCATGGGCCAAGAGACTCCTCCCACCCAGCGGAGACCAAACCTCCCCGTGGGACTGATCTGCTGTGTTCTCTGAAGCAGAGAGGTGGCCTCTCTTCCAGCATTTCCCAGACTTACCTGTGTGATGGCATCACTGAGGCACTTGCCGTAAACACGGGTTCCTGAGCCTGTTACCTGGAGGTTCTGATCTGGTTGGTCTGAGTTGGAGTCCAGGATCCCAGGCTCTTCCTCCAACCAGATTAGTTGGGGAAACAGTGCTCTCATGCAAAGGGATATTCTTTTGAAAAGAATAAGCACATTACTGTAAATAGTGAGACAATGCTTTGAAAATAATCCAAAATATTATCAAAATATAATTTCCTGTTGGGAAAAAGGAAAAGGGGGAGGGACCCTGACAGTGAGCCTGGCAGTAAAGTTGCTGGATAGAAACACAGGATGCCCAGTTAAATATGAATCTCAGACACACAATGAATAATGTTTTAGTATAAGGATCTCCTAAATATTGTGCCGGATGTACTTATACTAAATTTCTTGTTTATCTGAAATTCAGACGTAGCTGGGTACTCTGTATTTGTAGTTGCTAGATGGGGGCTGTATGTCCAGGAAAGGCTGAAAAGGCTTTGGAAACTTGCTCCAGCCGTCTGTGAGTGGTGAAGGGCCACAGGGAACTTCACCCAAAATATGGCTCCCTGGTATGGTATTTTGTATTAAAGGCCCTTGGGGATCAGCAGATGGTAGAAGACAGTTTTTCCCTACCTCCATGAAGACCGGACAGACCTGCCAAGGAGAAAAATTGTTCCCCAAGTACCTCTGGCCCCATCCCTTTGTTTTCATTAACTGAACTCACAGTAAGGCATGATGGCTCACATCTGTAGTCCCAACTGTTTGGGAGGTCGAGGCAGGAAGACTGCTTGAGGCCAGGATTTCCAGACCAACCTGGGCAACATGGCAGGTTCCATCTCTATTATTTATGTACATGTATCAAAAAACCCAATTCATATCACAGAAAGGAAGACTGAAGACTGTCAACAAGCCTGGACATTTTGTCACAAACCACTGTCTGCTTCTCGGGCCCAACTTTTTAACAGACCATTGTATGTTCTTCAAGCTCCTGAATTTCCTTACAAATCATTACCAAACCCCCCAAATCATCCACACTTCCCCATCTCCCTTTTCCCTAAGAAGTAGGGTGTTATATTTTTCTTTTTTTGGAGACGGAGTCTTGCTCTGTCGCCCAGGCTCAAGTACAGTGGTGCAATATTGGTTCATTGCAACCTCTGCCTCCTAAGTTCAAGTGATTCTCCTGCCTCAGCCTCCCGAGTAGCTGGGATTACAGATGCCCACCACCAGGTCCGACTAATTTTTGTATTTTTAGGAGAGATGGGGTCTCACCATATTGGCCAGGCTGGTCTCAAACTCCTGGCTTCAGGTGGGCTGCCTGCCTCGGCCTCCCAAAGTACTGGGATTACAAGTGTGAGCCACTGCACTGAGCCTAGAAGTAGGATGTGTAAGCATCTGTACCCACTAGGATGTCAGGCTGTCACTGTGATTCTCCAGTGTGCATGGTGGTGATACATTTGCATGCCTTTTCTCTTATCAATCTGCCTTTTTGTGAGTTGATTTTTCAGTGAACCTTCTGAGGGTGAAGGGAAAGCTTCCCGGCTGCAATAGCCATGGGCAGGTTGGGAAGGGGATTTGAGGTAGACTGTCAGGAGGCCAAGATGATGATAGGAATATTTACTGACTATCAATAGAGCCAGGAACAATTTTTTTTTTTTTTTTTGAGATGGAGTCTTGCTCTGTCACCCAGGCTGGAGTGCAGTGGTGCGATCTTGGCTCACTGCAACCTCTGCCTCCCAGGTTCAAACAATTCTCTGCCTCAACCTCCTGAGTAGCTGAGACTACAGGCACCTGCCACGAGGCCCAGCTCATTTTTTGGTATTTTTATTAGGAATGGGGTTTCACCATCTTGGCCAGGCTGGTCTTGAACCCCAGGTGGTCTTGGTCCACCTGCCTCAGCCTCCCAAAGTGCTGGGATTACAGGTGTGAGCCACCGTGCCCAGCCAGAAATTATTGTTTAAACTGTTGACCTGAGGTTTTCCATTTCTCTCAGCAGAAAGCATTGTAAATGAAAACAGCTAGTTATTCCAAGGCTGTGGCTCCCAACTTTGGCTACAAATGGGACCCACTTGACTGAGTAAATAAATAGAGAAATTAATTAATTAATCAATAAAACAACCACTGATTTCTGGGTTCCACATCTAGAAATGCTTATTGTGGGAAACAGGTGCTCGGTGTTGCAAAATCAACACTGAGACAAAGGATCTCTCAGCAAGGCTAGTTTACTTTCTGCAGAAAGGGTGCTGCTCGCTAGAAACCTTGCCACAAGAGCACACCTGAACAAAGGAGACAGGGACATTTATAATCTTTGTAACCTGACGCAATCATCCTATGGCTGTGTCCCATTTCCATTGGCTGGAACGGGACCTCACATTCGAAGCTTGACCCATCTGGCTAACAGCTTGAAACTTTTCTAAATAGGCAAAGGGGAAAGAGGACAAAGAAAAGAGGAAGCTAGTCATGAGAGGGTCAGGAGGGTTTCCAAATAAGGAATGGCATGCACTACAGTCCAGAGCTCACTTAACACTGTCCAGGCATGTCAGGTCACATCAGAGTAGCTGCATTGGAACATATATGGATATGCATAGAGCAAAGAAATGACAAGCTCTTTATGGTTTTAAGAAACTTTGAAGAACTTCTCCATTCCTTACACTGATTTAATTGATGTTTGGTGAATGAAAGGTTGATATTGTGATATAATAAGAAATATGTATTTGGTCTTTGTCCCCATTTCCAGGAACAGAGCTCCTAAAAGCCTTGGAATGGAATTTCCTGAGTGATAAAGGTTAGAGGAATATCTTTTATTATTCACAATAAGCCTCTTTCAAACATCTGGAGGTAATGCTAATGAGCCGACCCTTGGAGGATGGGGGCTGCTTGCCCCAGCATCCTGCTTGTAGAGGGTGGGAACTTTCAGCCCTACCGCCTGGTCCTCCAAGGAGGGGAGGAGGACTGGAGACTGACTTAATTGCCTGTGATCAAAGATCTAATCAATCATCCCTATGTAATGAAGCCACCATAAAAAAAAAAACTGCAAACAAAGCATGTTTGAAATTTTCCAGGTTGATGACCACATTGAGGTGCTGTGAATTTGTTGTACCCAGAGAGGGCAAGGAAGTTCTGTGGTGCCCACCCCTCACCCTTGCCCTGTCCGTCTCTTCCATTTGACTGTTTCTGAATTGTATTCCTTGTAATGAACCACCAATAGTGGATAAAGTGATTTCTTGAGTTCTATAAGTTGTCCTAGCAAATTATGGAACCCAAGGAGAGGGTTGTGATTGATAGTCAGTTGGTGAGGATTGCGGGTAGCTCTTAGGATTGTGACTGGTGTCTGAAGTGAGGGCAGTCTTGTGGGACTGAGCCCTTAGCTTGTGTGGTCTGCACTAACTCTGGGTATTTAGTGTAAGAATTGCTTAATGTGAGGGGAAAAATACACATTTGGCATCAGCAGTATTGTGTGAGAGTAAAGAAAAGCAGTTTGTTTTGTTTTTAGAAATGCATTGGGGATTTTTAAAGCTGGCATGGGGTTGAGAGCATGTGCTGTAACATTGGGATATGTGAGGGAACACAGACGCTGCCTCAGAACCCCTTCCAGGCAGAGCTGGGCAAGGGTAGCTTTAGGAAAAGGTTCAAGCCATTCTCCTGCCTCAGCCTCTCCAGTAGCTGAGATTACAGGCGCCTGACACCATGCCCTGCTAATTTTTGTAGTTTTAGTAGAGACAGGTTTCACCATGTTGTCCAGGCTGGTCTCAAACTCCTGACCTCGTGATCTGCCCACCTCAGCCTCCCAAAGTTCTGGGATTACAGGTGTGAGCCACCATGCCCAGCCTGGCCTTAAATATTTTTAATCTTATTTTATTTTATTTATATGTGTGT